>NC_063449.1:14154077-14476623 GCF_020379485.1 Brassica napus
ATGAACCTGGACAGTAGCCGAAGGGTCATCCTTGACCAATCTGCACGGACGACTGAGTCTTTGACTCATTAATAATATTCTAGTCAATGTTTCTATTTTTTATGCCTTGTTTTCCCGCAATTTCTTTATTTCTCTTTGACTAGAACTACTATAAATATGTAAACTCTTCTATGAATAAAATCAGTCTAAGTTTGAGTTTATTTTTGTTTTCTTCTTTTCTCTGAGTGAGAGAGATAGAGAGTTCTTTAGCTAGTTCATTGGTGTGAACCGGCTTGTTGATTTGGTGGTCAGCCAATTCATCTTTGTGTGTTGTTTGGTGGTTAGCCAACGCACTACATTCTTTCTTAGGTGGTTATATCAAGAGCCATTCCGCATCTCTTGACGATCCTTTCAATCCATCTCAGTTCCAGAAGTACCATTTGCCTTCTCGGATCATATCCAACACCCAGCTAAAGTGATCCTTCAATCTAGGACGTATCACATGGGATACTAGATTTCGTCGATGAGAAGCAGAGGACGGACTATGTCAGCAGTGGAGGAGCTGCGAGTTTCGGATGGGAAGGACGCTACAGTGAAGAGGAGAGGCGACAAAGACATGAGGAGAGAGGGAGGAGCGACGAACTCACGCCCGAGACAAGCTTGAGACAAAGGTGACAGCGGAGGCAAAAGAAGATCTGGCCAATATAATAGAGAAGCCATTTTAATTGTACAACAATTATAATTAAAATTAGTCTAGTGTACAGCCCAATATTAGTCTTGGCCTTAAATAATTCATTTTTTTGATAATAATAAAATTGATTATATGTAGCACAATTCTGTATTTTCAAACTGGTTTTGATCTTATATAATTCATACTTTTATAATAATAAGAAATTATTAATATTAAGTACATGTAGAATAAATTTGGAATTCTAAATAAAAATATGTCAAATATTGTTAATTCAATTACCATTTATAATTATTATTGAATCTTAATAACAGAAAGAACAATATATGTACTCTCCAAATTTAGAGTGTAATTAAATAAATTAAAATATACTGTATATAAAATATAAATTAGAAATATTTATTTTCATGTTTTGACGGTGTTTGTCTATTTTAATATTTCAAAAGATAAATTTAGTATAAGAAAATATTAAAAGAAAATATTGTATCTATTTAAATTTGATAATAAAGTAAATTACATGTAAACATTTTATACTATTAATGCGATCAAGACATAATTATAATGTTTCATAGGTTATATCGTATATAACTTCAAAATATAAACAAAATATTCAAAATGTTTACTAAAATTAAAGTTAGACACATAAAAATCAAATAATATGCATCTAAACAAATCACAAATGTTATCAAATTACATATGAGTTATATACAATATTAATTTGATCTAGTGATGCTGACTTTAGAAAGGTAAGCGACCCATGTTCAAAACAACTCCACAACATTATACATGTGTAACCACACAGATATAAAACGATACTTTAAACCTTATTTGTATATCTAAAAAGAGGGTTCATCCATTTATTACACCTACTAGAGTTTTAAACTGTGCTATTCCAGGATTTTACCATTTAAATTTATAAATCATTCATAGAAATATGGAAAACATTTAGCATAAAGCTATAACTGTCCAGAATTAGTTGTATATTTATGTTTATTTACGAAACTGAAAAAATGTATGTTTGTTATAATAAATATATTTAAAATTAAAATATGTTTAAATTGAAACAGTATAACCATTGTGGTTCGATAGTCTTTGACTCTTTCCTAAGTTCTTAGGAGTGTTTTATTCTGAATCATTGAGAAATTACATCTTCTCGTTTTAATAATATTTGGAAGCTAATTTTATAAATTGTTTTGATACACATTCTAGCAGTTTTACCTATCCTTTTTTTTTATCAATGACCAATCCTTTTTAAAGAAAATATATAATTTGAGAACCGAAATTTGCACTGTCGATTTTCGTAATCTGAAAAAAGTCAAGAAACCCTAACTTTTCCTGAGGTCCTGCATTTCTGCTAATCCAAACGTCAAGTGTTCAAAATACGAAAGCAAACAAAGTCAAATAAATCGAAGTAAAGAGTAAAACAATGAAGATCTTATTCCGACTCTGAATATGAGTGTTTACAATAGGTAAAAGCCTCGGCGAATTCTGGAGGCTTATGATCTTAAGACCTAGTTGAGTCGCAGCTCGATAAAAATGAAAGTGCCTAAAATTGCTCTAAGTGATAAGTTGCTGTGTCAATTTCTTTTTGTCCCTACACCTCCCTCCTTGACTCTCCTTATATATGCCTCCTAGGTCGGTCGTATTTCCTTTTCTGCCCCTGATTCGAGTCTATCTCTTTGCATAAATCTTTCTTATTCCCTCGATATTCATGATTATCCTGGAAACTTGACATTAATCTTCTTTTCCATTTATCTTCTACGAAAATCAAGTAAACGGTCATTGTAGTTTGGACTCTTTTTCGTCTAAATCGTAAGTGGACTTTTGCCTAGTTTTAGACCTTCCCGTGCCATTTTTCGATTTGAACATTTTTACGATTTCTTTAGGAGAAATCACTTTTCATAAGATGTTTGCGCCCATACCGCTGGTTCCACGAAACAGTAAAACCAATTGTATAGTCAAGATAACAATGGTGTCGAGTTAACCGTTATCGTTTTATACGATTGATTCGAAGTTTTAAGAGAAACCAAGTCTTTGTCAACTGGAACTCCAAGCGAGATGAAAAAAGGATCAGTTTGATCGAGACTATGTGGATGGTGCGGTGTTGTCGCCACATGGAGACAAAGAAGAGGGCGGTGATACGTGACCGCCCATTGGCGGTGAGGAAGGGCCGTGGCCTCCCGTTGGCGACGAGGAGAAGGTGTGGCCGTCCTGTTTGCGACGAGAGAGAGGGCGTCACCGCCCATTTTAGAGAGGGTGTCGGTGCCCTTTTTAGAGAGGGCGTCGGCGCCCTTTTTAGGGAGGGCGTCGGCGCCTTTTTTAGAGAGGCCGTCGGCGCCCTTTTTAGAGAGGGCTTGGCCACCAGTTGGCGGCGAGGAAGGAGGGTGGCCACCCTGTTGGCGGCGAGGGAAGGACTGTGGCCGCCCTGTTGGCGGCGAGAGAGGGTGTGGCAGCCCGTTGGCGGCGAGGAAGGAGCATGGCCTCTGTTGGCAGCTAGAGAGGGTGTCGCAGCCCATTGGCGGCGAGGAAGGAGCGTGACCGGAGACGATTAGAAGTCGGGACGCGGCGGTTTGTCGTGTTATCGTTTCAAGAGATCAAGTATACCTTTCGTGAGAACTTGTTAATTTGCTCTTTTTTTTTAAATCACACAAGGTTTTACTTCTCGCATTATTTTTACTTTAAAGGTAGAAAACGTTTTCTGCAGTAGTTTCTAAACATCGATTCCGTTGTGACCGATTTTACCCCAACAGTTAGCCCCTAGCTCGCTAGAATCGTAGTGATGTTCTTGCAAGGTGTTAATGTTAAGTAAGTTAGGCGGAATCAATGGCTGAAAGTCAAGGGGTAAACCGATGTTCATCGAGAGTTATAGTAGATTTCTTCCTCTATAAGTATGTGGAGTACGTTTTCAAATTCTTTACTTGCTTACTCCCATAAGAAATTTTCCTTAAGGTAGAAAATCTTTCTCTCTTTTCGTTCATTTGTTGTTTCCATTATGTCTCCAAGGAAGAGAATATCTGAGGATGCATTGCCTTCCTCTTTCGGTCCGAAGAGCTTAGGCGTTCGAGATGGCGAGATTGTTCCAAAGATCGAATTTGTATTGCATTCCATTGACCGTGAACAATTTGTGGAGTATTGGTTTGCCACCTGCGGTTTGCAAGCACCTCCACCGGAGCCATGGTGCCCGCCGAGGCCTCGCGGCAGAAGAGAAGGCGCTACGCCAGGTAGAGGCTTCTTACCCCTTCCTCGATACCATCCGCGATTTATGCCATGTCCCAGAGGACGTGGAGTTTCGGATGCCAAGTCGTGGAGAAAGCGCTAACGCTCTTCCTCGTGGTTACTTTACGTGTTACGAGGAACATCTTTTGTGTTGCCGTTTTTGGTTTCCTATCCGAAGATCACAGTCCAGGCCTTGGAAAGTTTCCAACTATCGATAAGTAAGTTCTCTCCTGGCAGCCTGCAACATCTAGTAGGGATCATGTGATACACCCTAAATAGGGAAGGATCAGTCAATCGGACTTAAGGATATGAACTCGCCAAAGAGGGAGAACTGATGGATTGAATGGCGACACAAGAGGGGCGGAAAGTCTCTTGATACTACCAGACTTTAGCTGTTGCTTTATATGACGCACAAGTCCAACAAAAGAAGGGTTTCTAAACGTTGCTTGATATGATGCACAAGTCCAACGAAATAGAGAATGTTTAGTTGGAGGAAACTTAACAAGAAACAAGAAGTGTTCTACAAAGAACAAATGAGATAAACTCAATAAAAAGGGAAAAATCAATGATTTATTTCGTGGCTCTTCGGCCTTATTTATAGGATTACAAGTTGTAGAAATCCAAAACAAAATGTGCTAAAAACAAAACACTGAAAATAGAAACAAAGTTTTGACTAAATAAAGTGTTTGACTGAAACTTGGACTGCCTCTTGATATAGTCACGACCAGGACTTCGAAAAATGAAGAATATGCTCCTGATATGGGCCAAGACATGTCCCATGAGGCCTGGTCAAAATCTATCTTTTCCTTAGCTAATATTATTGGGTTTTCCATTTGGCCCAAACAAGTCTGTTTTGAATCTTTTTGAAAACCAACAAGCCCAAGGTTTTCTTGGACATTTAAAACATGAATAATCACCTTTGGCATGATTGAATTGGTCGTTGGTTCATCAGAAAGAAAGTTATCCCTTTCCAGCTTCTCGGGTGGTCTGAATTCGCGAGAACTAAATATCACATGATTTTTAAATGGCATAACTGTCACATATGAACTCTGTTTGATCTGATTCTTCTTCGAGGAGCTCCATAATTGAGTTGAGAACATTATCCAAGTGATTTCATGCGTAGAAGCCTCGTGGTTTGGAAAATATGAGTCAAACAATGAACATATATCTTTACTGCTTCCCATGATCAAGCCATGCATGTTTGTTTTGCCCGGTGCGCTACCCAAGGGCGCATAATTTCCTGCCTCTTGAAAAGGATTTGACCTCAAATCCATTCTACCTGCATTAAAAGGAAATAAATCAGGCAAAAAGAATCCAAAGTACATGTAAAATTTAGTGAAAGAAAAATTTGGACAGAAACTTCCTTGGAGTTTTGAAGTTGTTTTCCTCAAGTACTTCCAGCTCCAAGTTCCTGACACATAAGTCCTTTGTCGATCTCTTGTGCTTGCTCCTCTTGGAAATTGATCATGATTAACATGTTTTTTCAAAACCTCTACAGAAACTACATCAAATCTGCGAAAGAAATAATCAAAGGGTTTCTCTATCCTCAAGACATCAAAAACAGGATCCAAGCTCTTAGGATAATCATCAAGCACGTGGGTAAACACTAAAAAGTAAACTGAGTGCCAAAAATTGGTTTACTTGTTTTAAAATCAAGCAAAGCTGTAAAACCGATAGGAAAAGAATGAGAAAGTGCTAATTTCGAAAACTTCTCAACATGAACGAAATCAAATTGATTATCTGGTTTAAACAGTTTCGTTTCATGCTTTTTCCAAATATAATTTTCTTTCAATGCACATCTCAATGAAAACAAATCATGAAAAGATTTAAGCAAAACGGTTTTGTACCAAGTAAAGATCTGTTTTCACATAGAAATTCTTGTGTTCAAATCGTTTTCATGATGAGCAGAGACAATCAACTCATGATCCTTACAGTACTTTTGGCTTTCACAAGGAATTGGCTTTTGGCTCACTGCTTCAGATCTTGAGAATGGGGATGCGTGTGCTCCTGATGTAGCTCTCCTCCACGGCCTGAAGTGCTGATAACAACCTTTCCTCGCTGTCATCATACACCTGGTTGCTACTGATCCGATCATCAAGCTTTCTAGGCCTTTGGGAACTTATGTGATCATCACGCCTACAACCATGAGCTGCTCCATCCCTTGAGTACATGCATCTCCAAATCTCAGGCTGATGAGCATGGTCAATGCTTTCACTTTTCTGAGGCTGAACCTATTTATCCTGGACACTCAAAACAAACATTAAAATACGAGGATCATATGTGCAAGATATGTACTTGTTCAAATCAGAAATCAAAGTCTCTTTCCCAAGAACATGTAGCACACATTTCAGCCTTTCAAATGCACATCAAAGTAAGCATTATAGACCAGAATGGTATCAAGGCATGAAATAATATTGAACATCTTCAAAACATGCATATCCTTCTCAAAATCAGAACACAAAAGAGTAAGTTCGGATTGAGAATCACTTATCAAAGGCTCACTTTGTTTTTCAAAGAATGTATTGCAAACCAGAATAACATCAAAGCTCAAAACAACACAATTCTCAAGCAATGATCTCAAAATATGCCAAAGTTTATCAGTTTCAACACACATGATATCAAGCTTCAAAACAGAATCACAAAAATCAGATTTAACTCTAGGTGATTTTTGTTCTAGCAAAGTCTTAACCATGAATTCGTCCAAGACACATGTGGATGCAAAAAAATTACCAGTGATCAGTGCATGTCTATAAGAACTCAGATTAAAGCCATTTTCTTTGAAGACAAATGAATCAAACGATTTTCTAGCACATAAAACAGGTTGTTGCAAACCAAGCTCAAATGACTTTTCAAGATGATCAAAACCTTGCTATGTTTCAAAAACTGATAAAAACTCAAAATAAGATTAGAATTGATGTCATTGCCAATTTGAAAATGTTTTTGATCAGAAAGTTTATCAGGTTCAAACACTTGAAAAGAGTTAACCATGTTTCCAAAAATAGAGTTTGAAACACGAAATTCTTTAACTTTGTCAAAACCAAAACGTTTCACATCTTCAGAACTGATCTTAACAAACATTTCAGGCAGAGAATTAATCAAATCAATTTTGTCACAGTGCTCTTGAATATCTGTGGACAAAGGTGTAGGAGTTGTGTCGGGATCAAAGCAAAGTTGGTTCTCCATGATGATGGATGTTACGCTTGGTGCTTCCGCTTCAATGGTTGGACCAGGTTCGTCTTCCTCATCAAAGATGGGACCCAGATCATCGTCTATGGGTCTCCTAGTGCCAAGAAGCGGTCCTTGAGTAGTTGAATGGCTCTTCCTCAAAATCCTCTGTGAAAATAGAACAAGACTACTCAGATGCTCCGGTTCAAAACAGGTTAGTCCATTAGTCTCTTCATCATAAAACATTAAATCAGATTTTGGAGAAGGAAGATCACATTCATCCTCACAAATGATCAAACTTTCAATCAGCTCTTCATCATATTCATCAAAAATTGGCAAAGAATCTGAAAAATCTTTTAGATCTTCAAGGTTGTTTTCAGATTTACCTTTGGGTTCTTCACTGATGAATATTGATGGTTCAGCTACTGGTGCATGTGTGGTTTGTACTCTTCATTTGGATCTTGCTGACGTCCATAAGGGTTTTCAACATCTCCTTCTCAAAGGTTATCACAAAACTCTTGGACATCAAACTGAAGGAAGCGCCTCATTTGATCACCTTCGTCTCTGGACGTTTTGAACTGCTCTTTGCACCTCCTGTTTGGCATCTTATGTGTCTTCTTAGGGTTGGCCTTTCCTGCACAGTAACAGACTCATCAAAAATATTCAACAAGTTTTGAGATGAATATTGAAAAATAGCTTGTCGTTGGGATGTTGCTTTGGTACTTTTCATGAGAAGACCAAACATCTTATCCCTGAAAAATACTCAACACAAAAGGTTAACAGATAAAAACCTCACACTCTCAAGTGTTTATCCTCACCCACTCAAGTGTTTTTCTCGGATTTTAGTGATCACTCAAGAGTCTCCTCTCAAAGTTCTAAGAGAACAAATCAAGTAACCCAATGGTTTCTCCAAGTAAACAAGGGATGGAACTAGATAGAAAGATAAGAGATTTTTCGTTTTGAAATCCGTATTAACCACTCTAAGGCTGGATCTCCTCAGCCAACATGATTTCTCTTCCACCACCTAGCCAAAAAAATCAAACTTTTGATTCTTTTTAATTTATAGTTCTTTTTTTTTTTAATATGGCTGGTAAAGAGATGGCCCGGATTTGAGATAGAAAGATGAAGAAGAAGTGTTTTAGAAAATGGAAGATGAGAAGATGAAAAGATAGTACTGGTTGAGTGGCTCTGATACCACTTGATACACCCTAAATAGAGAAGGATCACTCAATCAGACTTAAGGATATGAACTCGCCAAAAAGGGAGAACTGATGGATTGAATGGTGACACAAGAGGGGGGGGGGGGGGGGAAGTCTCTTGATACTACCAGACTTCAGTTGTTGCTTGATATGACGCACAAGTCCAACAAAAGAAGGGCTTCTAAACGTTTCTTGATATGACGCACAAGTCCAACGAAATAGAGAATGTTTACTTGGAGGAAACTCAACAAGAAACAAGAAGTGTTCTTCTACAAAGAACAAATGAGATAAACTCAATAAACGGGGAAACATCAATGATTTATTTTGTGGCTCTTAGGTCTTATTTATAGGATTACAAGTTGTAGAAATCCAAAGAAGAATGTGCTAAAAACAAGATATTGAAACTAGAAATAAAGAGTAGACTAAATAAAGTCTTTGACTGAAACTTGGACTGCCTCTTGATATAGTCACAACCAGGACTTTGAAAAATGAAGAATATGCTCCTGATAGGGACCAAGACATGTTCCTTTGAGGCCTGGTCGAAATCCATCTTTTCCTTGGCCAATATTATCGATTTCTCTATTTGGCCCAAACAAGTCTATTTTTGAATATTTTTGAAAACCATCAAGCCCAAAGCTTTCTTGGACATTTAGAACATAAATAGTCACCTTTGGTATGATTGAATTGGTCGTTGGTTTATCAGAAAGAAGGTAAGTCATTTCCAGCTTCTCGGGTGGTCTGAATTCTCGAGAACTGAAGATCACATGATTTGTAAATCGAATAACTGTCAGATTTGAACTCCGTTTGATCTGATTCTTCTTCGAGGAGCTATGTAATATGAGTTGAGAACATTCTCCAAGTGATTTCATGCATAGAAGCCTCATGGTTTGGAACATATGAGTCAAACAATGAACATATATCTTAATTGCTTCCCATGATCAAGCCATGCATGTCTGTTTTGTCCGGTGCGCTACCCAAGGGTGCATCATGGTTCTGAGTTTCGAGCGAGGGATGACTCTCAGTGCCGATTACCTCAAGGCTTTTCTGTTTCTGCAAGACACAGGATCACCGCTCACATATTGCTTTAAGTCGAGGCCACATATGGTGATGATCAAGGGGCTTAGTTTTAACTTTCACGACTGGCAGCACTACTATTTTTTCGTCTGTATAAACAGTGCCTCCGTTGTAGAAGAATGCATTCCAATTTTCAGGCAGAGATGGGTCCGAAAGGGTATCATGGTTGGATACTTCGGTGATCCTTTGTTTTGCCGACATATAAAAATATATTTGTGTTCGTTGTTTTGCAGTTTATAATCCTATTCCTCCACATCCCGAGGACGTGTTCATCATTCGAGATATTCTTCGTGGTGCTCCATTCTATTGGGGCTATTTCTCCCCGAGACGAGTTAGCGCAACGGTCGAGCATCATCGATCCGAGCTCAGCCTCACTGGTTAGTGGAAGAGGATTCGGAGCCGACCATGCAAGAATAATTTCCGTATGAAGTTCCCGTGGTGAGGGAGAGGGAAAGGTATCCCAAGAACAAGCAAGTTGTCGTTGATGAAAATGATGGCACCACTGCTGAAGGAGAAGTGCATGATTGGTGCCAAGTCTTTTTTACCGGCAGCGGAAGTGGTACCAGTCGAACTTCTTTGATTTTCTTCATTTGATGTCCCGTTCGATCAGCCTTTGGCTGGCAATGAATATGTCGGATCGAGGAAGTTTACGGAAGCGTCGTGGTTATGCATGGGGGTTAGTTTTCATACTTGGTTAATCTGGTTACCAAATTTCCTTCTAACTCCTCGAGGATGGCGAGGTGGATCAACTTCCGGCACCGCTTAGTGTCAGTGATTACTCGATCGGAGGATCGATGTCCGGTAACTTTTTGTCAGAACCATGATGGGTGTTTTTATTTGAAGGGAGTAAGTTCCCTGTTTATGATATGTATTAAACCCGTGATGGGTTTTGTATTCGAAGGGAATGTCTTCCCTATTTATGTCATGTTTTATCAGTTTGTATCGTACTCTCCCGTTAGGGCTTTCTAATATATTTTCGTTTTGTAGCTTTTCTCAAAGCATCAACGACAATGAGAGAGTGTGAGGATGTTCCTCATTTCCTTCGTTCTAGCGGATCGTGATACTTGTAGTTGTGTTAAAGTGGAGATTTTCGAGTTTATAAGATTTTGAAAAAGTTTATGAACTTCCAAGTATCAACAAATAGGCAATTTTTTGTATCTTGTATCAGTGATACTATGCCTTTGAGACTTTAGAGTAGAGTTAGGGTAAGACCTAGGTTTACTTTCGTGTCTGGAGTATGCGGGGTCGATCCCGGCTTAGTTGACTTGTTTGCGATTTTCACCTGACTCCATCTCGATATTTAAATCTGCGATGAGTTCTCGGCTTATGTGATTTGCATCCATCGGGAATCAAGTATCTTTCCGGACAGTTTTAAAGTCTAAGAAGTACTGAACAAAATTTTGTATTTCTATAGCGCGCTTATCCTTGAGTCGGATGTTGGAGAAGCACTTTTATGAGAGGATCAGGTCGGGCTAAGCGTTCGTTTTGAGAACAGTCGATTTTTCCATCGAGGCCAGTCGACGAACGTGATGTAAGAGCAGGTAATTGTCTTTTCTAACCTGAGTTAGTCGTTTAATTTATAGTCACATAAGTACTGTTCTAGTAGTTTATTCGAGTTCTGGAAATATATTTTCGAAAGTCTGCGACGTCTCGTTCTTTCTGAAAAAATATTTTTTTTTCCTTTGGGTAAGGTGATTTTAAGTTATTAGGGAGAATTTTGTGTTTTGGTCGAAGATCTTATTCCATCGTGCGACTGGGAGTAGTTTGTTTGAAAGTGTTTAGAATTTTCGTTAACCGTTTGGTTGTTTAGGATATAGATTTTTCTTTCGTATGATTTTCGTTTCCGGGTTATACGATAATTGTTTGTTCTTACTTAGGTGTTTTGGGCGAATCGTGGGTTGCCGGTGTGGCCGTAAAGTAATCTGTGAGATCAGGTATTCCTGTGATAAAATAAATTTTGCAAGACCTTTAGAAGTCGTATTGCGTTGTCTTATTATCGAATTTTTTTTTAATTTTTTTATTATATATTTTTGTAAAATTTCGAGTACAAGTGCGAATATTATAAAATGTGGGAGTATACTGATATACCATGGATTTTACCCACTTTTAGTCATGGTGTATATTGGTGTTTTTAGATACATTGTAGTTGTTTTGGAGTGTTTTTAGTATGTTTTCAGGTTTTGGAGGAAAGTGGTGATTTTGGTGCATTTTGGAGATAAAATGATAAAGACCCGTAGCTGACCATCGACCATCCTAGCGATCGATGATCGAGGATGATAATCGATCGACACACACACAATGTGTTGTCGATCGACGGTGAAGCACGCAAAGGCCATATTGGTTTTAGCCGACTTTAAGCTCAAGTCCCACAAGAATTACAAGATTATCCCTAACGAGTTTTAACCTAACATTTATGTGCTCTGCCATTGTTCTAGGCAACACACGCTTTCATATTTTCATACAGCAAAATACTTAGAGTCTTAGGTTTGGAGAGAAAATCCAAGAACTCCTTCAGAGATTTGTGATAGGAACTCCAGTTTTCTACTCTTATTTATATATGCAGTTTTCATATTCCTTTGTGATGAATTGCTTAACTATATCTGAGTAGTTCTCCTTGTTAGATTTAGGGTTCAGATATTCATGAGGGATTAACCCAAAATATAGAATTGCTAAGTATTAGGATATCCATCAATTAAACTGTTCTTAATGCATGTGTTCTAGAGTAGCTAACTAGGACCTTGTCTATAGATATTAGGGCGCAAGCGGAAGCTTGGTTCTCTGTCTGAATTAGTTTAGATTGTGCTAGAATTGTTAGAAACAAGCGGAACCTGATTTAGTTAAACCTATTGAACACATCAAACCCGTGCTTTAAAGCTCCTTAGAAGGTACGTCGATCGACAAGTCATTAGTTTCATTGATCGACGTGAAAGATGTATCGACCGATAACCCGTTGTTGGTATCGATCGACACTTTCTCAAGACCAACAAGCCAACAAGCGACAGATGAGGTCTTAGATCTGAAGATAGATAGTCTAAAAATACGAAAGTTGATCGACTATTCTTATTGTTTGAGTTCTAAAATATCCAATATATGCTTAGTATCTATATCTCTATAATCCGGATTGTCTAAATAGAAACCCTAAGTCTAACGCTTTTCATATCTGTCTTAAAACCCTAGTCAATCAATTGAACAATTACTTGTTCACAACCCTGCTATTTACATTTAAACATGTTTGCCTAACTTAACCACAAAACTAGTAGATCCATTGTGTGCCTTAGCTCCTCGTGAATTCAATCCCTAAATACTGTAACTCAACCTCTTATTTGAGAGAGAGTATAAATCACTTATATGGGAAATTTGAGTGATATCATATACGAGTATATGTATACACACCTAATCCCCCCCCCCCTTCTTTTAAGAGGGGGAAAGCTGAACTCATCTTGCCATGAGTTGCCTACGTACCCCTTTCGAGGATCAATCTGTCTCGTAGTTTAGTTTGTTGCTATGAGTGTTGATATACCATGGATTTTACCACTTTTATACCATGATATATGATTGTTTTAAAGTCTATTATATGGGTTTGGAGTATGTTATATAGTGTTTTCAGGTTCATGTACGTTTTGTAGAACTTTGGTGATTTTGGAGCCTTTTGAGGTGCAGAACTGCACAGACGCGTTACACGTTTAGCTATGTATGGAGACCTTCCCACAGTGAGATTGAGCCCATATTTTAACACAAGATATAGCTGTGAGTTATATTTCTAATTCCACCAGTTTGTGGTCAATCAGCATCCTATAGAAGAAGTTATGCCTGTTTTACTGAAGAGTGGTACGTCTGATTTGTGAGAGGAAGTTGCCGAGGAGATGAATGAATGTCGATCGACGACACAGCCTTGGTGTCGATCGACGGTGATGCCTGAAGAAGGGACGACTCTATTTCATGATTGACTTAAGCCCATAAGCCACCACAAATTACCAGAATGCTCTTGGATGACTCTAAATCCTATTTATGTGTGTTTAAAAGCTATTGTTGACAGCTACACTTTCTATTATTCATTATTCTTGTTTTATGTTTGGAGAGAAGATCAATTCTCCTTCTGAGATTTATTGGAACTCCATTGGTTTTACAATTGATTTTTTATCTATTGTCTATTAAGACTATAATTTGTGTTTTTGCTTGCATGTCTAAGTAATCACCATGTTAGATTTAGAGATTTCATGAGCTTAATCTCAAACTGATAATTTGTTAGGATTGCTAGGTTAGCTTATTGAATTCTACACCAGGATAACTTGTAATACTAGGATCTGGAATAGTTACAAAAGCATGACAGTGTGACTGATTGTTTGAACCCAGAATCATAAGACAATTGAGAAGCACAAAAGTGCAAATAATTAACGGAACCCGAACTCTTGGTGAATTAGATACCCAGGCACATACGACAGTTAGTCTAGGTTTTATTTGAACAATATCGACTGTGCATTAATGCTTGTCTGAAGAAGCATCAATCGACACTCAGGACATAGCATCGATGGACGCTCGCTCCTTGTTCGCACGCGACAGTTGGAACATTGAACTTAGACATCTGATTAGTAATTGCATGTGAAAGCTGGATTGGTTGCTATTGAATTCGAGTTCTAGAATTGAATTTATAAACCCTTTAACATCCTTGATTATAGTATTGAATCTCGTGATTGATAAATCCCTAGATCTTGCATTTTCTCCTATAACTTACAAACCAATCAATTTACTGCTTTGTTTACTGGTTTTAATATTGATTGTCTACCTTAACCTTGATTTCTAAAGTCTATTGTGTGCCCACGCTCCCTATGGATTTGATCCCTTAAGTACTACAACTGAACCTCTTAATTGAGAGAGTAATGTCACTCCTTAGGGTAATTTGAGTGATATCAAGTGTTTTACTCGTTTAGTGAGGTTGCGTCGATCGTCTTAGCCGTTGTGGTAGTTACTGGATCGGCGACTTTTTGATTTTTCCGGGTTGTCTGAAGCGTTAGGCTCGGAAGTCTGCTTGTTTTCTTCTTCCGCATAAGTTGCTTGAGTAGACGATTATGGGTCGTCGTTTTCTGAAGCGTTTTCGGTCGAGTGTCGGGTTGTCTTCGTTTGCTTGGGTTTTACTATTGAAGTAGTCGTGACTTGTCAAAGCTTGAGTTTGGCCAAGAAGCAGAGTCGCGACTGTTTTTGGCATCCCCACACTGTTGCGGTTTGGTTAGGAGTTAGGAACTTGATGCAAAGGTAATAAGTCGATGGGATTGCCTTCATGGAATTTATTCAGGGTGTTCCCATGATCACATTATAAATGGTCGGATGATCTACAACTGTGAAGTCAACGATCTTTGTGACTCTTTCGGCCATGACTGGAAGATTAATCGACCCGAGAGTCAATGACGTTGTGCCTAAAAATGAATTAGCTGTTTCAGCATTGGTACGACTTCGCCTAAGTTGTTGTTCGTCCTTTGGAGGGTTCTGCGGAAGACGACATTGATAGTGCTTCCCGTGTCTATGAGGATCCTGAAGACTTCGAGTCTTTGATCATGAGCTCAATGAGGAGTGGATCATAGTTAGGTTTGTCGATTTCGACGGTTTCGTTTTCCTTAAATGTGATTGTGTTGTTCGGGACGTCGATCGGCGGCGACCAATTTGTTATCGAGTCGGCCTTTATCGATATACAATGTCATGGCAATATTGCGACCCTCCGATGATCATGTTCACTCTTCGGCGATTGTTGTCGTTGCCTTTGTCATCAGGTCTCCTTCCGGGTTTCCCGTTCTCGCTCGACCGGTTCCCTTGAGCATTTTTGGCTGGCAGGTCCACGTGTTTCCAGGCGTTCTTCCATGTTCAAGTGCGGAGTTATGGCGTATTTATGCGCTCCTAGGACGTTCTCCCTCTCGTGATGGACATACTTGTCGTTACGAGAAGTTTTCTTTTATAACTTTTGCTTCGATGCCGCGTCTTTCGTAGATGCCTTCGTTGATTTGTGTTTCTGCGACTAAGACTTTCATCTCCTCTTCGATGATGATTTAGTCAATATCCTTGTGGAGGGCATCTTGGATCGTGCTAGGTTTTCGATAGATATCCACTTCCGGAATTATTGAGCACGTCTATGGCCACCTTTTCGCCGATCCTGCTGACTCTTGACATGACGATATTGAATCTGTTCATGAAGTCGCTGAGAGGTTTGTCTTCCTTTTGGGATAGACTCCAAAGGTCGACGTCGGAGTTTTTTCTATCCATGAACGTGGAATACTGCTTGAGAAAGTCCAAAGCGAGGTGGCAGAAATTCTGATGAAATTTTTCTTTAGGCGAGAAAACTTTCGAGTGCCGCTCCCTGGAGATTTTCGACAAAGAGGCGGCAATAGCCTGTGTGTCTTTCGTTTTCCCTGAGTTTGACCCTACCCATCACAATCTGGAAGGTTTGCAGATGCTCTTTGGGATCCATGGTGCCGTTGTACACGAGAATTTTGATCTTTTCAGGGTATGAGATTTTTGTCTTAGTGATGTGAGCGGTGAAGTTTTCCGAGCTTCTTCGAGAAGTCTTTCGATCTCGGGTGTTGCTCTGGTAGCATGGTGAATTTGAGAATTCACCTCTTTTACTTCCGCAGCCGTCTTTATGATATAATCACGGAGATCACGAGTCTCGTCAAGATCATCGCCAGCAGTTTTCCGATTTTGTCGGTGTTAGATGCGAGTGATCCGAGCATATTCTTCAGCTACTTTCTCTTGTTCTACCAAGTAGATGTTTTCTTCTTCTTCCGTCATGGGTTTATCGAACAAAGATTTTTGCCGAGTCCTGCGACTCCTTGTCCTTCTCGAATGCACATCAGCATCCTCGTTCAAATGATCGGATTGATCGCTGGGATCCAAGTTGACTCGCTCGACTTCATTATCCTCTGTTTCCAGTTCGGGAGGCAGAAGATTTTTCAGGTTTTGCCGCGTTACGATAGGATTCATTTCGTCAGGGCTTCGTCCTGACGGATTTCCCTGCGAATTTGTGGGCCTGTCCAGCGGGGACGCGAAATCGAGCCTTCTTTCACTGCGGGCTCTTGTAGTTCTGCGTTGGAAAAATGCCCGAGTTATCGCTGTTAGGGTTTTGACCTGTCTGGCTAGAGAACTAGTTAGATTGTCGGAAGTAGTTTCAACGTTCGTCTGACTTCCCAACAGGTCAAAACAGCTGGAGTAGTTTCAACGTTGTCGTCGGTGATATCGCCGACACAAGCTGGTTGATTATTATGAGGGTCTGTAGCCATATTTGACCAAGTGTTTTGTGGCTGAGAGTTGGATTGATCTGTACCCCCCTCCTTTTAACGCCAAATTGTGGAAACAGTTTTGCTTGGAAATGGCGTGTGGACGGGAAGTAGAGCCGACGGTGGCAGATCCGCAGCGCTCGCTTGGAGAGTGTACGGCGGTGCTGAGGTGGGACGCTGGATACCGACTCCGGTCTAATAAAGATGCGATGCAGCATGACGGAACCGGTCCAAGATTGGCTTTATCTGGTGGAGTAGGAGAGGTATGTAGAGGAGGATGTGGAAAAGCAGACGCGAGACAGAGCCAAACATATACTGAAGTCCTGAAATACTGGATTTCGTCGATGAGAAGCAAAAGACAGATTATGTCAGCGGTGGAGGAGCTACGAGTTTCGGATGGGAAGGATGCTACAGTGAAGAGGAGAGGCGACAAAGACATGAGGAGACGGGGAGGAGCGACGACCTCACGCCCGAGACTGGCTTGAGGCAGAGGCAACGGCGGAGGCAACCGAGGATTTGGCTGATATAATAGATAAGCCATTTTAATTGTACAACAATTATATCTAAAACCACTCTAATGTACAGCTCAATATTAGTCTTGGCCTTAAATAATTCAATTTTCAATAATAATAAAAGTGATTATATGTAGCACGATTATGTATTTTCAAACTTTTACAATAATAAGAAATTATTAATATTAAATACATGTAGAATAAATATGGAATTCTAAATACAAATATGTCAAATATTGTTAATTCAATTATAATTGATATATTTTATTGAATCTTAATAACAGGAAGAACAATATATGTACTCTCCAAATAGTGTAATTAAATAAATTAAAATATACTGTATATAAAGTATAAATTAGAAATATTTATTTTCATGTTTTGAGGGTGTTTGTCTATTTTACTATTTCAAAAGATGAATTTAGTATAAGAAAATATTATAAGAATATATTGTATTTATTTAAAATTGATAATAATGCAAATTACATGTAAATCATTTTATACTACTAATGCTGATCAAGACATAAGAATAATGTTTCATAGAGTCATATCGTATATAACTTCAAAATGTAAACAATATATTTAAAATGTTTACTAAAATTAAAGTTAGACACATAAAAATCAAATAATATCCATCTAAACAAATCATAAATATTATCAAATGACACATGAGTTATATACAATATTAATTTGATCTGGTGATATTCTAGACTTTGGAAAGCTAAGCGATCCATGTTCGAAACAACTCCACGACATTGTACATGTGTACCCAGACAGATATAAAATGATGCTTTAAACCTTATTTGTATATCTAAAAAGAGAGTTCATCCATTTATTACACCTACTAGAGTTTTTAACCGCGCTATTCCAAGAGATATTGAAAAAGATATGCGACTATATTTTTTTTATCAATCCTTGGTTTTTTATTAGTTGTTGAATTTAATTTGATGTCAAATTCATTATGTTTTTAATAGATATTGACTTAAAATAAGTTATTTGGAACTTTGTAAATGTATTGTAAAATACTTTTTGACACCATAGGATACAATTCAATTTGTTGGGCTAATCCGTTCGTAAACTTAGAAACTGTTGTATTCAGTTGATTTGGAAGGCCAAACTAAAATTAGTTGTTACCTATCATGTCCATCACCCATGCAATCGCTAAATAAATATCAAATTTATTTCAACAAAAAAATTTACACAAAACATATTTTATATATACACACATCGTAGTCATTATCCCTATCTTTTGTAATATCTTCTCATTTTGTTTGTCTATGTTTTCTTATTATTTTTCTCCGTAACTTTCCTTCTAATTGAGTGACTAAAATTGAAAATTTAATATCCTTTCTAGATTCTGGTTTAGATTCTTCTGCTGCAGGCTTGCATGTAACATCTGAAAGAAAGTTGAACTTTAGAGAAACACGCTGCGTTTTGATCAGGCGATTATTTGGGCGATTCTGAGTGCGACAAGGGTTTTCAGAGATGGATCTGGCTCTTCCGCCTGATTTGACAGATCCGCCGGGAGGAGATATGGTGAATAAGGAGTATTCGGGAGGTGGTGTGAATCAGGGCGACTAAGATCAGGTTGCGGATTTGAAGAAAAGAGATCAGAGTTGGGTGTCGGTGGCACATGATAAGAAAACGTTGAAGATGTACGAGGTGGAGGTGTCAAACAAGGATGGTATGCATACGGTGGAGATTCCAGATGAGATTCTAGCTAATTCAACTCCGCTATGGGAAAATTTTGTCGTCGGAACATTTCTGGATCTGGCTCCTCATGTAGCGAAGGTCCACATTGGTTCTAAACAAAATATGGCCCCATGGAGATTCCTCTGAAAAGGTGGATGTTTATGAAGTTAATGCTACTACGATGAGGTTCAAGGTCTCTACCCAGAAAGCTACAGAAAATATCCTTCGACGAGGCCTGTGGAATATTTTTGGTGTGCAAATGGTTGTTTCAAAATGGACACCGAGAATAGAAGAAGAGACACAAGAGGAGGAAGTGATTTATATGTGGGTCACTTGGAGAAGGTTCCACTTCATATGTTCTCGTGGGAAGGACTCGGTTTCATTACTAGCACAGTTGGATTCCCGGTAAAACTTTCATCCGGAAACCATTGTTTGTACAAACTTTGAATTGGCGAAAGTGTTTGTTAATGTGGATGTCTCAAAGGTTCTACCAAAAGAAATCACTTTCTTGAAGGAAGGCAAGAAGTTTACAGCGGATTTCTACTATCCATGGTTGCCAGCAAGATGCAAAGTATGCGATAAATGGGGCCATGGAGAAACGGTGTGTGCAATGAAAGGAAAAGAGAAGAAGCACAAGGAAGACTCCCATTCTCAAACAACCTAATGAAGGAAGTGTAGCGAAAGCAGTTAGTCAGAAAAGTGTAGTTAAAGAGCAGCAGAATGAAACATATGAGGTACAAAGGGAAAGAGAAGGTATTGTAAAGAAAGCAGAGGCAAATGGGCAGAAGGCTGAAACAGATGATAAGGAGGAATCAAATAAGAAAGAGAATGGGAAAACTGATGGACTGGAGGTCAATGTTACAAGCAATTGGTCACTGGTTTCTCTAGCGAAAGTAGGGAGATCACCAGCCACCTCTGCTCAGAACACTGTAGACATTAAGATATCAGCATCTAAATACTCAGTTCTTAGTATGGATGAAGAGGAGGAAGGAGAAATACTAGTAGAGGAGCAACAAAATATGGAAATTGAAATGGATGAAGAAAATGAGTATACAAAGGAGTTAGAGAGTGATCTGTTGAAAGATAATATATTGAATCAACAAGTAAGAGAGAAGGATAAGGCAGGGTTGCGGAAAGGGATGAGAAGAGGTCAGAAGGCTAAAGCTTAGGATGCAAATCAAGTGAAGAGCATAAGGTCGATCTTCTAGACATAAAAACTAATCATGTCGAGTTTTTTCTGTAATGTTCGCAGCTTTAACAAACATTTGAAGCATTCCGTGATGAAATAGTGGGTAAAAAATAATGATTTGAAGTTTGGATGTATTTTGGAAACAAGGGTGAAAGAAAGTAAGGTAGAAAAAGTTTTAAATACGGTTTTTAGAGATTGGTTATACATGACTAACTATGAATATAGTCAAGGAGGAAGAATCTGGTTAGTTTGGAGAGAAGCGGTTTGTATGACTCCGGTCTACAAAACAGATCAGTTGATTACCTGTTCTGTTTGTTTGCAAGATCAGGAGGAGTTTTTTTGTACATTTGTCTATGCAAGTAATTTGGTTATAGGAAGAAAGGAGTTGTGGTAGGATCTTTGTCACCACAAAAACTTGGCTTTGTTTCAAAACAAGGCATGGATGACTATGGAAGACTTTAATGAGATTTTAGAAGCTAATTAAGGAAAGTTCGGGGTTCTCTAATTTGGGAAGGCTTCCGAGTGGTATGAGAGATTTTCAGAGAATGATTCTTCGCTGCAATTTCACAGGTATGGGTTATCTAGGTCTCCTGTTCACATGGTGCAATAAGAGACGGGAAGGAGTAGTCTTTAAGAAACTGGATAGGGTTCTAATGAATGATACTGCATTACAGAGGTCCTCAAGTGCTTACTCAGTATTCGAACCACAAGGCTCTTTGATATACCATGGATTTCACCCATTATTAGCCATGGTGTATAGGTGTTTTAAGATATATTTACTATGATATAGAGTCTATTTAGAGTGTTTACAGGTTCAGGTACGTTCTGGAGAAATATGGTGATTCTGGAGCCTTTTGAGTGCAGAGCTGCACATACGTGTCAGATGTCTAGCTATGGATGGAGACCTTCCCACCGTTAGATTGAGCCCATCATTTGACACACGATAGAGCTTTGAGTTAGATTTCCAATGCCACCGGTTTGAGGTCGATCAGCATCCTGTAGCAGAGGTTATGCCTGTTTTACTGAAGAGTGGTCAATCTGCCTCGGAAAAGGAAGCTGTCGAGGAGATGAAGGACTATCGATCGATAACACAGCATTGGTGTCAATCGACAGTGATGCCAGAACGTGGGACAAGCATATTTCAAGACCGTTTGAAGCCCAGAAGCCACACCAAGTTACCAAAACACCCATGGACGACTAGAAACCCTATTTATGTTATTTCTAAACCACTGTTAACGCCTACGCTTTCTATTATTCATTATTCTTGTTTTAGGGTTTGAGTGAATATCAATTCTCCTTCAAGAGATTGATTGGAACTCCATTGGTTTTACCATTGATTTATCTAATCTATTATTCAGACTATGATTTGTGTTACTGCTTGCATGTCTGAGTAATTCATCCTCTTAGATTTAGGGATTTCATGAGCTTAATGTCATATTGATAATCTTTTAGGATTGCTAGGGATGTTTACTGATTTCTACACCAGGGTAGCTTGTAATACTAGGATCTTGAATAGTTGGAAAAGCACGACAGTGTGACTGATTGTTTGAACCTAGAATCATAGGATAATTGAGAGGCACGAAAGTGCAATTGATTAACAGAACCCGAACCCTGAGTGGATTAGTTATCTAGGCGCATACGAGAGTTGTTCTAGAGCTAACTGAACATTATTGATCTGTGCGATAACGCTTCTCTGAAGAAGCATCGATCGACGCTCTAGCCATAGCATCGATCGATGCTCGCTCCTGCTTCGCACGCGAAAGCTGGAACACAGGACTTAGACAGATGATTAGCAATTGCTTGCGAGAGCTGGATTGCTACTTATTAAAATCTAGTTCTAGAATTGAATCTATAAAGCCCTTAGTATCCTTGATTGTAGTATTGAATCTCTTGATTGATAAATCCATAGGTCTAGCTATTTCTCCTAATTGTTTACAACCCCAATCAACCAATCGAACAAATACTTTGTTCACCTGGCTCTCATTTATTTACTGCTATATAAACTGTTTGCCTAGATTAATCTTGATTTCTATAGTCTATTGTGTGCCCTACCTCTCTGTGGATTCAATCCCTAAGTACTACAACTCGACCTCTTATTTGAGAGAGTAAAATCACTCCTTAGGGTAATTTGAGTGATATCACTCTTCAGATCATATGAGATGCAAAATTCAAATATTTCCTCCTAGTGAGAAAATGAGAAGGCCTTTCAAATATGTCAATGCGATTGGAAATTTGCCAAATTTTCTCCCTTAGGTCAAGGAGTATTGGGAATCAACACCAAGATTTTTTCACTCTACCTCAGCAATGTTCAGATTCTCAAAGAAGTTAAAGAACCTAAAGCCGTTTATATGAGAGATTGGAAAGGAAAAACTTGGAAATCTTACGAAGTGAGCAAAAGAGGCACATGGTATTCTTTCTGAAAAATAACAACAAACTTTATCCAATCCAAGTGAGAATACCATTCAGGAGCAAGCTGGGGCTTATGAGAGATGGCTACATGTTTCTAGTATAGAGGAGGATTTTCTTAAGCAGAGAGCAAAACTACATTGGCTGGATGTTGGAGATCAAAACAACAAAACATTCCATAATGCCATCAGATCGCGACAAGCACAAATCACTATTCGTGAGATAAGATGTCAAGCGGGTAATACAATCACAAAGCAATTGGATATAAAAGAAGAGGTAGAGAGGTGCTTCTCAGCATTTCTTAATCAGAACCCTGATAACTACCAAGGCACCACTACATAAGAGTTGCAGGATTTACTTGAGTTTAGATGCACTTTGGAGGACTTTAGGATGCTGGAAGACGAGGTTTCAGAGGAGGAGATTCGTAAGGTGATATTTTCTATGCCTTCAAATAAGTCTCCGAGTCCTGATGAATTTCAATGTGAGTTCTTCAAAACAACATGGTATGTTCTAGCTCATGCCTTCATTGTTTCAGTTCAGTCTGTATTCAGGTTTGGGTTCCTTCCTAAGGGTGTTAACTCTACAATTTTAGCCCTTATTCCTAAGAAAATACACTCCATGGAGATGAGAGAATATATACCAATTGCATGCTGCAATGTTCTATACAAGGTGGTGTCAAAAATTCTAGCTAATAGAGTTAAGATGATCCTACCTCGTATAGTTTCAGAGAATCAGTTTGCATTTGTGAAAAGAAGACTACTGATGGAGAATGTGTTATTAGCTTCAGAGTTAGTTAAGGACTATCACAAGAAACTATTTCTCCTAGATGCGTGATGAAAATAGATATCTCGAATGCTTTTGATTTTGTGCAGTGGTCCATTGTGTTACAAAGTCTGGAGGCAATTGGAGTTCCTAACAGTTTCATCCACTGGATTAAACTGTGCATTACCACTCCTTCATTCTCAATACAAGTTAATGGGGAGCTTGCAGGGTATTTCTAGAGTAAAAGAGGACTGAGACAGGGATAATGTCTTTCTCCTTATTTGTTTGTGTTGTGTATGAATGTGCTATCTCACAAGATAGATAAAGCTGTGAAAGAGAAGAAATTTAAGTTTCATCCACGATGCTGATATCACTTAAATTACCCTAAGGAATGATTTATACTCTCTCAAATAAGAGGTCGAGTTGTAGTACTTAGGGATCGAATCCACAGGGACCTAGGGCACACAAAATATCAAATATTTATAGGATTGAGCTAGGCTAATAGGTTTAAAGCACTAAATAAAGGTAGCAAAGCAGTAAATAAAGCAGCAAACAAGTTGAACAAGACAATTGTTCAGCTTGGCAGAGAGTTGTTTGATAGAAGGATGGTTTGCTAGATCTAGGGTTTCTATTCAAGAAATCAGGATTATAATGATATAGAGATTAAAACATGATATTATAGAACTCAACGATTAGAATAACCGATCATCTCTCGATTTCTAGATTATCTATTACTAGATCCAAGACTTTCAACTCTCGATGTCGAATCTTAGAAAGCGTCGATCTATGTCTCTACAGGAGCATCGACCAATACGCCTTTCGTCGTGTCAATCGATATCTCATTAGGAGAATCGATCGACACCCTTCTAGTAACGTTTAGCGCGGGTTTATTAAATGTTCACTAGGGTTTCTAGATCAACTCTCGTTTGTTTCAATCAATCATAGCTCAGAGAAGACAACTCAGATAAAAATCCAAGCTTTCGCTTGTGCTTAATAAATCTATGATCAAGTTCATGTTAATTACTCAAGAACAAGCAATAAGAACAGACTCAATGATGAATATCACAACTTAGCAATTCTAAATTTGGGGCTAATCCCACATAACCTATCTGAACCGTAAACCTAACAGGTGGATCTATTTAGCCATGAAGTTGTCACAGAAAATCATAGATGAATAGATATAAAACTGCAATAGAATAGATAATAAAAACCGAAAGAGTTCCAGGAGGACTCTTAAGGAGTTCCTCCTTTCTCTCCTAATGTAGAACAAGAATAATAGAAAGCTTAGCCGTCAACAATGGCTTAGAAAACACATAAATAAGGTTGTAGGTCGTCCAAGGGTATTCTGGTAATTGTGGTTACTTCTGGGCTTCAGTCGGTCATAAAATATGCTCAGCCCATATTCTGGTATCACTGTCGACCGACACCAATGCTGTTTCATCGGTCGACAGTCTTTTATCTCCTCAACAGCTTTCTCTCGCGAGGCAGATTGACATCTCTTCAGTAAAACGGGCATAACGTCTTCTACATGATGCTGATTGACCTGAAAATGGCGGCATTGGAAAGCTAACTCAAAGAGATATCTTGTGTCAGAAGATGGGCTTAATCTAACGGTGGGAAGGTCTCCATCCATAGCTAGACATCTGACACGTATGTGCAGCTCTGCACTCAAAAGGCTCCAGAATCACCATATTTCTCCAGAACGTACCTGAACCTGTAAACACTCTAAAAGACTCTATATAATAGTAAATATATATAAAAACACCTATATACCATGGCTAATAATGGGTGAAATCCATGGTATATCAACTCCTCCAGACTTACCCTTTTGCTTGTCCTCAAGCAAAACAGACGGGCAGAGTCTGTGAAAGATGTTTGAAAACAGCAGGGACTCACATGATTTAAAAGATAGAATCATCACCTCTACAATATTGCAATCCACATCTAAGAAGTCCTAATCAGAAAAGCACATTATACCATATCCTAGCTTAGCAACCAAATTCACCTAGCCAACAACTTAGCAAATCCTGTCTGACATTCCCCTCTACCAACCTCATTTCTTAACATGAATAAAAGTGCAGGCTTTACCTTGGGAGTATCGATCACATGATGCAAGAATTTTCAAACAAGTATCTAGATATGCAGGTAAACATTAGTTCCTATCTTTTCTCTCTACTAATTTCTCTCTTTAGTCAAAGTCTGCTTCTATTGCAGGATCATTGACCAAGATTGGAAAGACTTCCATGAATCATGCCTTAATGGTGGTTGCCACCAAAGTCCTGTTCACTTCTTTTTGACCTATATCCAAGAATTCATGTGAATCTAACTTTGATGATTGCCGCCACCAAGTCCCGTTCGAATTCTTTTTGTTGGAATCTTTATGAAGCAAGCCTTAATGGTTGTACCCACCAAGTCATGTTCGGATTCCACCTAACTAACACCTATTATATATATATATATATATTTTTTTTTTATTTATATATATATAAATATTTTATTTATTTATTTATTTCTTTTTCGTTTTTTTTTTTTTTAAAATAAATATTTCTACCTATAAATCTAGGGTTGAAATAGAGAGAGAAAAAATGATAAATCTACACAGGGCCTTACCTTCCAGACTTGTTTGAAGAATCCGATCTCATGTATACCAAGCCCCAAGACAAGCAGTTGTGTCAAGTTTAGTGTTGGAGGTCAGCTTTGGTTCCTTCAAACAATCTCATCAAGTGTGACTAGTTGACAGGTTGATCCACTTTAGTATCTTTACTACTATCTGCAATTAGTAAATCTAGAATGGTGCTAAAGAATGGTTAGATAACAAGCAAAAATCTAATAAGTTCATTATCCCCTTATTGACTCAATAAAGTTCTTTTGAAAACATTTTGATAAGAATCATGAACACATTAATATCAGTAAACATCCCCCCAGACTTAAATTACACAGTCTCCAGTGTATATCTAGTCGGAGTTATGGTGATAACATAAACATACGTGCACAATTTAACAAGTAAGAACGATAACCTGACCGGGTTAAGTGTCGATCGATTGAAAGGAGTTACCATCGGTCGCTGCAGGTGTTGTACTGTCGATCGATATCGACATGCTCTCATCGGTCGATTTTATAATCGTCTACTCGGATCACTTTTTTTTTATACCTAACTAAAACACAATATTAGTAGAAACTCCCCCAGACTTAAACAACTCTGTCACCAGTGTTATACAGTCTAAGATCGGTGGGAAAATAAATCATAAGGACAATATTTAACAAGCAAAAACGGTATACCTGATTTTGATATGAGTGTCGACCAACACAGTTAAGTGGTGATCAATACTTTTGAAGCTCTATCGATTGACATTGTTAAGTGGCGATCGGTCGATGCTAGCGATTCTATGTCGATGGACGATGCTGCGCAGCCATCGTTGATTCTCGTGCAAACTCGTCTTCCTCAGATCTTTTTTTTTTACCGCAATAAATAGAAACGTTAATCAGTAACAATCTAAACTAAACTGAAAGAAATTACCTAATAGTGGGTTGCCTCCCACTCAGCGCTTTGTTATAGTCATTTAGCTTGACTTTGGAGATCTGATTTAGTCCGGATGAGAAGAGAACATGCTCCAAAACAAGTCTTAATGTCTGCTCTCTGAAGCTTTATCATTCTTGTGTGAAAGCCTCCTCCATAGACTCTTCTCCTTTGTCTATCATCTCAGCAATAAGGAGCGCTCGAAGCTTTGCAAATGGTTGTCAGAAGCATCTGCTGTGCACTCTGGATTTCCTGACACCATCTGAGAAGCGAGGGATCAATGATACCTGAGGACCGTCCTTGATCCTTTTTCTCTTCTTCCAATTCCTCCTCTTCTTTCCCCAGACTTGTCTGATCGCGTGGTGGTATCTCCATCCCTAAGATTTCCACACACATCGAACTCCTTCAGCTCTAATATGCGCCCAGTGTCGATCGATGGTGAAGTGGTAGTGTCGATTGATGGTGAAGTGGTAGTGTCGATCGATGGTATCCAGTCGGTGTCGATCAATGCTGCTTCTGCTGGGCCCTTATCGACATAATCCCTAAATCGCAACCCTCTCTACGAAGCTTCTACGTGCTGATGATCATCCAATAACTCAATGTGAGAACTGAACCGCATACTTCTATTAGGTGGAATAGGAGATTCAGCTTCAAATACAGTGCATGGAACCACAATCTTCACATGATCATGTATCCTCCTCACTCTTTTGTGAAACCCAACAGCTTCTTCTGTCCAGATAGGTGGTCTTTGATGTTTAGGGACAGCAAGGTGTGAGGCCTTAGACATGTACATCCTTTCCTCAATCGGTTCCATCTCAACTATGAAGCCGTGCAGTTCGTCCAACAATGGGTTTCGGTCGATGCTCTCGGGTGGGTGTAGGTCGATGCTATCTGGTAGATGGTGAACGATGATAGAGGGTGGGTGTTGGTCGATGATGTAGTGTGGGTGTTGATCGATCTTATCAGGTTGGTGTCGACCGATGCTAGCCTTTGGTGAAGTTTCCAAATCTCCTCTCGAAGTATTCTGATTGTCATCAAGCTTCTTCTTCGAATTTTGATCCATATCTTCAAGCCATTCCTCCAGCTCTAAGAATTCTTCTAACTCCAAGAACACTTCTAGGTCCAAGAAATCTTCCATAGTGATCTCTTTTTCTATATCGTCGATCGACATTGAGTTCGCACTGTTGATCGACGTTGAGTTCGCACTGTTGATCGACGTTGAGGTCGTGCTGTCGGTCGACGTTGAGGTCGTGCCGTCGGTCGACGTTGAGGTCTTGCCGTCGGTTGATGTTGAGGTCGTGCCGTAGGTAGACGTTGAAGTCCTGCTGTCGGTAGACGTTGAGGTCGTACCGTCGGTATACGTGGAGGTCGTGTCACTAATGTCAGCTTCTTCTCTTCGCACAAATTCATCTGTCCATTGAACCTCAATGTATGGCTTTTCGATCTGAGCGTTCATGGTTTCAGATTCCTCATTCGGCTCTGTGTAGACTATACCCAACATCTGACTGAAACTAGACATCAATTCCTTCTCCTGGCCTTTAATCATCTTGTCCAACATATCATCAAACTCCTTTTGTCGAGTTGTTGTAGCTTCATAGAGAAATTTTTTGAGGAAAGCGGTCTTAATGTCCTCCCAGCAGGTTAAAGATCTTGGCTGCAGCTGACTCAACCAGCTATGCATCTCCAGATAGAGAATAGGGGAAGATCTTGCAGATAATGTGGTCTACAGATACTTCATTATGCTCGCTTGCAGAGGCTAGCTCCTCAAGTTCTTTGATAAGGTCTCTGGGATCTTCATGAGGAAGACCTCGGAAAGGGTCCACACTTCCCCAATCATACCATTCGCGGTTCAAATCAAAGTCGTTTGTCTCAGCAACGTCAATCACATCAAGGATTACAGCACCCTCTACATTAATCAATTGTCATGTGCTGTTGAGAGTGCGACCTTCTTTGTCTCTTAGAATCGCATTCTCGTCAACTTTAAGTATGAGCACTTCGACTTCTCTCCATCAAAAAAACTGGTGTCAGACGGTGGATGAACAGTATCGGTCGACGGCGGATGAACAGTGTCGATCAACGGTTGATGAGCAGTGTCGATCGACGGTTGATGAACAGTGTCGATCGACGGTTGATGAACAGTGTCGATCGACGGTTGATGAACAGTGTCGATCGACGTCAGGTGAACAGTGTCGATAGACGTCAGGTGAACAGTGTCGACCGACGTCGGGTGAACAGTATCGATCGACGTCAGGTGAACAGTATTGATCGACGTCAGGTGAACAGTGTCGATCGACGTCAGGTGAACAGTGTCGATCGACGTCAGGTGAACAGTGTCGATCGACGTCGGGTGAACAGTATCGATCGACGTCGGGTGAACAGTGTCGATCGACATTGGGTGAACAGTGTCGATTGACACTTGTATTTCTACGCTGTCAATCGCTGCTTGGAGGGTGTCGACTGCCCTTTTAGACTTGTATTTCTACGCTGTCATTCCAAATCTAGTGGCTCTACTAGTAAGAGCCATATCCCCTTGTTGCTTCCGGTACTCATATGAATGTACCTGAAACACAAGAAAATATTTTTATCAGTTTTTTGAACAGTATTAAAACCTAGACTAAATCTAACTAGATAAGATTTAATGGCGATCAAAGCTCCCCGGCAACGGCGCCAAATTTGATATCACTCAAATTACCCTAAGGAGTGATTTATACTCTCTCAAATAAGAGGTCGAGTTGTAGTACTTAGGGATCGAATTCACATGGAGCTAGGGCACACAAAAGATCTAATAGTTATATGATCGAGCTAGGCTAATAGGTTTAAAGCAGTAAATAAAGATAGCAAAGCAGTAAATAAAGCACTAAACAAGTTGAACAAGACAATTGTTTCGCTTGGCAGAGAGTTGTTTGATGGAAGGATGGTTTGCTAGATCTAGGGTTTCTATTCAGGAAATCAGGATAATAATGGTATAGAGACTAAAGCATGATATTATAGAACTCAACGATTACAATAACTGATCATCTCTCGATTTCTAGATTATCTATTACTAGATCCAAGGCCTTCAACTATCGATGTCGAATCTTAGAAAGCGTCGATCGATGTCTCTATAGGAGCATTGACCAATACGCCTTTCATCGTGTCGATCGATATCTCATTAGGAGAATCGATCGACACGCTTCTAGTAAGTGTTTAGCGCGGGTTGATTAAATGTTCACTAGGGTTTCTAGATCAACTCTCGTTTGTTTCTATCAATCCTAGCTCAGAGAAGACAAGTCAGATAAAAACCCAAGCTTTCGCTTGTGCTTAATTAATCTATGATCAAGTTCAGGTTAATTACTCAAGAACAAGAAATAAGAACAGACTCAATGATGAATATCACACCTTAGCAATTCTGTATTTGGGGTTAATCCCACATAACATATCTGAACCCTAAACCTAACGGGTGGATCTATTCAGACATGAAGTTGTCACAGAAAATCATTGATGAATAGATATAAAACTGAATAGAATTGATAATAAAAAACCAAAGGAGTTCCAGGAGGACTCAGAAGGAGTTCTTCCTTTCTCTCCTAACCTTGAAGAAGAATAATAGAAAGCTTAGCCGTCAACAATGGCTTAGAAAACACATAAATAAGGTTTTAGGTCGTGCAAGGGTATCCTGGTAATTGTGGTTGCTTCTGGGCTTCAGTCGGTCATAAAATATACTCAACCCATATTCTGGCATCACTGTCGACCGACACCAATGCTGTTTCATCGGTCGACAAGTCCTTCATCTCCTCAACAGCTTCCTCTCGCAAAGTAGGCTGACCACTCTTCAGTAAAACAAGCCTAACTTCTGCTACAAAAAGCTGATTGACCTCAAACTGGTGGAATTAGAAAGCTAACTCAAAGTTCTATCTTGGGGCGAAAAATGGCCTCAATCGAACGGTGGAAAGGTCTCCATCCATAGCTAAACATATGACGCGTCTGTGCAGCTCTGCACATCAAAAGGCTCCAAAAGACACCAAAAATCACCACATTCCTTAAAATCTATATACCATGGCTAATAATGGGTGAAATCCATGGTATATCAACTCCCCCAAACTTACCCTTTTGCTTGTCCTCAAGCAAAACAGACGGGCAGTCTCTTTGAAAGAGGTTTGAAAACAGTAGGGACTCACATGATTTAAAACTTAGAATCATCACCTCTGCAATATTGCAATCCACATCTAAGAATTCCTAATCACAAAAGCACATTATACCGTATCCTAGCTTAGCAACCAAATTCACCTAGCCAACAACTTAGCAAATCATGTCTTACATTCCCCTCTACCAACCTCATTTCTTAACATAAATAAAAGTGCAGGCTTTACCTTGGGAGTATCGATCATAGGATGCAAGGATTTTCAAACAAGTATCTGGATCTGCAGGTAAAAGTTAGTTCCTATCTTTTCTCTCTACTAATTTCTCTCTTTAGTCAAAGTCTGCTTCCACTGCAGGATCATTGACCAAGATTGGACATGCTTCCATGAATCAGGCCTTAATGGTGGTTGCCACCAAGTCTTGTTCACTTCACCTATATCCAATAATTCATATGAATCGAACCTTGATGATTCCCGGCACCAAGTCCCGTTCGAATTCTTTTTGTTGGAATCCTTATGAGGAAAGCCTTAATGGTTGTAGCCACCAATTCTTTTTCGGATTCCACCTTTTTTTTGTCATCGGATATTATTAGAAATAAAGATTGATCTGATACAAACTGAACAACCCCAGTTACCTAAAGCGGCAGAAACATGAATATCTCCGGAAACTAAAGCCCAACATACAGGCAGCAAATCCCAACCATGGGAACCATATGAAAAACTTAAACATCTAGACCTTGAACTAAAATGACTAGAATCTCAACCTATCAGGAATGGTCTCAACCTCACATTTATCTTGAACTTTTGGAGCACATATGAACTATGTTTAACGGGAATGCCCTCGGCCAAACCACCGTAAACCCACTTCCTTTTAGACCAAAGAGGAATGTTGGGGTCGAAAACGGTTGCGACGAAGTTAACGTCCAAATCCCAACAAATCATGCTCGGTCAAGAGAACGTCACAACGTATGTTCCCGAGATAAAGCTTCGTTCAAATTCTATTTAGATCAAACATAAGCCATCAGAAACATGCCCAGACCGGTTACGGATAGGTCCGAGTATGACGATCGGAACATGGACGAACCAAGCTCGGTCATTACGCTACTACCGCACATGCACGCTGTCCGATCGCTACGTAGCGACTGAGTGTCCGTCCCGCTTGGTCGCTACGTAGCGACCGAGCTCGAGCCGAAGCTCGGTCGATACGTAGCGACCGAGCATCTGTTCCGCTCGGTCGCTACGTAGCGACCTAGCGTCCGTTCCGCTCGGTCACTACGTAGCGACCGAGCTCGAGACGAATCTCGGTCACTACGTAGCCGTAATAAATGCTTCGAGTCAGAAAACGGTCCAAAGGGACCTAAGACATGACTCGAGGCCCAACTTACGATTTCTTAACCAACAGCATGTAAGCCACATGACGGTTTACTCTTGGTTTGCAAGGAAAGTTAAAATGTCAAGTTTCCGCGGATAAATACGAAATTTTGAAGATAATTACGAAGATCGGAAAAAAATAGAATATCACCATTTTTATGCTATGGCGGCTTAAGGGCAGAAGAGGAAAAGCGTAAACTGACCTAAGAGCCAGTATATAAGGAGTCCTAGGCGAGAGGCATGGAGAGGATTTTTCTCAGAGCAAACTTAGCACTTAGAGCAATTAGGCATATTTCCGTTTTTGTTATTCGAGCTGCGACTCAACTAGGTCATTGCCGTCTTAGGGTTTTAGAACTAGGAATCTCGCCGACAGCTATCGTAGCCCAGGCTCTTACCTTGTTGTAACGCTCAAACGCGAATATTCTTGTGTTCTGATTGCTTGGCGTGTGGTATTAGCAGATATCCGGGACCTCTGGAAAATTAGGGCTTTCTTAGTTTCCTTATTTAAACGGAAATCGACAGTGCGAATTTCGGTTCCCATAGTTTGGCGCTAGAAGGAGGGGGGGGGGTACGGATCAATCTAACTCTCAACCAAATCACGCTCAACCAGACATGTCAACTGACGACGCGGATAACGTGCAGACTCCTCTTAACGGAAGCACGCGGATAACGTGCAGACTCCTCCACACTCCCGCAGCGGATGTATCCGCGGCTAACGCACCAGCCAACGCCGCGACGCTCGAGGAGTTTAAAAAGATGTTCGCCACCTACAAAAAAAGGTCGGAAGAACAGGATCAGCTCGTGAGCACCTTGACAAAACAAGTTGAAACTTTAACGGCAAGGACTCGAGCAATCCGCCCCCGCGGAACCACTAAAGTGTGCGGGAAAAGACTCGACTTTGCAACCCCACTCGACAGGCCTGGAGCCGCGCAGGAACGACCTTCGGGTCAAAACCCTAGCGAGAAATCTCCCATCGAAAAGGGAAACCCTGAAAGTCCTCCGCCTCCCGTGAAGGCTTCGGAGGACAACGGAGTCGAGCACGTCGACCTGGATCCTAGCGATGTCTCCAACGATACTGATGAGGACGTCGACGACTTCCAAGGAGGACCAGAAGCCGATTCGCTCGGGAAAGCTCTCCGTTCGACAAACCAATGACAAAAGAGGAGGAAATCGTCTATTGGAACGAACAAGAAGAGCTGGCTGAAAAGCAAACCGAGCTCACTCGCAGTAAACGCCGACAGGCTCGAAAATCTGTTGGCGAGACGTCGGATATCCGCGATCTTCGCGACTATATCACCAAGACTGCGGCAGAAGTAAGAGCCGTGAAATCCCAAATCCATCACGCTACCAGCGCTGCACCCGAGATCGACAGGCTGCTGGAAGGGGCTCGGAAGACCCCCTTCACCACTCGCATCTCAGATATGAGGGCATCCGATCCGGGAAAACTCAAAGTACCGTGGTATGATGGTACGACCGATCCGAAGGCGCAACTTCAGGCTTTCCACATCACCATGGGAAGAGCGAGGCTGAAGGACGGCAAAAAAGACGCCGGCTACTGTCGCCTGTTCGTCGAGAATCTGGAAGGGGCATCCTTCGAATGGTTTGCACGCCTTAAGTGAAACTCTATCGGAAGTTTCCGACAGCTCGCATCGGAATTTTTCAAACAATACTCTATGTTCATAGATAGAGAAACTTCCGATGTCGATCTCTGGAGTCTGTCCCAGAGGGAAGACGAACCACTCCGCGAGTTCATCAGCCGATTCAAGTTGGTAATGTCCAGGGTCAGCGGGATAAGCGACAAGGTGGCCATTGATGCGCTCAGAAAGGCGCTCTGGTACAAGTCGAAATTCAGAAAATGGATAGCCCTCGACAAACTGCGGACGATACAGGACGTCCTCCACAAGGCAACGGACTACATCATGAACGAGGAAGAAACGAAAGTATTATCACAAAAACATAAGTCGGCGAGACCATCCTCGAAAGATGTAGATCCAAAAACGAAGAAGAAGATCCCTCGTAACGACAAGTATGTCCATCACGAGGGGGAAGATCTCCAAGGAGCATACAATTACGCGATCAGCTCGGACCAAGGCCGAACCACGGGTAATACGTGGACTCGCAATCAAGGACATGATGAAAACACCTTATGCGAGTTCCACCAGTCCAAACGACACTCCACGACTAACTGCAAAGTCTTGGGAGCAAGGCTGGCCGCGAAGCTACTAGCTAGAGAGCTCTCGGAAGTGACCACCGTGAAAGATCTCATCCTCGAGACCGATCGCCCCCCAAAGCCGGACAAAAATCCTCCCGCGGAGAGATCTCCTCAAAGAAACCAATCTGGGGATAAACGCGGCAGAAGGCCGGACGACAAGGGAAACTATAACAATCGTCGCAGAGTCAACATGATCATTGGAGGATCGCAATTCTGCAACGATACGGTTTCGGCCATCAAGGCTTACCAGCGGAAGGCGGAGACGAGCGCAAACTGGCCTACATGGTCTCCTACCCGAGATGATCAGAATTACTCAATCACCTTCACGAAGGAGGAAGCCGGCGGGATCGACCAACCTCACTGCGATCCGCTCGTGATAGATCTCGTCATACGAGATCTGGAAGTCGGAAGAGTACTCATTGACACGGGAAGCACGGTCAATGTAATCTTCCGCGACACTCTCAATCGGATGAGCATCGAACTGGGAGAAGTGACTCCAACGCCGAAACCGGTCACGGGTTTTTCAGGCAAAGTATCGATGACCGTCGGGTCAATCCAGCTGCCAGTCATGACCTCGGGAAGACGGCGAGTTCATTGCTTAAGGAAAAGAAAACCAGGAAGGCCAAATCTTCGGAGGTGCGTCATCTTCAGCGTCAGATCGAGGGCGATGCAGGGTTAGCGAGCCGCGGGATTCGAGAGGCCAAGGACGCTCTTCGTTCTGAGTTTCAGGCTCGCTTGGCGAAGATCTCCGCCTTTCTGGGCTCCCTCGAGTGCATCCGGAATAGGGATTTAGCCTTGGCGACGATTGAGGGTGGGATGGCCGTGGTTCAGTCATTCCAGAGTGAGACTCCTCCGTCCTTAGAGGCCGAAGAGGCCCGACTGTCCGGCTGCAAGGGAGATTTGGCAGTCATGGATGGAGATTTTGATCTCATCCTAGCTGACCAGAAATCCGCGTGCTTTCTTCCGACGTGTTCAGAAGGCCCAGAGGGGAAGGATTCGGTGCTCGGAGAAGGCAGAGGTGATACGGCTCTAGGCTTGGACGAAGCGACGGGTGAAGAGGGAGCGTGAGTTCTAAGGGTGACTTTGGTTAGATCTCTTGCGGGAATTTTTTTTTTTTTTATGACAAGATGATCGAGTTGCATTTTTCATCAGTTTACGTATGGCGTGGAAGAAGGGTGATGAGTTGTTGTCTCATATTCTTCTTCGATGTGAAATGTTTCGTTCGAGATCTATTTTGAGAGTTTTTCCGCGAGATATCGACTTCGCGGGAAGATGTCGAATATAAACATAGAGGCATGGTTTTGGGATCTCGTTGTGGGAACCAAAATTTGCACTGTCGATTTACGTTTAAATTAGGAAACTAGGAAAACCCTAATTTCCCAGAGGTCCCGGATCTTGTTGGGGTCAAAAACGGTTACGACAAATTTAACATTCAAAACGTCTGAGGAAGAAAATAATAATTTCTCCGAAGAATACTTTTCGAAATAGATTCTTCCTTACGAAAAAGCTTTACGAAAGAAAGAATCGAGATGTCCGACGAAAGCTCGAAACAGGTCGTTACGCAGCGACCGAACGTCCGTCCCGCTCGGCCGCTACGTAGCGACCGATCTCAAGCCAAGGCTCGGTCGCTACGTAGCGACCGAGCTCGAGCCAAAGCTAGGTCGCTACGTAGCGACCGACGGATCGTCCCGCTCGGTCGCTACGTTGCGACCGAGCTCGGCCAAGCTCGGTCACTACGTAGTGACCGAGCGCTCATCCCGCTCGTTCGCTACGTAGCGACCGTGCTCGAGCCAAAGCTCGGTCGCTACGTAGCGACCTAGCGATCGTCCCGCTCGGTCGCTACGATCGCTCGGTCGCTACGTAGCGACCGAGCTCGAGCCAAAGCTCGGTCGCTACGTAGCGACCGAGCACTCGTCCCGCTCGGTCGCTACGTAGAGACCGAGCGATCGTCCCGCTCGGTCGCTACGTAGCGACCTAGCTCGGCCAAGCTCGGTCGCTACGTAGCGACCGAGCGTTCGTCCCGTTCGGTCGCTACGTAGCAACCGGGCTCGAGCCGAAGTTTAGTCGCTGTGTAGCGATTGAACCTTTCCGAACATCGATACGACCTCAATCCATGCATTCTCATCAAACATTCGAATGCTATCTCCCGAAGGCCGTAGCAAGCTCAGTCCATGTTTTCCGCTATTCAAATTCATCGATCAAACTTCCCGGATTAGAAACCGCGGAAAGTTCATTCTTTATCAAAAAGAATTCGTAGTAAACGTGTCGAGTCGGAAGACGGCCCAAAGGGATCTAAAACACGACTCGAGGCCCATCCTACGATTTCTTAACCAAAAGCCCGTAAACCGCAACACGGTTTACGCTTGGTCCACAAGGAAGGATAAATGTCAAGTTTCCGCGGATAAATACGGAAGTTTTGACGATAATTGGAAGATCGGGAAAAATGAAATATCTCGATTTTTATGCTATGACGGCTTAAGGGCAGAAGAGTAAAAGCGTAAACCGACCTTGGAGCTAGTATATAAGGAGTCCTAGGCGAGGAGCATGGGGAGAGCACTTTTCAGAGCAAACTTAGCACTTAGAGCAATTTAGGCAATTTTCCGTTTTTGTTATTTCGAGCAGCGACTCAATTAGGTTTAGCCGTCTTAGGGTTGCTAGAACTAGGAATCTCGCCGACAGCTCTCGAGCCCAGGCTTATACCTTGTTGTAAACGCTCATACGCAGATTCAGAATAAGATCTACTTTGCTCTCTTTTTCGATTTATTATTCTTATCGTTGTTATTCTCGTGTTCTGATTGCTTGACGTGTGGTAATTAGCAGATATCCGGGTCCTCTGGGAAATTAGGGTTTTCCTAGTTTCCTTATTTAAACGGAAATCGACAGTGCGAATTTCGGCTCCCACAGTTTGGCGCTAGAAGGAGGGGGTACGGATCAATCTAACCCGCAAAAGCCACTCAACGATCAGAAACGATATGCAAGACTCGATGTGCGCGAACGTCATCTCATTCAAGGGGGGGGGGGGGGCAACGGTCGATCGGGCCAAACCTCGAAACGACCTCCTTGTCATCGAGTTGACGATTCGAGATATCGATGTCGCTAGGGTGCTTATCGACACCGGTAGTTCGGCCGATATCATCTTCAAAGAAACGCTCGAAAAAATGGGGATCAATCAATCCGAAGTCACAAAATACCCAAGCCCACTGCTGGGACTTTCGGGGGAAATAACCATGGCCTACGGATCGATTAATCTCGCTGTCAAAGCCAGAACGGTGACGAACGTCACAGAGTTTCTAGTCGTTGGCAATCTCACAGCATCGCAGCCCTAGACGAAAAACGCGAGCCAACATGCGAACCCGTGGTGACGATCCGTCTCGACGAAGCCTTCCCGGAACGCTGCATCGAGATTGGAGCCAATCTCCGCGAGCCCTTAAGAACAGAACTCATAGCCTGTCTTAAAAAGAAGCTCAATACATTCGCATGGGCTGCGGAAGATATGCCAGGGATCGACATTAACATAACATGTCACGAGTTGAATATCGACCCAACATTCAAACCCATCAAGCAGAAAAGGCGGAAGCTAGGACCCGAACGTGCTGCCGCAGTAAACGATGAGATCGAAAAATTGCTTAAAGTTGGGTCCATAACAGAAGTAAGATACCCAGACTGGCTCGCCAACCCTGTAGTAGTCAAAAAGAAAAACGGGAAGTGGCGAGTTTGCATGGATTTTACCAACCTAAACAAAGCATGTCCAAAGGATAGCTTCCCTCTACCACATATTGATCGATTGGTAGAGGCAACAGCGGGCAACGAACTTTTATCCTTCATGGATGCCTTCTCAGGTTATAATCAAATTAGGATGAATCCCGTCGATCGCGAGAAGACTGCGTTCATTACCGATCGCGGAACTTATTGCTATAAGGTAATGCCCTTCGGCCTCAAAAACGCCGGTGCAACTTACCAACGACTCGTAAACCGAATGTTCTCCAAACAACTCGGAAAAACGATGGAGGTTTATATCGACGACATGCTCGTCAAATCCCTCAAAGCAAAAGATCACGTTTCACATTTCGAAGAGTGTTTTGCGCAATTAAATTCCCATAACATGAAGCTCAACCCGACAAAATGTAGATTCGTCGTGGCATCAGGGGAATTCCTCGGCTACTTGGTCACATACCGCGGTATCGAAGCGAATCCAAAACAGATCAACGCACTAATCGAGATGGCTTCACCAAAGAATAAGCGGGAAATCCAAAGACTGACCGGCAGAATCGCAGCGCTCAACCGATTTATTTCACGATCAACAGATAAGTGCCTGCCCTTCTACGACATCCTGCGAGGAAATAAAAAATTCGAATAGTCGGGGGAGTGCGAAAACGCCTTCCAACAGTTGAAGCGCTATTTAGCTACCCCTCCAGTCCTCGCAAAACCCGTGGAAGGGGAACCTTTATTCTTGTACATTTCTGTGTCGGCAACGGCCGTAAGCGGAGTCCTGATCAGGGAAGAACGCGGGGAGCAGAAACCTATTTTCTACATAAGCAAAACCTTGCTGGATGCCGAATCTAGGTAACCTTTGATGGAAAAATTGGCATGCGCGGTCGTAACATCGGCCCAAAAACTAAGACCATATTTCCAATCCCACACGATTGTCATCCTCACGACTTTTCCTTTACGGACAATTTTGCATAGCCCAAGTCAATTAGGCCGATTTGCTAAGTGGGCGGTCGAGTTGAGCGAGTATGACATCGAATACCGACCGAGGACAAGCGCAAAATCACAAGTGCTCGCAGACTTCCTGGTCGAACTTCCAACGGGAAAAATAACCAATGAGGAACCAAATTCCACCTGTCTCCTCCACGTCGACGGATCGTCATCCAAGCAAGGATCGGGTATCGGAATCCGTCTCACCTCTCCGACGGGCGAGATCTTGGAACAATCGTTCAGGCTGGAATTCCATGCCTCGAACAACGAGGCCAAATACGAGGCATTAATCGCAGGGCTACGTTTGGCTCACGGATTAAAAATACGTAATCTCCACGCTTACTGCGACTCCCAGTTAGTGGCCAGTCAATTCAGCGGAGAGTATGAAGCCAGAGACGAAAGGATGGATGCGTACCTCAAATTGGTCTAAGGTCTAGCTCAAGACTTCGACTCTTTTGCCCTTACGCGGATCCCCCATCCCGAGAATGTCCAGGCGGACGCCCTCGCGGCCCTAGCGACCGAGCGTTCGTCCCGCTCGGTCGCTACGTAGCAACCGGGCTCGAGCCGAAGTTCAGTCGCTGTGTAGCGATTGAACCTTTCCGAACATCGATACGACATCAATCCATGCATTCTCGTCAAACCTTCGAATGCTATCTCCCGAAGACCGTAGCAAGCTCAGTCCATGTTTTCCGCTATTCAAATTCATCGATCAAACTTCGCGGATTAGAAACCGCGGAAAGTTCATTCTTTATCAAAAAGAATTCGTAGTAAACGTGTCGAGTCGGAAGACGGCCCAAAGGGATTTAAAAAACTACTCGAGGCCCATCCTACGATTTCCTAACCAAAAGCCCGTAAACCGCAGCACGGTTTACGCTTGGTCCACAAGGAAGGATAAATGTCAAGTTTCCGCGGATAAATACGGAAGTTTTGAAGATAATTGGAAGATCGGGAAAAATGGAATATCTCCATTTTTATGCTATGACGGCTTAAGGGCAGAAGAGTAAAAGCGTAAACCGACCTTGGAGCTAGTATATAAGGAGTCTTAGGCGAGGAGCATGGGGAGAGCACTTTTCAGAGCAAACTTAGCACTTAGAGCAATTTAGGCAATTTTTCGTTTTTGTTATTTCGAGCTGGGACTCAATTAGGTTTAGCAGTCTTAGGGTTGCTAGAACAAGGAATCTCGCCGACAGCTCTCGAGCCCAGGCTTATACCTTGTTGTAAACGCTCATACGCAGATTCGGAATAAGATCTACTTTGCTCTCTTTTTCGATTTCTTATTCTTATTGTTGTTATTCTCGTGTTCTGATTGCTTGACGTGTAGTAATTAGCAGATATCCGGGTCCTCTGGGAAATTAGGATTTTCCTAGTTTCCTTATTTAAACGGAAATCGATAGTGCGAATTTCGGTTCCCACAGATCTCTGCGAGAGCCAACGGCAAGTGACCAAATATATGCGGAAATCATGAAAAGATAACAAACGAGTTTAGAGAAAACAGTAGATCTTATTTCGAGTCCGCGTGAGAGCGTTGCGATCATTACAAGAGATCATAAAAGCTTTGGCCGAAAAGGCTGTCAGCGAGTTACCTAGTTCTAGCGGCCTAAAAGCTCAAACCTAGTTGACTCGCAGCTCGATAACAAAAGACGAAGAAAATAAAGAAAAGGTTTTTTGATTGATTTCGGACTGAACGTTATGAAAGGCTGCCTACGTACTCCTTTCGAGGATCAAGCCGAACGTAGTTCAAGAGTAAACCAAGAGATGGAACTGCTTGTGCACGTTCGTCCTGTAATCGGGTGCCAGTCATGGAAACAGAGCATGTCGAGAATAATGCCTCAGAGTTTCTAAGTGCCAAGAGTTCTGAATCTAAACTGTTCCCCCCTCGTGCCTCTCGCCTAGGACTCCTTATATACTCGCTCCTAGGTCGGTTTACGCTTTTTCTTCTTCTGCCCATAAGCCGTCATAACTTAAAAATGGAGATATTTCATTTTTCCCGATCTTTCTAATTATCTTCGAATACTTCGTATTTATCCGCGGAAACTTGACATTTATCTTTCCTTGCGAACCAAGCATAAACCGTCCTACGGTTTATGGGCTTTTGGTTAAGAAATCGTAAGTGGGTTTCGAGTCACGTCCTAGGTCTCTTTGGGCCGTTGTTTGACTCGAAACGTTTATTACGGCTTCTTTCGATAGATAGCATTAAAGAGTAGACGAGAATGCACGGATTCGTGTCGTATCGATTCTTAAGAAAGCACGGTCGCTACGTAGCGACCGAGTCGTGTGCGTGCTCGGTCGCTACGTAGCGACCGAGGTTAGGGGAGAGCTCGGTCGCTACCTAGCGACCGAGCCGTGTACGTGCTCGGTCGCTAAGTAGCGACCGAACTTCGGTGGGAGCTCGGTCGCTACGTAGCAACGTAGCGACCGAGCTTCGGTGAGAGCTCGGTCGCTACGTAGCGACCGAGCTTCGGGGAGAGCTCGGTCGCTACGTAGCGACCGGGCACGCTACGTAGCGACCGGGAACGCTACGTAGCGACCGGGCACGCTACGTAGCGACCGGGCACGCTACGTAGCGACCGGGCACGCTACGTAGCGACCGGGCACGCTTCGTAGCGACCGGGCACGCTACGTAGCGACCGGGCACGCTACATAGCGACCAAGCACGCTACGTAGCGACCGAGCTTTGGTGAGAGCTTGGTCGCTACGTAGCGACCAGCTTTTGCGCTGGTTGCTACGCGTCAAACTTGTTCGCGTCTTTCTCCGATTTTTCGTGAATGTGTTTTCTCCGCAAGATTCTTCGTTAAGATAGATCTTTTTCTAAGATTTATTTTACTTTCAGACATTGATTCCATCGTGACCGATTTTGACCCCAACACTCGTATGTTTTGGATATCATGCCTTGAGATGTTAGAGACCAGTGCGCTGGGTTTAGGGCAAGACCTAGGTTTACTTTCGGTTTTAAGATTTTATGCGGGGACTAGCCGGCTATCGATTTATCTGTCGTGATTTTAACCTGATTCGTACCGATTTAAAGTCTGTGATAGGTTCTAGGCTTATATGACTTGTTAGATATGAATCGAGCATCTCTCCGGAGACAATTTTTAAGCCAACCGGAAGTGCTGGACCAAAATTTCGGGTTTCTTTTATAGCGCTATTATCCTTGTGTCGGATGTACGAGAGTCATCTTCGTGTGATGGCTATGTCTGTTTAGGACGTTCAAGAGTTCGATGTGATCAGCACCGAACTTGGCGGCAGATGCCTTCGTTTAGAGTTTTTTGCGCAAGATATGTGTTAAAATGTTCGTCATTTTTTGACGGAGTGTCCGTTTTCGTCGTTCGGAAGAAGTAACCCTTGAGGCACCTCTCGCGACGTCTCATGATGCCAAAGGCTACTTCTCCTAACGGCTGATTAATTTTCGCATATCGAAAATGTTTTGCGGGTGAAAGATAATTTGCTTGGTTAAGATATGTCGGAAACATCGAAGGCGTGGTCGGATGTTTCCGAGTTTGAGAGTATACGAGTATACGTATCCAATCCCCCCCTTTTAATGAGGGGGGACGGCTGAATTTGCCTTTCGACAAACTGCCTACGTACTCCTTATGGAGATCAATCGTAGTTCGGTCATTGTGAGTCGGTTTGTTTAGTGATAGTAGTTTTTGAGATGCATCGCGTTCCAGGTCCTTGGAATTTTTATGCCTTGCATGTTGGCTATTTCGTAGGAGCCCGGTCGGACGACTTTTTCGATTTTATAGGGTCCTTCCCAGTTTGCTCCGAGTTTTTCCGCGTTTCGTTCAGCGGTGTTTTGGAAGACTTTGCGAAGGACCAGATCTCCCTGATTAAGTTTGCGATTCCGTACGTTGGAATTGTAGTACTTTGCGGCTGCTTGTTGGTAATTTCGGATTCGGATGAGCGCTCGATCTCGGCGCTCGTTAATGAGATCGAGATCATCGAGGAGCATTGCGTTGTTGAGCTCCTCTTGTTCGGGAAGTAATCTTCTTCGAACACCGGGGAACTCTACTTTTGTGGGAATCATGCATTCCGTTCCGTACCTCGGGGTGGTACGGTGGGACCAGAGGACTCCCTCGAGTTCGTCGGCCTACCTGCCTTTTTTGGCCTCTAAGCGTTTCTTCAGTCCGTCGAGAATGGTTTTATTAATCGTTTCAGCTTGTCCGTTACACTGCGGATACCTAGGCGTTGATTTGTTAAGTCGTATCTTCCATTTTTCGCAGAACGCCTCGAACCTGGTGGAGATAAACTGAGATCCGTTATCGGTTACGATTTTGTAAGGAACTCCATGCCTACAGATGATGTTTCTCCATACGAAACTTTCGACTTGGACATCTTTTAGACTTGCGTACGAATCTCCCTCTACCCATTTTGAAAAGAAATCGGTGAGGACTAAAAGGAAACGCTTTTGCTTTGAATTATGAAGGGAACCGACGATGTCCATGGCCCAGCGCATAAAAGGATTGGGCGATGTGATGGAGGAGAGAACTTCGGATGGTTGTCGGATGGTTGGAGCATGCCTCTGGCATTTTTCGTATTTTCGTGCGAACTTCTCACAATCTCCGATCATCGTTGGCCAGTAGTATCCATGGCGCTTGATTTTCACTGCCAGTGATCTTCCGCCGGAATGATTGCCACAGGACCCAGAATGTACTTCTTCCATCACTTTTCTCGCTTTTTCCCCTTCCAGGCACGTCATGAGTGGTGCGGAGAATCTCCATTTTTAAATTTCGCCATCCACTGTTACGTAGCGCGCGGCCTGTGTTCGGACTTTGCGGGCTGCCCATTTCTCGGTGGGCAGGTGTCCGTTGATAATGTAGTCTCGAATTGTCTGCAGCCATGGGGTATCGCAGCCGTAATCAAATTGCTCTAATTGCGGTCGTATCGTAACTTCTTCTTCTTCGTCATCTTAACCTTCTATGAGGTTGATGACGATTGGTGGTCCAATGCTCGGATGTTCGATGAACTCGACCGGAATTACCCTTTTAAGTCCAGGGTCAGAACTTGATGCTAAGGCCGCGAGAGCATCTGCCTGGACGTTTTCGGAATGGGGAATTCACGTAAGGGTAAAACAGTCAAACTTTTGAGCTAGTTTTTGGACCAGTTTGAGGTACGCGTCCATCTGTTCGTCCCTGGCTTCATACTTCCCGCTGAACTGACTTGCCACTAACTGGGAGTCGCAGTAAGCGTGGATGTTTCGTATCTTCAAGCCGTAGGCCAAACGCAGCCCTGCGACGAGTGCTTCGTATTCGGCTTCGTTGTTTGAGGCGTGGAATTCCAGCCTGAATGATTGCTCTAAGATCTCGCTCGTCAGAGATGTGAGGCGAATTCCGATGCCTGATCCCTGCTTGGACGAGGATCAGTCGACGTGAAGGAGCCAAGTGGAATTTGGTTCCTCGTTGGTTATGGTCTATGTCGGTAGTTCGACCAAGAAGTCCGCAAGCACTTGTGACTTTGCGCTTATTCTCGGTCGGTACTCGATATTGTACTCGCTCAATTCGACCGCCCATTTGGCCAACCGGCCCGATTGACTCGGGCTATGCAGAATCGTCCGTAGGGGAAAAGTCGTGAGGACGACGATCGTGTGGGATTGGAAATATGGTCTTAGTTTTCAGGCCGATGTTACGACCGCGTATACTAATTTTTCCATTAGCGGGTATCTAGATTCGGCATCCGGCAAGGTTTTGCTTTTATAGAAAATAGGTTTTTGTTCGCCGCGTTCTTCCCTGATCAGCACGCCGCTCACAGTTGTTGCCGATACAGCGATGTACAAGAACAAAGGTTCCCCCTCCACGGGTTTTGCGAGGACAGGAGGGGAAGCTAAATACCGCTTCAGCTGTTGAAAAGTGTTTTCGCATTCTTCCGACCATTCGAATTTTTTATTTCCCCGTAAGACATCGTAGAAGGGCAGGCACTTGTCTGTTGATCATGAAATAAACCGGTTAAGTGCCGCGACTCTACCGGTCAGCCTTTAGACTTCCCGCTTATTCTTCGGCGAAGCCATCTCGATCAGTGCGTTGATCTGTTTTGGATTAGCTTCGATGCCGCGGAATGTGACTAGGTAGCCGAGGAATTCCCCTGATGCCACGGCAAACCTGCATTTTGTCGGGTTGAGCTTCATGTTATGGGAATTTAACTGCGCGAAACATTCCTCGAGATGTGATACGTGATCCTTTGCTTGGAGGGATTTGACGAGCACGTCGTTGATATAAACCTCCATCGTTTTACCGACTTGTTTAGAGAACATACGGTTCACGAGTCGTTGGTAAGTTGCGCCAGCGTTTTTGAGGCCGAATGGCATTACCCTGTAGCAATAGGTTTCGCGATCGGTAATGAACGCAGTCTTCTCGCGATCGTCAGGGTTCATCATAATTTGGTTGTAACCTGAGAAGGCGTCCATGAAAGACAGAAGTTCGTTTCCCGCCGTTGCTTCTACTAATCGATCAATATGTGGCAGGGGGAAACTATCTTTTGGACATGCCTTGTTTAGGTCGGTAAAATCCACGCAAACTCGCCATTTTCCGTTTTCTTTTTGACTACTACAGGGTTAGCGAGCCAGTATGGATACCTCACTTCCGTTATTGACCCGACTTTAAGCAATTTTTCGACCTCGTCGTTGACCGCGTAAGCCCGTTCAGGTCCTAGCTTCCGCCTGTTTTGTTTGACGGGTTTGAAGGTCGGATCGATATTTAATTCGTGACAAGTTATGTTAATGTCAATCCCTGGCATATCTTCCGCGGCCCATGTGAAAGTATTGAGGTTCTTTTTTAGACAGGTTATGAGCTCTGTCCTCAAAGGCTCGCGGAGATTGGCTCCGATCTCGACGCATCATTCCAGAGATGCTTCGTCGAGACAGACTGTGACCACAAGTTCACAAGTTGGTTCGCGTTTTTCCTCTAGGGCCGTGATGTTACGAGACTGCCAGAAGAGTTCAGCCGAATCTTGACTTCGCGAATCCTAGTCGGAGACCTTTTTCTCTGTTTTTCTAGGAGTGGTCTCGAGGTCTGGTCTTTTTTGTTTTTGTTCTGCGGCGTAACACACCAGTGATACTCTTGGGTTTACCCATATTACCTCGACTCCGTTAGGGGTTGGAAACTTGAGGCAAAGATGGTATGTTGATGGGATGGCACACATGGTGTTCAACCATGGCGTTCCCATGATAACGTTGTAAGATGCGGGACGGTCAACGACTAGAAACTCTGTGACTCTTGTCACGGTTCCGGCTTTGACTGCGAGATTAATCGACCCGTAGGCCATGGTCGTTTCTCCCGAAAGTCCCAGTAGTGGGCTATGGTATTTCACGATTTCGGATTGATCGATCCCCATTTTCTCGAGAGTATCTTTGAAGATGATATCGGCCGAACTTCCGGTGTCGATTAGCACCCTAGCGACGTCGATATCTCGGATCGTCAGTTAGATAACAAGGAGGTCGTTTCGAGGTTTGGCTCGATCGACCATTGCTCCCCCCTTGAATGAGATGACGTTCGCGCACGTTGAGTCTTGCATATTGTTCCTGATCGTTGAGTGGCTTTTGCGGGTTAGATTGATCCGTACCCCCCCTGTAACACCCCCGAACCGTTCTAGGCATAGGTCAAACCACCGGCCAACAATCAAACAAGAACATGACCGACGGCCGACCGTCTACCAAGGATCGGGAGTGCTACATGACGGGTTAACGGCCGATCTGGCCAAGGTCACGAAAAGTGCAATTCGTAACTAGGCCAGGCCGCCCACTAACACGTCCCGTCAGACCAAAGCCTAAGGCTTCTCAACCCGTACTCCAATCTGACGTTGTGTTAGCTCGGACAAGCTAATATCAGAACAACAAGGCAGTTTCACAAAACATTCGCTTTATTTATCTTATATAATATCTGGTTTATAATACACAAAATATTATACAAGTGGTGGCATGCCAAGAAAGCGAAAGTACATACTTATAGTCTGAAAGCGTCTTAAGCAAAAAGATGCAAATCTACACCAGCCAGCCTAGCCTCCCGCGCTTTCTACAAGCTCACTACTGGTCACCTGAAAACAACAACGAGTGAGGAGTGAGTAATCTAGCATTACTCAGCGAGTTACAATCCCCCACTAACAAATACAACCCCTCGCTATCCCACCCCAAACAATCTAAAGCGAGAGGTTCACCTAACAACACAATTTAATAACAATAAGCAATATCAGAAATACGCAGCGGTAAAAGATAGCAAGATAACTAGCATTATGCTAATTACTAGCTCATCACCAAACTCAAACTCGATTTAAACCAGGGTTTAACAACCCAAAACACGATATAATATATATATCAAACTCGGGCCCTGGTGACGTTATGTTCCTCTTTCACTATCGGCAATATCCTATCTTCCTACCACGAAGGCCAAAAGAAGGAACTTTCAACCGACCGCGGCCCACAGTCCTTCGGGTCACCGCGCGACAGCCCACAGTCCTTCGGGTCACTGCCACATTACACCGTCGTGTAATCACTCAGCCATAGGCCATGACCCCGTCTATCTGAGTCTTCCCGATCCAGCGAATAAGGGGTTTCCTTGAACCCGCCGGGTACGAGGTCTGAAGGAACACTAACTCACCCCAATATGCCTAGCATTGTGGGTTACACAAATGCTGTCGGCCAATATACGATTAATACTAAACCCGGTAAAAATAACACAAGGTTTCAAGTAATAATCACAACACAATCAACCACATTCCAGAATCTAGCATAAAGACTAATTCCAGAATACCTAACTATCCACAACTTAGCGATATCATCTAAGCATTCTGCATTCGCTAACTAACCAATCAACCTAACCATTAGCATGCTACTACGGTTCTTAAACAATAACAAGCATGCCATCAACTCAATCAACATAACCTCAATTATTCAAACCGTTACTCAGTTAGACCCGGCCTCCTGCCATGATCCAACTTCCAAGTAACGGGACCCTGCATGAAAACAACTCAGCAATCAATCGATTATAACTCACAGTTTTTGGTTGACCGTGGCCTTGACCCCAAACCCGACTTCTGCGATCCGAACCCTTTCCCGACCTTCACAAGTAGACCCTCTTCTTGACTGAACTCCACTTGAACTGGTCTCCACTAGAACTGATCTCTCTTCACTTGAAAAGAGCCTTCTCCAAGTGCTGACTCAAAATCGGCAGAGTAACTGTTCTCGAAAACTGCCTAAATCACTCGAAAACTATCGAAACTCGATCTTTCTTTCTTTGCTTTCTCTTTATGTTTTGAAGTAGGTTTGATGTGTTCTGGATGGTTTGAAATGAGAGGGGGTCGTGGCCTATTTATAGGAATCAGCAACCAATCAGGAACAAGCCGTGTGGCAGCCCGTGTGTCGCTTCGCATGGCTCCGGACGCATGCGCGGCGGCACCTCGTGCTCCACATGTCCTTCAGCATGGCCTGCTCACATGCAAGCTGACACCACGCCCTCTACCTGTCTGAATGCATGGCCTGCTCCCATGCAAGCTGACACCACGTCCTCCACATGTCTGGCCGCATGGCCCGGTCGCATGCATCGCGACACCTCGTGCTTGGCCGTTCCACCTCGTGCTCCACATGGCTGGCTGCATGCCTCAGTCTCATGCAGGATGACACACCCCACGTCCAGATGGCCTGCTGCATGACTGAAGTGCATGCAGGTCGACACCCCATCTCACACATGGCTGGCCGCATGCTTCGGTCGCATGCATCGCGACACCTCGTGCTTGGCCGTTCCACCTCGTGCTCCACATGGCTACTTGCATGTACAGGTTGCATGTACTGCTACACCTCCTGCTTCCCTTGACACACACACTGACAGGAGCTTGCCACCACGTCCTGAACACACACACATCTAGCCACCTCGAGCTTCTCGGTCAATTGTCCGATATCGGCCTTCTAGTGAATTTTTTTTCCCGCGATCACTCCCAATATTTTTCGACGCCCGTTCTGATGATCTGATTATTTTTAATAAGCTCCAAATGAATCCTGACTTGATGGAAAATATTTCCCGAGTTTCCGGCTTCTTCGAAAAATTCCATAATACCGAAATTAGGGTTTTTCGCCCAATTTCCGGTCTTCCTGTTGTGCTTCCAAAAGTGTCATGCTTCAAACGTCCTTTGAGTAAATATACCACATTGTCTAACCATTGTCTAGTGGGATACTTGACTCATGGTTCAGACAAAAAAAATCTGATCGTCCACGACTCGATCACCCAAAGGTTACTCGACCATTTTTTTTTTTTTTTTTTTTTTTTTTTTAATGGGTTTCTACATTCTCCCCCCCTTAACAGAATTCGTCCTCGAATTCTAAGGTTCTGAGGGGCCTCCTTCTTCCATCACAGCATCCTCTCGGAAGAACTCAGGGTGATCGGTTTTAAATCGCTCTTCATCTTCCCAAGTAACATGAATCCTGTTTTGTCTTCCCCAGAAAACTTGTACTTGAGCAATCTCACGATTCTTCAGCTTCCGAATACGCCGTTCTCCTAATCTGATTGGTCCTTCCGGATACGTAAGGTTTGTCCTCAACTCCTCTAGTCTCTCGGGTTCAACAGTACTTGGATCCCGTATATGTTTCCGAAGCATGGAAACATGAAATACAGGATGTAGACGCATATCCTCTGGCAGATCCAAACGGTAAGCTACCTCACCAACTTTCTCGATGATCTTGTACGGACCAATGAACCTGACCGCAAGTTTCCCGACCTTGCCAAATCTGTCCTTCCCTTTCTGTGCAGTAACTTTCAAATAGACCCAATCTCCTATCTCAAAAGTTACCTCTCTTCTTGACTGGTCTGCGTACTTCTTCTGACGGTCCTGAGCCTTCTTCATGTTGGCCTGAATCGTCTCTAGTTTAATCATGGTCTCCTGAACGATAGGTGACCCAAACATTCTTCTTTCGCCCACTTCCGTCCAGCACATAGGCGTTTTGCATGGCCTTCCGTATAACGCTTCATAAGGTGACATCCCTATGCTCGAATGATGACTGTTGTTATATGAGAACTCGACCAACGGTAAATGCTTCTCCCAAGTTCCTGCCCAATCGAGAATACACATCCGAAGCATGTCCTCGATGGTCCGAATGGTTCTCTCCGTTTGGCCATCTGTTTCTGGATGGAACGCCGTACTTCTGAATAGTTTAGTTCCCAAGGCTTCTTGCAGTGCTTCCCAAAATGATGCCGTGAACCTTGGATCGCGATCTGAGACGATGTCTGAGGGTACTCCATGTAACTTCACGATTTGGTCGATGTACAGCTCGGCCAACACTTCCACTTTATCAGTGTCCCGCATAGGCAACAAGTGTGTAACCTTGGTTAACCTATCCACAATCACCCATATCGAGTTGTTCGATCTACCTGGAGCAGTGGGTAATCCGGTAATGAAATCCATGGAAATCGAGTCCCATTTCCATTGAGGTATCGGAAGACTTTGTAACAATCCTCCTGGTACTTGATGCTCGACCTTGACTTGTTGACAAGTTGCACACTGAGCAACCCATTGCGCTACTGACCTCTTCATGCCCGGCCAATGATAGTATCTTCTTATGTCTCGGTACATCTTTGAACTTCCAGGATGGATACTAAGTAAAGAATGGTGTGCAATCCTTAGTATCTCATCTCTCAGCCCTTGTCCTTTAGGAACCGTGATCCTCCCATTAATTAGCAAGGTTCCATCCTCCGCCAAGTAGTATCCAGCATTATTTGGCCCGGCTTGTCCTTTGAGTTCTTCAGCAATCTTCAGTAGCTTCTCATCCTTAATTTGTTCTTCTCGAATTCTCTGAATCAAGCTGGCCTGATTCACCGCTTGAAGTCCCAATGGCTCGCTCGCTTGCCCTTCCAAAACGACCAACTTCACTTGTTTCAACTCTTGGTTCAATAGCTCCACTTCTTTCTCCAAATCTGCGTCCAACTTTCTTCGACTTAAGGCGTCCGCAACAACATTCGCTTTACCAGGATGGTAGCGAATCCTTATATCGTAGTCTGCCACAAACTCCATCCACCTACGCTGGCGCAGGTTGAGATCTGGCTGAGTGAAGAGGTATTTAAGACTTTGATGGTCCGTGTATACCTCTACTTCTTCTCCATACAAGTAAGATCTCCAAATTCGCAAAGCGAACACTACAGCCGCTAACTCCAAGTCATGTGTACTGTAGTTATCCTCATGCTTCCGTAGTTGTCGTGAGGCATACGCGATGACTCGCCCATCTTGCATAAGAACACAACCTAACCCAACTCGTGAAGCATCCGTGTAAACCGTGTAAGGTTTACCTTGCTCGGGCAAAGCTAACACAGGTGCGGTCGTGAGAGCTTCCTTCAACTTCTTGAAAGCCTTCTCGGTTTCTTCCACCCATAAGAAAGGAACTCCTTTACCGGTAAGTTTAGTTAAAGGCTTTGCAATGGAGGAAAAGTCCTTAACAAACTTCCGATAATAGCCCGCAAGTCCGAGAAAACTCCTTACTTCCGTCACAGTGGTAGGTCGAGGCCATTCCCGTATGGCTTGGACCTTTTCTGGATCAGCAGCAACGCCCTCTCCTGATACTATGTGACCCAGAAATCCTATCTCTCTCTTCCAAAACGAGCACTTGCTGAACTTGGCAAATAGCTTCTGATTCCGTAACCTTTCCATAACCAGTCTCAGATGCTCTTTGTGCTCCTCCTTACTTCTCGAGTACACCAGGATGTCATCAATGAAAATGATCACGAACTTGTCGAGATAGTCGTGAAACACTTCATTCATCAAACGCATGAAAGCCGCAGGTGCGTTCGTGAGACCAAAGGGCATAACTACAAACTCGTACTGCCCATACCTCGTCCGAAACGCCGTCTTCATAATGTCTGACTTGGCAATAGGAATTTGGTGATACCCTGATGCCAAATCAATCTTCGAAAACCAACTAGCTCCCTTTAGTTGGTCTAACAACTCGTCTATCCTCGGAAGAGGATACTTATCTTTTATCGTGATGTTGTTGATACCACGATAATCGATACACAACCTCATGCTTCCGTCCTTTTTCTTCACAAATAGCACAGGAGCTCCCCAAGGTGAAGAGCTCGACCGAATGAATCCCTTTTCCAATAGATCTTCCAATTGCTTCTTTAGTTCAGCCAACTCCGCAGGTGCCATCCGATATGGTGCCTTAGCTATAGGTTTTGCTTCAGGCTCCAAATTGATCGTAAAGGGATTACTCCGAGGTGGAGGTAATTCCTTTAGTGGTGCAAAGATATCCTCGAACTCTTGGACCACTTCTATGTCTTCGACCTTAACTTCATCATTAGTGGCTCCTCCACTAACCGATAAGGTCACCAAATATACTTCCCCATCTTGAAACAAATCTTGTACTCTCATTGCTGCTACCAAAGACACGGTCATACTAGGACTGATTCCATAGTACACCATCTCTGGTCGTTTGCCTCTGCCAAACAACAACCTTCCCTTTCCACAGTCGATCTGAACTCTGTAGCCCGATAACCAATCCATTCCAAGGATTACTTCGTACCCTTTCAAAGGCACGACTAACAAATCTGCCACAAACTCTTTGCCTTGAATGACCAATGGAACATTCTTGATACACTGATCTGCTTGAAGGGTTCGGTCTGCGGGGGTCAAGACGGCCACGTTTATCCTGTCAACCACAAAACAATCCCAAAACCGGGCAGCTACTTCAGGGGTCACAAAACTATGTGTTGCCCCCGAGTCGAACAATACATGTGTGGGTTTACCAGCAACATGTATGGTTCCTGCCACAGTAACCCAATCAACAATATCTCAATCACAAAAACTAATCAAAATTCGCACAACCATCAATCATCAATCCAAAATTTCTAAACGCGCAACCTAGCGATCAAGCAATCTATACTTAACCAGCATACTAACTAGGTTTCAACAACTAAATTCCATTCAATAAACAGAGGAGGTTAAGCACCCAATACCTGTGATGGGACCGCTTGACGGTCCTGCATTGTCTGGGTTTTCTACCCCTAAGGCATAAACTCTACCTCCTAGGTTTTGTTTCTTTGGTGCTGGCTCAATAGCTGGACGGCTAGGAGGAGCTCGGATCGCGAGAGGGGTCGCAGGGATTGGCTTGTTTGGACATGACGATGCATAATGGCCCTTCCTTCCACAGAAGAAACAAGTAACATCTTCCATCCTCAGCGATGAATAACCCTGCTGGTTACTCCATGGGTTATTCCGCTGATTTTTGGGACAAAACCTCGAAATATGTCCCGGCTGATCACATGTGTAACATACCCCAGTGTTACCACGATTGTTGGCTTGGCCTCCAAGTCCTCGCCCTTTTCCTTTGTAAGATCTTGGACCCTTGTTGAAATTTGGCCTTTCTCCTTGGCTAAACTTGGTGTGTCCACCAGAATGTGGTAAGGTCTTCCTTTCAGCCTCCAATACAGTCTCAACATTAACAGCCTTTTCTACCAGATCCGATAAGCTGCTAAAGTTGCTTCCAGCTAAACGACTTCCAAGCTCCGGCTTCAATCCGTACATAAAGTTACGGATCATAGTTGCTTCATCTTCACGCCCATCAAAAACATGTCGCCTCAACCTTGTGAACTCAGATTCGTAACTCCTCACTGGCCTATCTCCTTGAACAAGGTTCATGAATTGGCGCTCCAACCGATGCTTTGCTTCTGGAGGAAAATATTTCCTCTCAAACTCTCCCTTGAACGATTCCCATGATGTGATGGTGTGTCCACGCTGCCTGTCTATACTGTCCCACCATCCTGTTGCGTCGCCTTCCAAATAGTACACCGCGATCTTCTTCTGATACTCCTCCGGACACTCCATAGCCTCAAAGTTCTTCTCCATCATAGTAATCCACTTGCCGGCTTCAATAGGATCGGATCCTCCTTTGAACTTGTAGGATCCAATGTTCTTCATGGTAGATAATAGCTTGGAAACTTCAGGGGGTTGAGTACGCCTGCCTTGGTTACCAAGTGCCTCGGTCATCACGTCATGTAAAAGCTTCAAGGTGTTTTCCGCTCCTTGATCTTGTGGTCCTTCAGTGGCACGGTTCTGATCTGGCCTTGGGTGTGATTGAACGGATTGATCATGTTGATGTCTCCGGTCCCAATTACGACTTGGGCCAATACTCGCCAAACTGTCTTCCCTCACTCTAGTCCTGTTACCGTACACAGGAAAAGATCTTGTTCTCTGCAGAGGGGTCCTATCGTGTCCAAACATCTCACTGATGCCATTTCCATCCTCCTGATCTGATCTGTAACCCAATCCTCCGCCTGTCCAATCCATACCCTCTCCCCATATCCGACCTCGTCCATCATCACCTGTCCCGCGATTAGCCATCTGCACACAGTCAAAAGGGTAAGTCATATTCCTACTACGGGAAGCGGCTGGTTTCCTAATCATCTTTTTGCGACTCATTTGACTCGATAAAATCATTAAAAGCACTTGTGTCACGCATGGACGAAACCATGCTCTGATACCACCTCTGTAACGCCCCCGAACCGTTCTAGGCATAGGTCAAACCACCGGCCAACAATCAAACAAGAACATGACCGACGGCCGACCGTCTACCAAGGATCGGGAGTGCTACATGACGGGTTAACGGCCGATCCGGCCAAGGTCACGAAAAGTGCAATTCGTAACTAGGCCAGGCCGCCCACTAACACGTCCCGTCAGACCAAAGCCTAAGGCTTCTCAACCCGTACTCCAATCTGACGTTGTGTTAGCTCGGACAAGCTAATATCAGAACAACAAGGCAGTTTCACAAAACATTCGCTTTATTTATCTTATATAATATCTGGTTTATAATACACAAAATATTATACAAGTGGTGGCATGCCAAGAAAGCGAAAGTACATACTTATAGTCTGAAAGCGTCTTAAGCAAAAAGATGCAAATCTACACCAGCCAGCCTAGCCTCCCGCGCTTTCTACAAGCTCACTACTGGTCACCTGAAAACAACAACGAGTGAGGAGTGAGTAATCTAGCATTACTCAGCGAGTTACAATCCCCCACTAACAAATACAACCCCTCGCTATCCCACCCCAAACAATCTAAAGCGAGAGGTTCACCTAACAACACAATTTAATAACAATAAGCAATATCAGAAATACGCAGCGGTAAAAGATAGCAAGATAACTAGCATTATGCTAATTACTAGCTCATCACCAAACTCAAACTCGATTTAAACCAGGGTTTAACAACCCAAAACACGATATAATATATATATCAAACTCGGGCCCTGGTGACGTTATGTTCCTCCTTCACTATCGGCAATATCCTATCTTCCTACCACGAAGGCCAAAAGAAGGAACTTTCAACCGACCGCGGCCCACAGTCCTTCGGGTCACCGCGCGACAGCCCACAGTCCTTCGGGTCACTGCCACATTACACCGTCGTGTAATCACTCAGCCATAGGCCATGACCCCGTCTATCTGAGTCTTCCCGATCCAGCGAATAAGGGGTTTCCTTGAACCCGCCGGGTACGAGGTCTGAAGGAACACTAACTCACCCCAATATGCCTAGCATTGTGGGTTACACAAATGCTGTCGGCCAATATACGATTAATACTAAACCCGGTAAAAATAACACAAGGTTTCAAGTAATAATCACAACACAATCAACCACATTCCAGAATCTAGCATAAAGACTAATTCCAGAATACCTAACTATCCACAACTTAGCGATATCATCTAAGCATTCTGCATTCGCTAACTAACCAATCAACCTAACCATTAGCATGCTACTACGGTTCTTAAACAATAACAAGCATGCCATCAACTCAATCAACATAACCTCAATTATTCAAACCGTTACTCAGTTAGACCCGGCCTCCTGCCATGATCCAACTTCCAAGTAACGGGACCCTGCATGAAAACAACTCAGCAATCAATCGATTATAACTCACAGTTTTTGGTTGACCGTGGCCTTGACCCCAAACCCGACTTCTGCGATCCGAACCCTTTCCCGACCTTCACAAGTAGACCCTCTTCTTGACTGAACTCCACTTGAACTGGTCTCCACTAGAACTGATCTCTCTTCACTTGAAAAGAGCCTTCTCCAAGTGCTGACTCAAAATCGGCAGAGTAACTGTTCTCGAAAACTGCCTAAATCACTCGAAAACTATCGAAACTCGATCTTTCTTTCTTTGCTTTCTCTTTATGTTTTGAAGTAGGTTTGATGTGTTCTGGATGGTTTGAAATGAGAGGGGGTCGTGGCCTATTTATAGGAATCAGCAACCAATCAGGAACAAGCCGTGTGGCAGCCCGTGTGTCGCTTCGCATGGCTCCGGACGCATGCGCGGCGGCACCTCGTGCTCCACATGTCCTTCAGCATGGCCTGCTCACATGCAAGCTGACACCACGCCCTCTACCTGTCTGAATGCATGGCCTGCTCCCATGCAAGCTGACACCACGTCCTCCACATGTCTGGCCGCATGGCCCGGTCGCATGCATCGCGACACCTCGTGCTTGGCCGTTCCACCTCGTGCTCCACATGGCTGGCTGCATGCCTCAGTCTCATGCAGGATGACACACCCCACGTCCAGATGGCCTGCTGCATGACTGAAGTGCATGCAGGTCGACACCCCATCTCACACATGGCTGGCCGCATGCTTCGGTCGCATGCATCGCGACACCTCGTGCTTGGCCGTTCCACCTCGTGCTCCACATGGCTACTTGCATGTACAGGTTGCATGTACTGCTACACCTCCTGCTTCCCTTGACACACACACTGACAGGAGCTTGCCACCACGTCCTGAACACACACACATCTAGCCACCTCGAGCTTCTCGGTCAATTGTCCGATATCGGCCTTCTAGTGAATTTTTTTTTGTCCCGCGATCACTCCCAATATTTTTCGACGCCCGTTCTGATGATCTGATTATTTTTAATAAGCTCCAAATGAATCCTGACTTGATGGAAAATATTTCCCGAGTTTCCGGCTTCTTCGAAAAATTCCATAATACCGAAATTAGGGTTTTTCGCCCAATTTCCGGTCTTCCTGTTGTGCTTCCAAAAGTGTCATGCTTCAAACGTCCTTTGAGTAAATATACCACATTGTCTAACCATTGTCTAGTGGGATACTTGACTCATGGTTCAGACAAAAACAATCTGATCGTCCACGACTCGATCACCCAAAGGTTACTCGACCATTTTTTTTTTTTTTTTTTTTTTTTTTAATGGGTTTCTACACCCCCCCCCCTCTTTCTAGCGCCAAACTGGGGAACCAAAATTCGCACTGTCGATTTCCGTTTAAATAAGGAAACTAGGAAAACCCTAATTTCCCAGAGGTCCCGGATATCTGCAAATACCACACGCCAAGCAATCAGAACACAATAATGACAACGATAAAGTATAAGAAATCGAAAAGAGAGCAAAGTAGATCTTATTCCGAATTCGCGTTTGAGCGTTACAACAAGGTAAGAGCCTGGGCTACGAGAGCTGTCGGCGAGATTCCTAGTTCTAAAACCCTAAGACGGCAATAACCTAGTTGAGTCGCAGCTCGAATAACAAAAACGGAAATATGCCTAAATCGCTCTAAGTGCTAAGTTTTCTCTCAAAAAGTCCTCCCCCATGCCTCTCGCCTAGGACTCCTTATATACTGGCTCCTAGGTCGGTTTACGCTTTTCCTCTTCTGCCCTTAAGCCGCCATAGCATAAAAATGGAGATATTCCATTTTTTTCGATATTCCACAAGATTCCGCTTAGGGTTTTAGAACTAGGAATCTCGCCGACAGCTCTCGTAGCCCAGGCTCTTACCTTGTTGTAACGCTCAAACCCGAATTTGGAATAAGATCTACTTTGCTCTCTTTTCGATTTATTATACTTTATAGTTGTTATTCTTGTTACTTGATTGCTTGGCGTGTGGTATTAGCAGATATCCGGGACCTCTGGGAAATTAGGGATTTCCTAGTTTCCTTATTTAAACGGAAATCGACAGTACGAATTTTGGTTCCCACAAGGACACACCTCAAGAACCGAGTAACCATAACTTCAACTACTGGCAAGTAAGAATCACCTATAGATTCTACCACACATCCCGGAAGTGGCTGAGTCGATCACGACTGTTGAACGCCTACATATGAAGTCTTTCAAGAACCAAATCTCCACAAGATCTGCTAAAACATCTAGAAGCCAAGCCCTTCCAATCCATGACACAATAAGCGCGGGCCATCAATGGCATAAGACAGATTAGAAGGAATCCATAGTCATCTCCAAAAAGAAAAAGAAACCTGTAAAAAGAAACCATACCAACAGCAAAGGAGAACTGCAAAATCGACCAATGTACCAGGAACAAGTTTAGAAAAACAAAGATAAAAGCTTTATTGACTAAGCCACACCGTTAATCCGCAGATCCGGAATTTCTATCTTCAAAATCCATTCTAGATCTGACTATGAAATCGATTTGGGAAAAGCAACTCTCCTCACAGAAATGAGACACAGCCACAACCCGAAGAACCAAACATGGAAAAGAAACGAAATGAAACTGATTAGGACCGACGGCGGCGCTAAGGGAGCCGCCACACACCGGTCAACAGTAGAAACGCAGAGGAAAGGAGGTTGAAGACGATGGGGACTAAAGAGAGAGAGAAAATGTTCCTTTTCCTCCAATCTGAGATGACTTTTTTCGTTTTTTTCACGTTCGGATTCCACCTAACTAACACCTATTATATATATATATTTTTTTTTTATTTATATATATATTTTTTTCTTTTTTTCTTTTTCGTTTTTTTTTTCTACCTATAAATCTAGGGTCGAAATAGAAAGAGAAAATGTGATAAATCTACGGAAAGCTTTATTCAAAAAATTTCAAATCCAATCCCATAAAATAAAGAGAAACCAGAATATCTCAATACACACTTCTAAATTGTTGAGTTTTATATATTCCCAAACACGGCACATTATCTCTTCGCAAGTTTGACCAGCTAGAAGCTGCGACTTGAATCCATAGCTTGAGAGGATATTAAATTATTAACACATGTGCGGTTGAACTAACTATATGTAAAACTTAACAGGAATTTTGCTGTTATTGATACCGATTTCATCGTATATAAGATAGCAGGAATTGCAGTTATTGATACCAATTTCATCATATATAAGATAAAAGGAATTTGCAGAGCCTGAAACCTATAACCCTAACAACAATGAGAGGACTGAATATGACTGTATATATATAAGCTGCACCACGCCACCCCCACCCCTGGTACAGCCAGAAGTACGAAATAGATTCCAAAGAGCTTATAACCACCCGTCTCATGGTAAACTCAGGTAAAAATCTTCGGAGAGGCTTTACCTTTAAGGAACATCGTAGAGACAAATCCTTGAATATGATGCAATGCGAGGCCAATTGTCGGAGATACAACTCCATGTCATGGACTTTCAAGCTCTGTTACTGAAAATTCATCCCAAGAAGCTAAAAAGTCTATTATTTCACTCACTCTTAACATCTATGAATCTCACAGGTTTGATCCCTACCAAAATCAGAGACTTTTTGGAGCTTGAAGTTCTATTTTTTTCACCAGCAAATCTCTCTCCGGTGATTGCGAATATTGTCACTAAAGGTCTCGCTGTGACAAATCTCTCTGGTAAACTTTTGGCGAAACCTGAAACACGTTCAGAAATTAGCTAATTGGTCACTGAGGTTGACAGGTAACATTGAAAAGAGTTTTAAAGATGTTCTTAAACCTTTGTCGGGAAATCTTGTAGCATCCTCCTTCTGCAAGGACCTTAGTACAATGTGCAATGCTTCCCATAGCAGCATCCGAAAACCCGGTGCACTTTTCACTGATCAAAACAAAAGATCGATTATAAGAGAGATCACTCAAAGTTCCAAAGAATAAACCTTTTAATGGGCCATTAATCTGACATGGACCAAAAGACAAAAAAAAAAATCTCTTACCACATTTTAACCTATATGCACCAGAGATTCCCGAGGCAGTGGTCAGGTGCTCGCTTTCTCTCCCAACGCGATTCCCGAGACCGGTTTGTTTTCACCCATCTCTGACGCCGGAGGAGCCTGAGCTCGCCGGCGTCGGGACTCTTCGCCTCATCCCTGTACTTCTGTTGCATTTCTAGTCTTTGGTCCGACGATGACTTCTCTCTGCACTGTCAGTCACTCCATGTTTGTGCTTATCAGTTGGTTTTGTTTCGGCTCCGCCGCCGGACTCACGGATCTATGCCGGTGCCGCCTCCTCTGTGTATTGCTGCTCATCTGTAGTCCTCTACCGGCTTTCTCCGTTGTTCCTAGCTCAGCGTTCATAAAAGCTCCAAATCTGAGATTTCGTTCTTTCACCGGCTCCCCCGCTGCAGTCACCATCACGAACAGACTTGGCAAACTCCATAGGCTATCACATCTACTTTCAGCACAGTCTATTCTCCATGGTTCTCGGTCACCACTCCACCGTAACCTCTGCTCGCGCAACTCGTACTCGCTTTCCAGATCTGAGAGCATGTGCTCCATCACCGCGAAGAGGTCTCTCGGTGTCGACACCACCAAACGCTTCGCCTCTGACACATCTTGCCGTCTCGCAACAGCGGCCCAGCTCCCACGACACATCAATGGATCCGTGCTTAGCCTTGACGACGAGCCTCACCGGACTTCATCTTTTTCCGACGGGAAAACTGATTACGGCGCATGTGGTCTCAGTGCTCACCACAAAACCCTAATCTCTTTTTGGATCTTATCTAAATGGGTTTTCTCTACAAGTGACTGGGCCACAAATGTTCTCACAAGCTCTGGCCCATTTCTCAAGATCAAGCATCGAAGGCAGCGACACCATGGTTCCGTCCGACAAATCCCTCCAGCTAAGTTCGTTTCAGTGCCAAATTCACAATCAGAGATGAAAAGAGTTTCAATCACCCCACCATCTCGCTTACCGATCTTTTTGCTACCCGGATCTATTGAGATTAACCTAGTCTCCCGGGGCAACAAAGACGGTTATAGAGCTGTTCTCTTTCGTTTGATGGGTGCGCTAGCCTCGCTCGGCTCTCCATCCATCTTCAAACCCCTTTCACTAGGGTATTTCAACGTCTCTTTAGACTATTTAAAGCTCTTTCGAGCTGTGGTTTCAAGGATTCAAGTGAAGATTATCTGCGGATCTCTCTACTTCGAGCTAGTCTCTCCTCTTAACACTTCTATCCTCTGTTTTATTGTTTTCATGTTATTGTTGTTCATCTTACCGTCGAGCAGACCTCCGGTTAAAATCGTTGTAACGCCTTAGATTTGAATTAATGAAATTTGTGACAAAAAAAAAATCTATATGCACCAATTCAAATGAATTTATACGTATACTCTTAATGTAATTTTGTCTTTTACTTCCCCAACCAACCAATCAACGAACACTTGAGGCCACTCATTCTTCTTCCTCATCCACCATCGTTTCTTTTTCTTTTTAAACTATCAACCATGGTTTTTTCCTCTCATCTTCTAGTCATTCTCTCTGAATCTCTCCATTGATGCGTTCAGTTTCTTCCTTAACGGTTATCGATATTTGACCATTGGCTCCTGTAATGTAGTTACTTCTCAGGTGGCATGAGATTCATGTCTGGTGGTGCATGTTGGTGGTCGGCAGTGATAGCTCCCATTCGTGTACTTCTCTATCCACGTGAAAACTGCTCGACTTCATTGTATATCATATCACCAACGAGAGCATCAATGATGGCTTCAGATGGCACGGCTCCTCCAAGGCTACAATGGTCACCGTAAAAAAATATCTTCATTGTATATCACCAGCTAGAACATCAATGATGGCTTCCGATGGCACGACTCCTCCTACGGTGATGTATGATGACTCCAGTACGGTTTGATGGCATGGCTCTCCGGTAGTGAAGAATGGTGACTGTGGTGATAAGATGCGTCGGCTCCGATTTGTCTCTTTCTTCATTCACTAACGTATTATAATTATGTAAGAAGAAGAAGAAGAAAGGAGGAACAATAGAAAAGAATAATGAGATCAAGAGGAAAGAGAGGAAGGAATAGAAGTACAACAACAAAACCATCTAATCACCGTTGACAAAATTGGGGCAGCTAGGTTAGCGTACTGAGGGAGATGCATACATTATATATGTAAATGTTGCACGGTTTGACCAAGAGAAAAGAAGAGGGTTTTAGTTAATTGTAATTAAATAAATTGGTACAACTCAAAAACTAATACAACTATGTAGGTTCTAAAATTTATCCTTGCGTGCATGCACTTGTTTCCATCCTTAAGCGTGGAGAAATTGTTGAACATTATTGTTCTAAGTATTATTTGATAGATCAGTGAACTTTGGCATATTACAGAACAATATATTTAGTGCTTCATCATTCATCATGTGAAAACTATATATCAAACAATAAATGTTCGACTAGTATAACTGGTACAACTATTTCTTATTTACCAGACTAGTGATACTGGTATAACTAGTACAACTATGCAGGTTCTGAAATTTAAATATTCCTTCCGGTATTCCATATGAAAAAATCAATAAAGTGACTCAAAGTATTTAGAAAGGTTCCTTATGATATTTAATGGTTTTTTTTTTTTTTTGCAAATCTAACACAATCACATAAGTTTGCATAATCTACCTTATACCTTTAAAGTTTGTTAACTTCTTTGTCTACATAATTTTTAGAAAACATACATGAAATGTATTTTAACCAAATTGATTATTTAATTTATTGGGTCAAAGGCATGTTGTACACATAAAGAAGTGGTACAACTAAGGTAAGTTTAAATTTATGTCGTATAACTAGTTTTTTTTTATTTCACTGCCAAAGTACAACTATGTACAAACCGGTACAACTCAAAAACTAGTACAACTACAAACCAGTACAACTCAAATACTAGTACAACTATGTTATTTCATTTTATATTGTGCATTACATTTTAAACGTGTATCATGTTTTAAACATTATGGTTGAATATTAAATCAAGTAGTTGTACTAATTGTACCATTCCTAAATAATTTTGTGTAGTTTAACATGTTATCGATTTCTTTTGGTTAAAATACATTAAATCAATGTCTATAAAATTAAGCGAAAAAATTGTTAGGTACTTAAATATTAAAACATAAAACTAAATAATATTTCTAAAATTTGTAGATATTAAAAAGAAAGGATTGGAAAATTAAATTTTTTAAAAAGAAACTTCATAAATTTTTGAAGATTTGTTTTAGTAAGAAAAATTATATAATTATAAAACAGAATTAAAAATATTTCCTAAAATTGTATAATATTTTTATATTTCTATTTTTTTAAATTATTTTATTTATTGTTATATTAATGATGTTTTGTGAGTTATTACCATATTCTAAAAAACTTACCAGAAAAATAAATTATCATTAAATATAAATGTCTATGTCAACTGACCAAATTGGTGTGTGTTTATAATGGTCTCTCCTAACTTTTTTAATTTTTTATGGTTTTAGAAATAATTACACTATCTCATAGCTGTACTATTTATACCGATCATACTAATCTATTTTTCTTTTAATTTTGTGTCTTTTAGGCTTCCTCTTCTTCGCCACGACTTCACTCTTCTTCTTCACAACGTCTTTCTTCTTCTTGACTGCTGTTGGGAAAAAATACACAGGTATTGAATTCCTCCAGACCCCAGGCAGGACACCGTCCTCTGGGTCCCCGCTAGGAGACGCCCTGGGTCCCTAATACGAAGCACTCCGGGTCCGGTCCCAGGGACCACCCCCTTCCTCTGAGAAAAGGAAAACTTCTGATATGGAGAACCTTCCATATTTCCGAATATGGAAGAGTTTAACCTACTCAAACCGACTCAGGTCGACCTCAAGAAGACTCTATAAGGAGAGCCTAAACCATAGAACAAAAGATTGACACTTCAAGACTTAGAGATTAGAGCTAGACGACTAGAACTAGGGTTCATACTCAATTCATTGTAGTTCCGGCTTGTTTACTCAATAAAACATCTCTTCAACTCTTATTCTCTTCAAATTAATACAAAACACCAGGCTTGTCCATCGTTCCGTAGTACTCACAAATATCCTACACAAAAATTCCCTAACCGTTTGGCGCTAGAAGAAGGGGAGTAATCTAAACTACGTGATAATGGCGGTGGATGAGCAGAACGAGCTACCCGAAGCTACCCAGAGAGAAGCCGAGCTCCAAAGGCAACTCGATGGTCTACAAAGTCAAGTCACCGAGCTGCACAGAGCTTGAGAAGAGGTTGAGGAGAATCCCGCACTCTCCTCAGAAGTTTAGAGCTTGAAAGAGAAGCTCGGCGAACATTCGAAGCAACTGGAGCAGAGCGCCGAAAAGCTCAGCCAGCTCGAATCGGAGAACATAACCCTCCGAGACAAAAACCAAGCCCTCAACACGGCAAGTAACAAGAAGCGTCGTTTCCGGACTCAGATCCGACCCATGCCAGCTCTGGAGACACCTAACTCCGGAGGAGACGCGACTATCCCTCCTATAACGTCGCAAGGAGACGCAGCAACGCACGAGAAAACTAAGGGTGCTCGGATCTACGACGTAGAAGACAGCGAATCTGAGCCGGAACCCGACAAGGAAGCACCCGAGGGAGTAGCGAAGGCGAAGTCTCCTATGGTTTCTTACCTGGAGCAGATGTTCTCCAAGAGGCTCGACGCCATGCAATCTATGGTGGAAAGGCTCCCAGGGGTAGCTCCCCCAATCCGGAAAAGCAACCCCGACTCCTACGCCGATACCCCTTTCACGGATGAGATCACCCTAATCGAGATGCCGAGGAAATTCTCCTTTCCGAGCATAAAGGCCTATGACAGTACCAGCGATCCAGACGATCATGTCGCCCAATACAGACAAAGGATGCTCGCCGTAGCAGTCCCAAAGGAGTCGCGCGAAGCTACCATGTGCAAGGGATTCGGCTCAACCTTGATCGGACCCGCCTTGCAATGGTACATCAACCTATCTTCCAGGTCCATATCCTCCTTTTCTATCGTCAGTGATAATTTCGTGGAGCAATTCGCCAGCAGCAGAGACCTGGAGAAAACCTCTGACGGTCTATACGAAATCCTCCAGCACCATGCTGAACCCCTGCGAGGCTACATAGCCCGCTTCAATCAAGAGAAGGTGGACATTCCCGGATGCAACATCCCCACTGCAATCTCTGCCTTCAAGAGAGGCTTGCTCCCCGACGGGGACCTCTACAAGGAGCTGACCAAATACCAGTGCAAGACCATGGAAGACGTGCTATCCCGAGCCTGGGCACATGTAAAATGGGAAGCAGATGTCGCCAGTCGCGCTAAGTGATACCACTGAAATTACCCTAAGGAGTGATTTATACTCTCTCAAATAAGAGGTCGAGTTGTAGTACTTAGGGATCGAATTCATAGGGAGCTAGGAAACCTAAGGATTCTAATACGATTTGTTAAGCAAAGATGTTTTAAGAGTTTTAAAAGTAAATTGCAGTTTTATATTCAACAAGTGTTTGTTCAATAGCAGGTTTTTGGAGTTTTGGTGCTTAAAAAGGAAATAGTTAGACTTAGGGTTTTTATTCAGGAAAGTTGGAATTATAATCCTACAGATGCCTAATGAGTTGCATGCATGATAATGTAAAGCTCAACTATTTGATCAACAAGTCTTTCAGCTCTCGCGAGCATTGACTTGTTGTCTATTAACTAGATCTATGATCTCAACTTTCGTTATATTGATCTATAGAAAGTGTCGATCGATATTCTAATGGGCGTATCGATCGATACACCTTTTGCACCGTCGATCGATTATTCAAGTGTGATATCGATCGATTATTCAAGTGTGATATCGATCGACGCGCTCTAGTCAAGCTTTATGCGCAGGTTTAATGAATGCTTACCAAGCTCACTAGATCAGCTCTCGCCTTGCGCATGGCAAGAAACATAGTTCTATTAGAATGTTTTCAGGATGAGAATTAAGCTATGGCTTTTATCAATCAATCCAAGGGCATGTTCTAGGTAGCTAATCTAGACACAGGCGTTAATGAACAATCCTAAAGATAATTATCACAACTCAACAATCTATAGTTGGGGCTAATCCCTCCTAATCTATTTAAACCCTAAAATCTAACAAGAGAACTACTCAGACATGGCAAAGCAATTCATAACAGTAGTTAAGTATAAAAACTTCATAGAATAATAAAATAGATATCAATGGAGTTCCAATCACAAATTATGACTTTGGATCTTCTCTTCTATCTATCAATAAAACAATGAAACACAAAGAAAGCACACTTTTAAGAAGGCACACTTTTTTAAGAAAAGCACCCTTTGCCTCTAACATGGCGGCAAAGCTTATACAATTAGGGTAAAACTCGTCAGGGGCATTCTTGTAAAATAGTGAAATCTTTGGCTTCAAGTCGGCTGTGACCAAACGGGCTTTATGCGCGCTTCGCTATCGATCGACACCATGTCATGCGTATCGATCGATTTTAGCTCTCCATTATCGACCGATTGTCGATCTCGATGGCCATCTCGGGTGCTTGCTCCAAATATCTCCAAAATGCTCCAATATCATCACCTATCTCCAAAACACTCCTGATCTTATAAATATAATAAATAGACTCTATAATAATATAATTATTAGTAAAAACACCGATAGACTATGGTTGAAAATGGGTCAAATCCATAGTCTATCAATTCCCCAGACTTACCCTTTTGCTTGTCCTCAAGCAAAACAAACAGGCAGTCTTTATGAAAGAGGCTTTAAAATAGCAGGGACTCACATGATTTATAACTTAGAATCATCACCTCTACAATATTGCAATCCACATCTAAGAAGTCCTAATCACAAAAGTACATCATACCATATCCTAGCTTAGCAACAAAATTCATCTAGCCAACAACTTAGCATAATCTTATCTTTCATTCCCCTCTACCAACCTCATTTTTTAGCATAAAATAAAAGTGAAGGCTTTACCTTGGGAGTATCGATCATAGGATTCAAGGATTCTCAAACAAGTATCTGGACCTGCAGGTAAACATTAGTTCATATCCTCTCTCTCTCTCTCTACTGATTTTCTCTCTTGGTTAAAGTCTGCTTATATGCAAGATCATTAACCAAGATTGGACATGCTTCCATGAATCAAGCCTTAATAGTGGTTGCCACCAAGTCCTGTTCACTTCTTTTTGACCTATATCGTAGGCTTATTTGTGAAGCAAGCCTTAATGGTTGTAGCCACCAAGTCCAGTTCTAATCCTTTACCTATGAAATTCTTATGAAGCAAGCCTTAATGGTTGTAGCCACCAAGTCCTGTTCGAATTCCTTCCTAATAAATTTCTAATAATAATAAATATAAATATAAATATATATTTTTTTATAATCTATATTTCGAAAATAGAGAGAGAAAGGGTGATAAATCTATATACACAAGACTTTACCTTCCAGACTTGTTTGAAGAATCCGATCCCATGTATACCAAGCCCCAAGACAAGCAGTTGTGTCAGGTTTAGTGTTGGAGGTCAGCTTTGGTTCCTTCAAAACAATCATAGCAAGAGAGGATAGTTGACAGGTTGATCCACTTTAGTATCTTTAGTAGTATCTTTAGTACTATCTGCAATCAGTAAGTCTAGAATGGTGCTAAACAATGGTTAGATATCTAGCAAAATCTATAAGTTCATAATCCCCTTCTTGACTCAATAATAACTTAATTTGAAAATATTTTTAATAAGACTAATAAGTAAATAAATATCAGTAAACCTCCCCCAAGACATAAACTACACTGTCTCCAGTGTAAATTCAGTCGGAGTTATGGTTAAAAATAGATCATAAGGACTCAATGTAACAAGTAGGAACGATATACCAGACCGAAATAGATGTCGACCGATGTAAGGATGTTGTTGTCGGTCGACGCAGGTAAGGTAATGTCAATCGATGTCGACTTGTTCGCGTCGGTCGATACAGATGGCAATCGTCTACTCGGATCTTCTTTTTGTTTTTTTTTTATGACCTGCAATAATTAAAAAAACAACATAAATAGTAAATCAATAAAAGCTTAATAAATATTACCTAATAGTGGGTTGCCTCCCACTCAGCGCTTTGTTATAGTCATTTAGCTTGACTTTGGAGGTGTTTTGGCTAGTAGTGTGGAGAACAGGGACTTGTTGGAAAACAAGTATCCATCTCTTCTTTGCGCTTGTTGAACCATGTACCAGTGAAGTCTCTCATTGCTTCATCCCCTCTGCACCATTTATCCTTTATTTCTGCAGTTGTGTTTTCAATCATCTACAATCTTTCACCAAGACTCTCGTGGTTGAATTGATGTCTAGTAAATGCAGCGTAAGTGTCAGCTGAGAACTCCTTTCCATGGTAAGGTGTGTTCGACATGTCGGATGTCATCTTTGGTACTAGCCGGCCTCGGTTTGTATCACTGTCGATCGATGTTGAATGGTTGGTGTCGATCGATTTGTTGTTGCGTCTGTCGATCGATATCAATGCTTCTGGTCGACGCGCAATGTAACTATAAATCTCCACCAACTCCCCTTGTATAGCTTCGACCATGGAGGTCAATGCACTGATGGTAAGATCCATTGGGAAATAGATGTCATCACATCTCCCATCAAGCCTCTCTTCTGTAGTTTCCAGCGCTCTGTAGATCCTTTCTACCAACTGATCTATCTCTTCTCTGGTGTGGAAATCTGGTTGAGACTTCATCGTGTGTGGGCGTGGCGGATTGGTGCCGATCGATGCGGCCAAGCGGTTTTCGATCGACGTGCGATGGTGTCTGTCGAGCGATGGTGATTGTCTGATGTCGATCGATTGGGGTCGTCTTCTGTCGATCGATGAAGGTCGAGCAACGTCGGTCGCGTTCTGAATTCTGGCTATGTCTTGCTTCATCTCCTCCATGCAAGTGGTTAGCCAACTTATACTATCATTCAATGGATAGTAGACACCATTAAGCTTCATCTGGAAGGCTTATTTGTTCCTCTCATGTTCACCACAGACTCCATAGAACATCTCATTGATCTCGTCCTTGGTGTAGATCTCTGGTACCAACTTTGTCTGTGTGAATGAGCTAGAATGTTCTGGAAGACATATGTAGGCTGGTTCATTTCTTGAAGCTCTTTCGAGAAGTCTTGTGATATCCTTGGTGTGAACAGGAATGGTGTGTCCATCTAGATCTCTGGCAAATTCTCGATCATCTCTGTAGACTCCATACTCATCTTTCTCTTCCCAGTAAAATTTCATGTTACCATAAAGGTCATAAGCTCTTTTGCCGAATTCTGGCTGTCTGGCGACCGTTGGGACGTCTATGTTGATCGATGGATGGGTTGTATGGCGAGATCGTTGTTTGAAGCTGTTTTCTATGCCACCAGCTGTGTCATAGAACTCCTTTGTAGTCTTCTGTTCTTGGTTGCTGCGTTGATGCATGAACGGGTTGTCTGCTCCATTGGCTGTTTGAAGGATATCTGCGATATCTTCTCGAGATACGTGTAGTGTGCGGCCGTCCATGGCTTTTGCGTAGCCATGAGGATCCTTAAAAATACCAAATTCGTCTGGAGTTAGATACTGGTTATCTAATTTATCTTTTTCGCTTACAGTGGTTTCCGGTAGTGGATGGTTGTCGATCGACGTGGTATTATTGGTGTCGATCGATTTTTTAGGAAGCTTGTCCATCGATTTCTGGTGACGAGTGTCGATCGATCGAGTTCTTTCCCAAGCATCTTCTGCTGGAATCTGATCTGTATCATCGCGCTTTTGCATGTTAAGCAGTTCCTCGTCTGTGAAACTATCTTGTAGTTTATCGGCTCCTGGTGTGTAGGTTACTGTTTCTACTGCAAAGCTCTCGTGGTGGTGTTCATCTGCCCAACTACCAATCGAGTAGTCTCCATCTCGTACACGGTTGAAATCAGTGTCGACCGATTTGTAGTAGGCAGTGTCGGTCGATGCTCGCTTTCGGCATCATTGTTGAGGTTGAGTGTCTATCAATGGCAAAGTTGTCATTTCGATCAATGGTGCATTCCTTTTCCAAGAGGAATGATGTAAGAGTTTATCTTCCTCATCAAGGATGGCTTTGTACTCAATGGCTCGTTCCTCCTCGAAGTCTTCATCATACTCGTCTGTATGCATACTTTGTCTTGTGTAAGCGTCAATAGTGGGGTTGTAGTAGTCATTCTCCCACTCATCCGGATACGTGTCGACCGATTTCTCTTTGTCAGCGTCGGTCGATTTCGTATGGTTTGTATCGATCGACGTAACTGGATGAGGGTCGATCGATTCCGAGTAGTCAGATTCATACTCGGCTCCACAGTGGCAAGCTGCAATGATTCCTGCATCATTGATTCTTCTGGAGATCGTATGTGGCTTATTGACTGGGATAGGGTCGTAGTGGGCATTAGGATCTATGAGTGTTAGACACAACTGGTTGATTTGCAAGTTGCATACTGCTCTCACTGTTGACAAGAAGGCTCTCCCAAGTAGTAGAGAAGAGTTCCAGTTTAACTTGATGTCCAAGACATGGAAATCAACTGGAACTAGAGAATTACCAATCTGCACCTCTAGGTCTCTCACAATTCCTCCTGAGTTCTTCTGGGAACAATCCACAAAAGTGAACAATTCCTGCGAAGGCTCCACCTGCAGACCAAAATGGTCTGCCATAACCCTAGGTAGGATGCTGACTGATGCTCCTGTGTCGCACAAGGCATGTGGGAATTCAATACCCTGCACTGTGCATGATATTGCAAATTGCCCAGGATCACTCTTCTTCTTCAATGTAATCCTTCTCCTCATCTTTTCTCTAGCTTCATAGAACATTCTTCTAAAGTCTTCTTCTTTTTCTTTGGTTTCTCTGAAGAACATCCACAATCTGTGGCTGTAATAAGCTTCTTCGAATGGCTTATGTAGAGGAATCCTGCAGACTCTCTTTTGGAAATTTTCCTTTTCCTTTTCATTAGCCCCCCTCTTCAAATGTTTCGCCACTTTTTCCTTTCTTCTCCTTAGGGTTCTTCCAGTAGAAACCCTATCTTCTTCCATGGGATCATCTCCATCATCTGAAGGTGTCCTGACAGGCTCCGGTGATTGTTCTGAAGGTTTAGGTTTGGGCCTGAGTGCGTTAAGTCGTGTTACATCTATCTTCGGCATCTGCACTCGGTAGGCAATAGGTGCACGTCGATCGATAGGCGGTGATGGTTGTCGATCGATATTAGCTTATGAGTGTCGATCGACGTTGCTGTTGGCATGTCGATCGATTCAGACATTGTCAGGGCTGGGCGGATGTGGGTGTTTTGCTGCGAACTCCTCGTGAGTTAGAATCTTCACGGCATTGCAAGACGCGGTTGACTCCGTAGGCGTTTTCGATCGATGCCCTGTTACTTCTGTCGATCGATTTGAGTTGGTGTATATCGATCGATGTTCGGTGGCTGGTGTCGATCGACACCAATGTGACCCGCCGAAACTCATCAAACTTTCTACCTCGAAATCGCCTTCTTGCAGCTTCTCTTCCTTTACCACTTGCCAAAAGTCATCCTCAATAATGGCATTCACGTGGTGCTTCATCACATCATCCCCTACTCCTCTTGTTGAAGCTTTATGCCTCCTAATAGCATCTCTTGTCTGCACAACATGTATCTCCATCTTCTTCACATGAGAGCTCAAAGTCTCAAACTTTGTGTTCAAATTGGTGTAGACAGAATCTATCTTCCCATTGAAGTCCACAGTCATTCGCTGCTGTGCCTCAAGAACCCTTTCGAGCATCTCTTCAATCTTGCTCTCTTGAGTAGGCGGCGGTGGCTTCTGGTAATAGGAACTTCCAAAAATTTTGTTGTTGTTGTAGCTGTTGTTGTAGGGTTTCTGGTACTGCGAATTTTGGTTGAAGTTACTCCTATTTCCATAGGAGTTTCTGTTTCCACCCTGGTTTCCCTGGAATCCAGCTCCACCAATGTAGTTTACTTCTCCTTCCTCTGCTCTACCCTCTACAGCTTCTGCATCTTCAACAAAGCTAACCTGCTTCCTGAGAAGCTTGTGAACACTGTCCAGTTTTGCCTTCACCCTATCCATCTGATCATTCCCAAGGATGGTGGCAGATCTCTTCCTCTCAAAATCAGTGTTCTTGATGTTGTTGCTAGATGCTAGGTTTTCAATCACCTTGACTGCCTCCTCTGGATTCCTGGTGTTGAAGTTTCCATTGCTGGAAGCATCAAGAGCCATCTGGTACTGCACCGCGATGCCTCTGTATAAAGTACTGAGTAGCTGCACTTCATTGAATCCGTGGTGTGGACAGTCTCTCTGGTAGGACTTGAATCTTATCCAAGAGCCTCTGAATGATTCTGCAGGCTCCTGAGTGAATGTAGCAATCTTGCTCCTCAAGTCTTCAGCACGCGCCTCATCAAAGAAATTGCATAAGAATGCATTCTTGATGTCGCTCCAGGATTTAAGAGATCCTGGTTGTAACTGCTTGAGCCAATGCAGAGCTTCTCCAGCAAGTGAATATCTGAAAAGCTTGCATAATAGGTAGTCCTCAGAGACTCCTTCGACTCTAATAGCAGAAATCAGATCCTCAAACCTCTCCAGATGGTCCATAGGATGCTCGTGGGATAGTCCATGGTAGGGTAGCTGTCCCACAAGTGTGTAGTACTGCACTTTCAACTCAGAATCCCTCTCAATGGTGGGAGGAAGGATGGCTGATCTGTTGGTGTAGTAGCGATCTGGATGGTTGTAATCAGCCAACGTCCTGGGTTGCGCAGCCTCATCTACATGTAAGGTAGTACCTATAGTAGTAGCATCAGGCTCAGGGATTGCAGCCCCCTGAGCATCTATTCTCTAACCTGCCGCATTACGCAGATGACCCTCCTGGTCATGCAGGTCTCCATTGTTGTACCGAACAAGTATCAAAGGCGCAACCATGTATCGCGGTTCAGTATCGATCGATGTCCGAGATGGAATGTCGATCGATTTCGGGTTAAGGGTATCAGTCGAGGGGACTGGTGTATAGGTTTAACGTACTCAAACCGACTCAGGTCGACCTCAAGAAGACTCTATAAGGAGAGCCTAAACCATAGAACAAAGGATTGACACTTCAAGACTTAGAGATTAGAGCTAGACGGCTAGAACTAGGGTTCATACTCAATTCATTGTAGTTCCGGCTTATTTACTCAATAAAACATCTCTTCAAGTCTTATTCTCTTCAAATTAATACAAAACACCAGGCTTGTCCATCGTTCCGGAGTACTCACAAAGATCCTACACAAAAATCCCCTAACAGTTTGGCGCTAGAAGAAGGGGAGTAATCTAAACTACGTGATAATGGCGGTGGATGAGCAGAACGAGCTACCCGAAGCTACCCAGAGAGAAGCCGATCTCCAAAAGCAACTCGATGGTCTACAAAGTCAAGTCATCGAGCTGCACAGAGCTTGAGAAGAGGTTGTGGAGAATTCCGTGCTCTCCTCAGAAGTCCAGAGCTTGAAAGATAAGCTCGACGAACATTCGAAGCAACTGGAGCAGAGCGCCGAAAAGCTCAGCCAGCTCGAATTGGAGAACCTAACACTCCGAGACAAAAACCAACCCCTCAACACGACAAGTAACAAGTAGCGTCGTTTCCGGACTCAGATCCGACCCATGCCAGCTCTGGAGACACCTAACTCCGGAGGAGACGCGACTCTCCCTCCTATAACGTCGCAGGGATACACAGCAACGCGCGAGAAGACTAAGGGTGCTCGGATCTACGACGTAGAAGACAGCGAATCTGAGCCGGAACCTGACAAGGAAACACCCGAGGGAGTAGCGAAGGCGGAGTCTCCTATGATTGCTTACCTGGAGCAGATGTTTTCCAAGAGGCTCGACGCCATGCAATCTATGGTGGAAAGGCTCCCATGGGTAGCTTCCCCCATCCGGAAAAGCAACCCCGACTCCTACGCCGATACCCCTTTCACGGATGAGATCACCCTAATCGAGATGCCGAGGAAATTCTCCTTTCCCAGCATAAAGGCCCATGACAGTACCAGGGATCCGGACGATCATGTCGCCCAATACCGACAAAGGATGCTCGCCGTAGCGTTCCCAAAGGAGTCGCGCGAAGTTACCATGTGCAAGGGATTCGGCTCAACCTTGATCGGACCCGCCTTGCAATGGTACATCAACATACCTTCCAGGTCTATATCCTCCTTTGCTATCCTCAGTGATAATTTTGAGGAGCAATTCGCCAGCAGCAGAGACCTGGAGAAAACCTCTGATGGTCTATAAGAAATCCTCCAGCACCGGGCTGAACCCCTGCGAGGCTACATACCCCGCTTCAATCAAGAGAAGGTGGCCATTCCCGGATGCAACATCCCCACTGCAATCTCTGCCTTCAAGAGAGGCTTGCTTCCCGACGGGGACCTCTACAAGGAGCTGACCAAATACCAGTGCAAGACCATGGAAGACGTGATATCCCGAGCCTGGGCACATGTAAAATGGGAAGCAGATGTCGCCAGTCGCGCTAAGTGATACCACTGAAATTACCCTAAGGAGTGATTTATACTCTCTCAAATAAGAGGTCGAGTTGTAGTACTTAGGGATCGAATACACAGGGAGCTAGGGAACCTATGGATTCTAATATGATTTGTTAAGAAAAGATGTTTTAAGAGTTTTAAAAGTAAATTGCAGTTTTGTATTGAACAAGTGTTTGTTCAATAGCAGGTTTTTGGGGTTTCGGTGCTTAAAAAGGAAATAGTTAGACTTAGGGTTTTTATTAAGAAAAGTTGGAATTATAATCCTACAGATGCCTAATGATTTGCATGCATGATAATGTAAAGCTCAACTATTTGATCAACAAGTCTTTTGGCTCTCGTGAGCATTGACTTGTTGTGTATTAACTAGATCTATGATCTCAACTCTGGTTATATTGATCTATAGAAAGTGTCGATCGATATTCCAATGGGTGTATCGATCGATACACCTTTTGCACCTTCAATCGATTATTCAAGTGTGATATCGATCGACGCGCTCTAGTCAAGCTTTCTGCGCAGGTTGAATGAATGCTTACTAAGCTCACTAGATCAGCTCTCGCCTTGCTCATAGCAAGAAACATAGTTCTATTAGAATGTTTTCAGGATGAGAATTAAGCTATCGCTTTTATCAATCAATCCAAGGGCATGTTCTAGGTAGCTAATCTAGACACAGGCATTAATGAACAATCCTAAAGATGATTATCACAACTCAGCAATCTATAGTTGGGGCTAATCCCTCCTAACCAATTTAAAACCTAAAATCTAACAAGAGAACTACTCAGACATGGCTAAGTAATTCATAACAGCAGTTAAGTATAAAAACTTCATAGAATAATAAAATAGATATCAATGGAGTTCCAATCACAAATTATGACTTTGGATCTTCTCTCCTATCTATCAATAAAACAATGAAACACAAAGAAAACACACTTTTAAGAAGGCACACTTTTTTAAGAAAAGCACCCTTTGCCTCTAACATGGCGGCAAAGCTTATATAATTAGGGTAAAACTCGTCAGGGGCAATCTTGTAAAATAGTGAAATCTTGGGCTTCAAGTCGGCTGTGACCAAACGGGATTTCTGCGCGCTTCGCTATCGATCGACACCATGTCATGCGTATCGATCGATTCTAGCTCTCCCTTATCGACCGATTGTCGATCTCGATGGTCATCTCGGGTGCTTGCTCCAAATATCTCCAAAATGCTCCAAAATCATCACTTATCTCCAAAACACTCATGATCTTATAAATAATAGACTCTATAATAATATCATTATTAGTAAAAACACCTATAAACTATGGTTGAAAATGGGTCAAATCCATAGTCTATCACTAAGGCGCAGCTAAAGAAAGACCCCAAGGCGGTCAGACCGGACCGAACTGAGCGACATGAGAGACCCTCTCCAAGACCAACCAGGGATTCAGGGAACATAAGCCGTGACAGATACCAGAACCGGCCAATCGAGAAGGCAGCGTCCACGTGGCCAGACATCTCTCACCTCTCCATCTCAAGGCCGGAACTGATCAATGTTTTGAGGCAGATGGGCTAACAGGTCAAGTGGCCTCAGAAGATAAAAGAACATGATTCCTTCCGGAACCCTTGTCTTTGGTGCGACTTCCACCGCGACCACGGTCACAAAACGGAGGACTGCGTCGCACTAATGATCGAGGTCAACGAGTTGCTTAAGAAAGGACACCTCGTGGAGCCTTTCCGAAAAGGCCAAGAGCCATCTAAGAAAAGGGACGACGGGGAAGCCCACTGAAGCTGCTCCCGCCTCGCCACCTCGACAGTACCGAGTAATCCATGTCATATATGGAGGCTCGGAAATTAGCGGCATAAGCCACGTAGCCGCAAAGAAGAGCACTTCGAACGCCAAGCACGGCCTAGAGGCAGCCAAGCCAACACTCCTGCTCCTGGGTACGGACAAAATAAGCTTCACGACCAAGGAGCAAGAAAGGGTCCTCACCCTACATCATGACACCCTGGTCATATCGCTCACTGTAGCGAATTGCCTGGTGAAAAGGATACTGATAGATAATGGAAGCTCCGGCAACATCATCTTTCAAGCTGCATATAAGGATCTGGGGCTGGAGGAAAGCGCTGTGATATGGAGAATAACCCCACTCATAGGATTCAGCGGAGAAGTCAAGCAGGCTGCTGGAGAAGTGACCCTCCCGGTGTATGCTAAGGGATTAACATGTCAACCAAGTTCCTTGTCGTTGACTGCGAATCATCTTACAACATGATCTTGGGACGGCCCTGGATTCACAGCATGGGAGCCGTGATGCGACCCAGACCATCTCATCCATCAACCAGGACGAGACAAGCGATCCAACCATCTTTCCCGCCGGTACAACCAGCGAGCAAGGCGATATAGGCGATCCGATGGTGCAAACTTTGCTTGGAATGGTTAAGGTTCATGAGCTCACTTGGACCAACTGTGGACACTTCACTCGTCCAAGGAGTCATGAGGAAGGGATCACTCGAGCTAGATCAAGTCTGGAACGAGCTAACTTGAAAGATAGTCGATATTTCATGTTTTTCGACACATTTTTCCACAAAGGGCCATTCGATGGATCACTAAGTTTTTCTTGGTTTCTACTGACCCAAACCCATTCATTATCAGTTCTAAGTCATGTTCTTGGGCCAGACTACTCAGGAAAGCCAACGGAGGCTTCTTGGACGACTGGGCTTGTTTTTGGCTACTTTTGGGCCGAAATGAGGTTTATAAGGTTTCTAACTTTTGTGAAGAAACAGGTAAGGTTTCTTTCAAGATATTTTCGACCAAGTGAAGTCCATGGGGTGCAAGATCAAGTCAAAACCGTGTGCAGCCCAAGAGTTAGTCTTTGTTTTCAGTCAAACACATTATTGAGTCAAGTCTTTGTTTTATGAGTTTTATGTCTTGTTTTTAGTTCTTTTATTTTCGATTTCTCAAGTCTGTAAACTCTATAAAAAGGCCTAAGTTTGCCATGAATAAACCATACTTGTTTTTTGTTAAAACCTTTGTGTTTACTTGAGAGTGATTCTCGTTTGTTCCTTGTGGACATTTCGATCTTTGGTGGATTCCGAGATCAAACCGGTTTATCAAGATATTCTTCATCATATCTTGTGGTGCCATTCGACCAGCTGCAGATCAGAGAGGCGGCCTAAGTTAGGCTCTAGGTGTTGGGTTTAATATACTCAAGGTTCAAGCCACACGATCTCTCCAATCCAAAGATCCATCGCCTATCTCCTTGAAGCTCGTCTTAAGTGCAGTCTTGTGTGTTGGGTTTAACATACCCAGTGTGCTTGCTCCACGACCTTCTCGCACACAAGGATTATCCATACCTTACTCAAGTGATTTCAGGGACTGCTCCCTTGCTTAGGGCGCATCACGTGGTATCAGAGCCACTTGAGATTTCGGTATCTACTTCTATCCATCTTCTCATCTTCTTACAAACACTTCTTCTTCTCTTTCTATCTGTTGTAAGAAAAGGGGATCGAAGAGAAATCCGATCAGACCAAGGAGAAATCCGGTCTCAGGCTTGGTAATTTCAGTTTCCGAACAAAAAAATCTTGCAATCTTTCTATCTAAAACCTTTGTTTCTTCGAAAAATCTCACTGGATTTGATTGGTTTGTTTTATTGGAACTCTTGAGAATCACAAAATCGTTGAGAGAGAAAGAAAAATCTGAGAGAAACACTTGTGAGGATTTGATTTCTAAAGTTTGTTGCTTGTGCAGGAAACCCTTGAACGATTGGCTTGGATCTGCAATTTTTTTTTCTTGTCTTTTCTTTGTTTGTTAATTTTACAGGAGCCATGTCTCAGGAAGGAGAACAGAGTGATGAACAAACCCGAGAACCAGCCTTGTCTCGGCTTCAACTTAAGGCTGTGACATATCATTTGATGAGAATGATGAAAGATCAAATGGAGGAGATCCACACACGGCTAGACAGAGTTCAGGAAGATCAACAGAAGCAAAGTGATTCTAGACACGAAGGATCATCAAAGAAGGGTAAGTCTGATGAAGATGATTACTATAGCCACAAATCCGGTTCATCAAAGAGCAGTCATAGACGACCTAGAAGAGCAATAGAGACCAGTGGTCGATTTGATGATAATCTAGGTGGTATGAAACTAAAAATCCCTACTTTCTATGGAAAGATAGATCCTGATGCTTATCTTGAGTGGGAAAAGAAAATCGAATTGGTCTTTGATTGCCAACACTTCCCTGAAACCAAAAAGGTAAGGCTTGCTGCCACTGAATTTACAGATTATGTTATTAACTGGTGGGATCAAGTGGTGACAAATAGGAGAAGAACAGGTGAAACTCCAGTGAACACTTGGCAGGAGATGAAGTTTCTCATGAGGAAAAGATTTGTTCCTGGTCATTACCACAGAGATTTGCATCAGAAGATTAGGAAGCTAGCTCAAGGCAACCGCAGCGTTGAGGATTACTTTCAAAAAATGGAAACACTGATGATGAAGGTTGATATTGATGAAGATCTAGAAGCAATCATGTCTCGGTTTCTTGGCGGTTTGAACAAAGATATTCATGATCGTTTGGAGATGTAGGACTATGGGACCATGGAGGAGATGCTCCACAAAGCCATTCTGGTGGAGAAACAGCTTAAGAGATCAGGAAGTTCACGCAATGCCTTTGGAGAAAAGACTTCCAGCATGAGGACAAGCTATCCTAAGGAAGAACAGCAACCTAAATTTGACAAACCACTGACCATTCAGCAAGAAAAAGGTAAGGTTGAATCTTCTTTTACCAGAAATCGTGACATTCAATGTTTTAAATGCCAGGGAAAAGGTCACATGGCAAAGGAATGTCCAAACAGAAGAGCAATGGTGATCATGGCGAATGGAGAGATTGGAACCGAGGAGGAAAGCTCAGATTCTTCTGAAGAAGTTATGATCAAAGCACCTGAAGGTGATCTACTTTTTGCTAGAAAGGTTTTAAATTTTCATGTAAAGTCAGAAGAGAATGAACAAAGAGACAACTTGTTCCATAGCAGATGTGAAGTGCAAAGAAAGGTTTGTAGTCTTACCATAGATGGTGGCAGCTGTGCCAATGTTGCTAGTGAGGTGATGGTAAGAAAGCTGGGTTTGAAAACAACTAGGCGCAATGAACCTTTTCTCTTACAATGGATCAATGAAAGTGGATGTATGAAAGTTACTAAGCAAGTTCTAGTTCCTTTCTCTATTGGCAGGTACAAAGCTGAGGTTCTTTGTGAAGTGTTACCAATGGGAAATTGTCATTTGTTCTTGGGTAGGCCATGGCACTCAGATCAGAGAGTGACTCATGACGGTTTCACAAACCAATACTCTTTGAAGCAGAAATATGGGAAGACCATTACTCTTATGCCCATGACCCAACATGAAGTCTATCTTGATCGGAAATGTCTCAGTAAGAAGGAGAAGGAGCCCGACCATGATGACAATGGTACCTTGATCAAACATGTCAACTATCTCATGAAAGTCTTCAAAGAAAAAGGTAAAGAGATTTCTTCTCATTATAAGATCAAACCTGATAAGTCTTGTCTTAAACTAACAAGTGTGGAACCGGTGCAACCGAGTAGACATGACTCTCTTATTCAGGATGAAACTGGTCGCTTTCAAAAGCAAAAGAAGAAAGAAAACTGCCTTGTACCAAAACCGGTTCTAGGATCAGTCACTACAAACTTTTGACCAGAGCAATGTAAGGCCTTTGTTTTGAATAATTATCTTCTTGGTTTAGGTGTCTTGATGTCTTTTAAGGATGTGAAACTGTTAGGAATAGAAAATCTCAAAGACGTTTGCTTGACAAATTTTGTTTTTGAGAGAATGATTCAATCGTTTGTGCCAAAGCAATGTCTAGATCAAAAACGTTTTCTGAATGATTATGACATTTTTCCTGACCTTTCTGTGAACCGTGATAAGATTCCAACACTTTGCAAAACTTTTAAAGATTTTAAACACGGATTGAAAAGTGTTTTGCCTCAGCATAAATTGATTGATCATTTAGGCGATTATACACTTGATTTGGGTTTGTTGAGTGTGTTTCTAAGACAGGGAAAACAAGTTAGGACGAACCAGGAAGGAGGAAGTCTCCATGATAATGAACCAGACGAGATGGCGAGCCTTGGTCGATTCTTCCTTACTCGATCATTGACCCACAAGATGATATGTGAGCCTATTTTTTTCTCTGATTTCTTTAGAACTTATTCACTTTGTTTGAATGTACGTCAAACAGATTTGAGGTCAAATCCTCTTGAAGAAAGGGGGTATGATGCAACCCAGACCATCTCATCCATCAACCAGGACGAGACAAGCGATCCAACCATCTTTCCAGCCAGTACAACCAGCAAGAAAGGCGATATGGGCGATCCGATGGTGCAAACTTTGCTTGGAATGGTTCCTAAGGTTCATGAGCTCACTTGGACCAACTGTGAACACTTCACTCGTCCAAGGAGTTATGAGGAAGGGATCAGTCGAGCTAGATCAAGCCTGAAACGAGCTAACTTGAAAGATAGTCGATATTTCATGTTTTTGACTCGTTCATCCACAAAGGGCCATTCGATGGATCACTAAATTTTTCTTTGGTTTCTTCTGACCCAAACCCATCCATTGTCAGTTCTAAGTCATGTTCTTGGGCCAGACTGGGCTTGTTTTTGGCTACTTTTGGGCCGAAATGAGGTTTATAAGGTTTCTAACTTTTGTGAACAAACAAGTAAGGTTTCTTTCAAGATATTTCCGACCAAGTGAAGTCCAAGGGGTGCCAGATCAAGTCAAAACCGTGTGAAGCCCAAGAGTTAGTCTTTGTTTTCAGTCAAACTCATTATTGAGTCAAGTCTTTGTTTTATGAGTTTTATGTCTTGTTTTTAGTTCTTTTATTTTCGATTTCCCAAGTCTGTAAACTCTATAAAAAGGCCTAAGTTTACCATGAATAAATCAGAATTGTTTTGTGTTAAAACCTTTGTGTTGACTTGAGAGTTATTCTCGTTTGTTCCTTGTGGACATTTCGCTCTTTGGTGGATTCCGAGATCAAACCGGTTTATCAAGATATTCTTCATCATATCTTGTGGTAACATTAGACCAGCTGCAGATCAGAGAGGCGTCCTAAGTTAGGATCTGGGTGTTGGGTTTAAAATACTCAAGGTTCAAGCCACACGTTCTCTCCAATCCAAAGCTTCATCGCCTATGTCCTTGAAGATTGTCTTAAGTGCAGTCTTGTGTGTTGAGTTTAACATACCCAGTTTTCTTGCTCCATGACCTTCTCGCAGACAAGGACTATACATACCTTCCTCAAGTGATTTCAGGGACTGCTCCCTTGCTTAGGGCGCATCAAGCCATCCTTTTAACTCTTCACCAGATGGTGAAATTCCCTATATCCTGGGGCATAAGAGCAATCAGAGGAGATCAGGAGTATTCCAGCTCCTGCTACCAGACTACTTTGAAGGGAAAGACCAATGTCTTATAGCAATTACAGAATAAACCTCCAACTCTTCACACTGAAGAAACGAAGGTTGAAGAGATGGACGACGTGCCATTGATTGAAGGGGACCAGACCTGACATCTCAAGTTCGGATCCAAGCTGACCGAGGGATTAAGGAGGAGACTAATAGACTTCCTCAGGTCTAACTCCGATTGCTTCGCTTGGTCCCACGCAGACATGCCCAGGATCGATCTGGAGATCATTATGCAGAAGCTGCAAGTGGATCCCCTACATCAACCCGTCAGACAAAAGAGGAGGAAGTTTGCCCCCAAAAGGGATGCAATCATCAACGACGAAGTCAAAAGCCTGCTCGGCGCAGGGTTCATTCGCGAGGTACAATACCTAGAGTGGCTAGCCAACGTGGTCGTAGTCAAGAAGAAGAACGGGAAGTGGAGAGTTTGCATAGACTTCACATACCTCAACAAGTCCTGCCCAAAGGACCCCTTTCCTCTGCCTCACATCGACAAGCTGGTCGATGCCACAGCCGGGCATCAGCTGATGAGTTTCATGGACGCGTTCTCCGGCTATAATCAGATACTCATGCATCCGGAAGACAAGGGAAAGACATCCTTCATGACATCAGGGAACTATTACTACAAAGTCATGCCTTTTGGCTTAAAGAATGCATGATCAACCTACCAAAGGCTGGTGAATATGATGTTTGCGGACCAGATAGGGCAGAACGTGGAGGTCTACATTGGCGACATGCTGGTCAAATCTCTAAAGGCCGAAGACCACATATCTCACATGCAGCAAGCCTTCTTCACTCTCCGGAAGTACAACATGAAGCTCAATGTGGGAACCGAAATTCACACTGTCGATTTCCGTTTAAATTAGGAAAGTAGGAGAAACCTAGTTTCCCAGAGGTCCCGAATATCTGCTAATACCACATGCTAAGCAATCAGAACATGAGATAACAACGAAAAGTTATATGAAATCGTAAAAAGAGAGCAAAGAGAAGTCGTATTCCGAATTTTCGTATGAGCGTTTACTACAAGGTATAAGCCTGGGCTCGAGAGCTGTCGGCGAGATTCCTAGTTCTAACAACCCTAAGACGGCTAAACCTAATTGAGTCGCAGCTCGAATAACAAAAACGGAAAGTTGCCTAATTGCCCTAAGTGCTAAGTTTCCTCTGAGAAAGTCTCTATCCATGCCTCTCGCCTAGGACTCCTTATATACTGGCTCCTAGGTCGGTTTGCGCTTTTCCTCTTCTGCTCTTAAGCCGTCATAGCGTAAAAATGGAGATATTCCATTTTTTCTGATCTTCGTAATTCTCATCAAAATTTCGTATTTATCCGCAGAAACTTGACATTTATCTTTCCTTGCGAACCAAGCGTAAACCGTCATGCGGCTTACGGGCTGTTGGTTAAGAAATGGTAAGTTGGGCCTCGAGTCATGTCTTAGGTCCCTTTGGGCCGTCTTCTGACTCGAAGCGTTTATTATGGCTTCTTTCGATAAAGAACGAACTTTCCGCGGTTTTTACGGTAAAGTTTGATCGATGACTTTGAATGGCGGGAAACATGAAATGGGTTTGCTACGGTCTTTGGGAGATAGCATCGAAGGGTAGACGAGAATGCATGAACTAATGTCGTATCGACGTTTCGGAAGAGCTCGGTCGCTACGTAGCGACCGAGTGGAACGGACGCTCGGTCGCTACGTAGCGACCGAGCGCAACGGATGCTCAGTCGCTATGTAGCGACCGAGCTTTGGCTCGAGCTCGGTCGCTACGTAGTGACCGAACGGAACGGATGCTCGGTCGCTACGTAGCGACCGAGCTTGGCTCGAGCTTGGTCGCTACATAGCGACCGAGCGGGACGGACACTCGGTCGCTACGTAACGACCGGACAGCGTGCATGTGCGGTATTTGCGTAATGACCGAGCTTGGTTCGTCTGTATTCCGATCGTCATACTCGGACCTATCCGTAACTGGTCTGGGTATGTTTCCGATGGCTTATGTTTGATCTAAATAGAATTCGAACGAAGCTTTATCTCGGGAACATACGTTGCGACGTTCTCTTGACCGAGCATGATTTGTTACGGAAAGACATACTCGTATTTTGCGGAGATTTGAATATTAATTTCGTCGTAACCATTTTTGACCCCAACAGATTCTGTTGTGACCGATTTTGACCCCAACAGTTAACCCCCCAGCTTGTTAGAACCATGAGCTTCTAGAGTGAGATTCTAGCTAGTGGCTTGGCAAGTTAGGCAAGTTAGGTGAGTTAGGCGGAATTTATGGTCGGAAAGGTCCGTGGTAAATGGTCTTCTCGCTCTTCTAAAAGTAGATTGCGATAAGATTGGGGCTGCGCCTTATGACGGCTGCCTACGTACCCTTGTTGAAGGGATCAAGCCTTTCATAGTTCGTCTTGGAGTTAAGGTTTGTATGACTAGTTTTAGAGCGAGACCTTTACGGTCTGGTTTTTATGTAGAGGTTATCAGGCGTGTGCTGCCGATGGTATTTTATATGGGTGTAGAAGGAAGACTACGAGTTGTCATCTCGTAATCTAACTCTGTGTGAACTGCTATATCCATGATCTGTTTCGAGAGTTTTCTGCAGTGTGTAAACTTGCGGGATTTCTGAAGACGCTCGAATATTGGCAAAGAGACAAATTTTGGGATCTCGTATCAAGGTTTTTGATACTATGCCTAGAGATGTTAGAGACCAGTGCGCTGGGTTTAGGGCAAGACCTAGGTTTACTCCTGGTTTTAGAGGGTGCGATGACTAATTCGACTTACGTATCCAGTTTCAGTTTCATCCTGATTCCATACCGATTTAAAGTCCGCGATAGGTTCTCCGCTTATACGACTTGTATGGTTGGAACCGAGCATCTCTCCAAGGACAATTTTAAGCCTCCTGGAAGTGCTGACCAAAAATTTTGGGTTTCTTTTATAACGCTATTATCCTTGTGTCGGATGTACGAGAGTAATCTCTATGAGATGGCTAAGTCTGTTTAGGACGTTAAGAGTTTGTTGTGATCAGCAACAAACTTAATGGTTAAAATTACCGTTTCGAGTCTTCGCGCAGGATATGTTTTGAGAATATGTTAGTGCGTATGACTGTGGGAACCGAAATTCACACCGTCGAGTTTTATTAATCGGAGGAAAGCCAAGTTAACCTAGCCTTCCCTGAAGGTCCCAGTTATCTGCTCGGCCACACACAACACAATCAATATGGAAGATTCAAAAGTAATAAATCGCAAAAGAGCGAAAAGAGAACAAAGAGGTCTTATTTCTGAATTCGCGTTTGAGCGTGAACAACAGGTGAGATCCTAGGCCACGAGAACTGTCGGTATGTTCGCTAGTCTAGCCACCTAAGTTCTAACCTAGTCGAGTCGCAGCTCGATAGTAAAAACGGAAAAATGTCTAAATTGCTCTAAGTATTAAGTTTGCTCTTAGAATGCTCTCCTTTTTCTCTTCGTCCTAAGTCCTCCCTATATACTCCTCCTTAGGTCGGTTTACCTCTTCTCGGGCCGGATTTGTCGTGAAGCGGGCTTTTCCATATTTTCTTCTTCTTTTTGATTATCTTCGGAAATTTGACATTTATCTCTTCCCGCGGATGCGATAAACTGTCGTACCAGTTTTTAGGTTCAAGTCTTTTGGGACCAAAGATGGGCCGTTGTCCGTAATTCGGACCCTCTTTGGACTGTATCGAGACTTAAGCGTTTTTACGATTTTATTCGCGAAGTAGCCGTTGGTATAGGCATGGTTCTTCCAACGGACTGTTTCTTGGCATAGCCGAAGCAGTTGGTGTTAAGTTAACCGTAACCTGCTCTACTACGAAGAATAGGAAACTGTTCGAGAGACATAACCTTCCCAACTTCCCGAATACTTTCGACGACGTTTTTTAGACGGAACATTGGTGTCGTATCCACAGAGCCGAGGACTGAGTTACGGAAACTTCGGACGAAGATGCATGGTTATGGGATGGGACCGGGTTTGGAATGGTCCATGGAGAATTGGCTGCGCTCGCTGGGCGAGCCGATCCACGGCACGATCGAGCTCACCGGCGAGCCGACCGGCAACACAGTCGTGCTCGCCGGGCGAGCTGGCCTGTGTCACGGCCGAGCGTGTCGCGGCCATGCTCGCTGGGCGAGCTGGCTCATGTCGCGGCCGAGCTCACCGGGCGATCCGTTTCGGCTGTTCGTTTTCTCGGCTTTTGAAGTTTTGACCGAGATTCGGTTTTTCTGAGGACTTTCGGACATTGATTCCGTCGTGACCGATTTTGACCCCAACAGTTAGCCCCCCAGCTAGCTAGGATCCGTGGACCTGGGTGTTAGGTCCTAGCTTGCGGTATGGTCTGTTCTAGGTGGAATTAGACGTAATCCTTTGTCGAAAGATTGAAGGTGAATAGAAAAAAATTGTATAAGTAAGGGAAGTAAGTTTTTCAAATTCTTTACTCACTTCTTCCCTTAAGAAAAGATTCCTTCAAGATAGAAATTTTTTCAAAGAAAAGGTTTCGGAAGGTGGTCGGAGAACAGAACCGGAGACAGGCTGAGCTCCATTCTCGGACCCTTGTCCGTGCGGAGAGGAGAGGAAAGAGAGCGATTGTCGCCGAAATGAAGCGGAGGGCTGGTTTATTTGCCACCGAATTCGAGAGCTTTAAGGATGCTCAAGAATTCGTGGGCGATTTTCGCGAGTGTCGTGGCTTGGTTGCTACCCTCTACAAGTTGCAGAACGAGGACTTCTCTTTTCCTGCCGAGGTCGCCGAGATGTCGGGTCTTATGAACGGGTGTGCCCATGCCGAATCCTTGGTTCCTCCGATCGAAGGAAGGGTCTGATAGCTTTGGGATTCCATCGAGGTCTCGGAGGACACGGCGGAAGCGGGAACCAGTGTCAGTGATGAAGGTGCCGGAGTCGCGGACGGAGAGGTGGACCAGCCTGCGAGCTCGTTCGGGGTCTCCATGTCCGGGTTCTTCGACTTTGAGCTTTGAGGATTGTTGGGATTATTTCCCTTAGTTTTATTTCGAGGTTTGATGTATCTAGGCCGAGTGTGGTCGTATTTGATTTATGTGTGTTATGGCCTTGAGAGGCTATGTGAACTATGTGTTTAAGACCGGCCGTTTGGTGGCTTTGGGTCCTAGCCGTTTTTTGCAGCTTATATATGATGAATGATCGACATTCTGTGCATTTTAGTTTATACTTCTGCCAAGTGTGAGGGAAAGATACGAGTAGTCACTTCGTATCTTAACTCTTAGTTTATCGTCTTGTTCGTTTGCTCTTACTAAACGAGGGCGTTCGGAAACGTTTAGGAGTTTCGCGAAGTTTCGTGAGCGTATTAGATATAGACGATGGGACATGTTTTTAAGATCTCGTATCATGTCTTGAGATGTTAGTGGACCAGTAGGACTGGGTTTAGGGCAAGACCTAGGTTTACTTTCGGCTCTAAGGCTGTGCGACGACTGATCGGCTCTCGTTTTGCTTGTGGGCGATTTCACCTGGTTCTTTCTGATTTAAAGTCCGTGACTTGGGGCCGGCTTATATGACTTGTATGGAACGAACCGAGCACTCTCCAGAGACCGTCTGGAGTGCTGACCAAAATTTCGGATTTCTTGTATAGCGCGCTATGGTATCCGTGTCGGATGTAAGAGAACCTTTTCTTTTACGAAAAGTTAGACTACGAGTTCTTTTTTTAGAACGTTTTGGGTTTGTCCGTCGGGGCCAATCGACGGGCAATTTGTTCTTTTAGAGTCGCGGACGGACTGTGTGTTTGGATAATATCTTTCGAAAATATTTACAACGTCTAGCTTTTTCCGAGAGATATATACTTTGTAGTGAGAAAGTTACGATCTTCGTTTTTATAGAAGATGTATTTGGTCTTGCTTGACCATTGATACGCAGTGATTGTTTAAGTTAGTTCCCATCCAAGGACTGCTTGAAAGGTATGTGTGTTTGGAGACCCTTATCTTGGGTGTTTCTCAGGTTAATCTCCGATTGTTGTGGCTTATTGCAAGTGAATCGGGAGACCGTAATAAATTGAGTTTTATTGGAAAAGTTTCGAAAATATCGAGTACATGTGTGGATATTCCGAACTTTGTGGGAGTATATGAGTATACGTACCCACTCCCCCCTCCCTTTTTGGAGAGGGGGATAACTGAACTTGTCAATAGGACAAGCTGCCTACGTACCTCTTTCGAGGATCAAGACATCTCCTAGTTCTGCGTTGTTGTTGCGGGCGTTCCTACTCGTTGGATAGGGTTCGGCAGCCATTTCGTGAGTCGGGTTTTCCGCTGGTAGGGCGATGGACTCCGGGATCCGTCGCTGTCCGGAGCCGTAGCCTGGGCGAGTGATTCCGAATCGCTCTTCATGGAACCTTCGGGAGTACTCTGAGTTTTCTTGACTAGCTTCGGGCTAACCGCAGGGATGTTCCGAGTTTGTCGTAGCTTATGCTCGACCAAAAAGCAGAGCCTAGATTGTTTCTGGCATCCCTAGATTACTGCTGTTCCGTTTGGTGTTGGGAACTTGATGCTAAGGTGGTAAGTCAACGGTACCGCCTTCATTGCGTTGATCCATGGGGTTCCCATTATAAAATTATAGATGGCTGGGTTATCGACTACAGCGTAGTCAACGATTTTCGTGACTTCCTTTGCCATGACCGGAAGTTTGATCGATCCGAGGGTCATTGATGTTGTGTCCGAAAAACCGGTCAGTGGTTTTGGTTCTGGGATGATCTCCCCGAGTTCGATGTTCATCCTCCAGAGAGTGTCGCGGAAAGTGACGTTGACCGTGCTGCCTGTGTCGATGAGGATTCTTCCTACTTCGATGTCTCGAATCACCAAGTCGATGACCAGCGGGTCGCAGTGAGGTTTATCGAGTCCGACGGTTTCCTCCTCCTCGAAAACAATCGTATCGTTTGGAGCGCTGTCGGTCAGGGACCGAGTCGTCCAGTTAGAACTTGTTTCCACCTTTCTTCCGTAGGCCTTGATAGACGAAACAGAGTCGCGGTAGAATTGTGATTCTCCAATGATCATGTTTATTCTCCGGCGGGTACTATTGTCTCCATGGTCATCCTGCCTTCTTCCGCGTTTTTCGCCAGACTGATTTGCGCGTGCGTCCCTCTCGCGAGACTCTTCATCACTCCTGGGAGGGAGGTCGGAATCCAGGATGAGGTCCTTTATGCTAGTGACATTCGAGAGGTCGCCAGCGAGGAGTTTTACGGCTAGCCTTGCGCCGAGAACTTTGCAGTTCGTAGTGGAATGACCTTTGGTCTGGTGGAACTCGCCGTAGGAGTTATCCTTATACTGGTTCCTGAACCAGGTGTTTCCGGAGGTCTTCCCTTGTTCGGAATTGATAGTGTAGTTGTGCTCGCCCTGGATGTCTTCTCCCTCGTGGTGGACATACTTGTCGTTTCGAGAGCTTTTCTTTTTCGTGGGCGTCTTCTGCGGGTTGTACTTCTGGGAGAGGATTTTCATCTCCTCTTCCATTACAATGAAGTCTGTTGCCTTATGAAGAGCATCATGAATCGTTCTCGGTTTTTCGAGGGATACCCATTGCCGGAATTTTGACCGGTACTAGAGAGTTTTCTTCAGAGCATCGATCGCCACTTTGTCGCTGATCCCGGTGACTCTTGCCATTACTAGCTTGAATCTGTTCATGAACTCGCGAAGTGGCTCGTCTTCTCTTTGAGATAGGCTCCAGAGATCGACGTCCGAGGTTTCACTGTCCATGAACATGGAATACTGCTTGAGAAACTCTGAAGCAAGTTGGCGGAAAGTTCCGAAGGAATTTCGTTTTAGGCGAGAAGACCATTCGAGCGCGGCTCCTTTGAGGTTTTCGACGAAGAGGAGGCAGTAGCCAGCGTCTCGTTCGCTTTCCTTGAGTTTACACCTCCCCGATCGCGATCTGGAAAGACTGCAGGTGCGCTTTCGGGTCGGTGGTGCCATCGTTGATGGGAATTTTGATCTTCCCCAGGTCCGAGAAGTTGGTCTCAGTAATCCGGGCAGTGAACGGGGTTTTACGTGCTTCCTCGATAAGTCTGTCGATCTCGGGCGCAGCGCTTGTCGCGTGGTGGATTTGTGATTTCACCGCTTTCACCTCCGCTGCGGTTTTCGCGATGTACTCGCGGAGATTGTGGATCTCATCAGGATTTCTGGCAGCCTTGCGAGCTTGTCTATGTTGGCCGCGGTGGATCCTGGCCTGCTTCTTGGCCAGCTTCTCCTGTTCTACCCAATAGAGGTTTTCTTCTTCCTCGGTCATGGGTTTTTCGAAGGACGCGTCCTCCCGAGCAGACTGGCTTAGCGTCACTTATATCCAGGTCGATGCGCTCGATTTCTTCTCCTTCGTTGCTCCCGGTAGGAGGTGGAAGGTTATCTGTAGTTGGCTGTGCACCTGGCTGGAGCGTTTCATCAGGGTTTTGGCCTGAGGAAGCCTTGTCCGCGTGTGCAGCTCGATTGCCCGGAGTTTCGAAGTCAAGTCTTCTGCCGCTGCCGGCTCTTATGGTTCCGCGCGGGGCTTTGCTCCTGGCCTTCGCCGTTAAGGTTTCCACCTGTTTTACGAGAGAGGCCACGAGAGCTGTCGGTATGTTCGCTAAAAGAGCGAAAAGAGAACATAGAGGTCTTATTTCCGAATTCGCGTTTCAGCGTGAACAACTGGTGAGATCCTAGGCCACGAGAGCTGTCGGTATGTTCGCTAGTCTAGCCACCTAAGTTCTAACCTAGTCGAGTCGCAGCTCGATAGTAAAAACGGAATGCTCTCCTTTTTCTCTTCGTCCTAAGTTCTCCTTATATACTCCTCCTTAGGTCGGTTTACCTCTTCTCGGGCAGGATTTGTCATGAAGCAGGCTTTTTCCACATTTTCTTCTTCTTTGTGATTATCTTCGGAAATTTGACGTTTATCTCTTCCCGCGGATGCGATAAACTGTCGTACCAGTTTTAGGGTTCAAGTCTTTGGGACCAAAGATGGGCCGTTGTCCGCAATTCGGACCCTCTTTGGGCCGTATAGATACTTATGCGTTTTTACGATTTTACTCGCGATGTAGCCGTTGGTATAGGCATGGTTCTTCCAACGGAACCCTGTTTCTTTGCATAGCCGAAGCAGTTGGTGTTAAGTTAACCGTAACCTGCTCTACTACGAAGAATAGGAAACTGTTCGAGAGACATAACCTTCCCAACTTCCCGAATACTTTCGACGACGTTTTTTAGACGGAACATTGGTGTCGTATCCACGGACCCGAGGACTGAGTTACGGAAACTTCGGACGAAGATGGATGGTTATGGGATGGGACCGGGTTCGGAATGATCCATGGAGAATTAGCTACGCTCGCCGGGCGAGCCGATCCGCAGCACGATCGAGCTCGCCGGCGAGCCGAATGGCAACACGGTCGTGCTCGCTGGGTGAGCTGGCCCGTGTCACGGCCGAGCTCGCCGGGTGAGCTGGCCCGTGTCACGGCCGAGCTCGCTAGCGACTCGACCAGCAACACGGCCGTGCTCGCCGGGCGAGCTGGATCGTGTCGCGGCCGTGCTCGCCGGGCGAGCTGGCCCGTGTCACGGCCAATCTCGCCGGTGACTCGACTGGCAACATGGCTGTGCTCGCCGGGTGAGCTGGCTCGTGTCACGGCCAAGCTCGCCGTCAACTCGACCGGCAACACGGCCGTGCTCGCCAGGCGAGCTGGCTCGTGTCGCGGCCGAGCTCGCCGGGCGTTCTGTTTCGGCTGTTCGTTTTCTTGGCTTTTGAAGTTTTGACCGAGATTCGGTTTTTCTGAGGAGTTTCGGACATCGATTCCGTCGTGACTGATTTTGACCCCAACAATGACTGTCTGGTGTTGGGATCAAAATCGGTCACAACAGAATCAATGTCTGAGAGTCCGTAAAAATTGGCATGAACGTTTTTACGAAAAATAAAGCTTCGGAAAAGATTTATTCTTACGAAAAGCTTTGCGGAGAAAACACGAGACATCAGACAAGAGCTCGAAAAAGGTCGCCACGCAACGACCAAACGCGTGTTCCGCTCGGTCGCTACGTAGCGACCGAGCTCGAACCAAGCCTGTGATAACCCGCCCTTCGGGATAAAAAAAAAAAAAAAAAAAAAAAATGAATCTCGAGCCGAGCATTTGGGAGTCTAAGTATCAGGAGGAATGTTAAGTTTTGATCACATAAAACTTGACATGATTCGAAGAAAAGAGAAGACTGGTCGAACATCAACTTGGTGGTCGAACCGCGGGCGGTAAGGATCGATCGGCAAATTTCGAAGAATGAGGTGGTCGAAGAATTGTTGGCGAGGGAACTATGAGTCGAATAAGCTGCTTGACCATAGTTAGAAGATGTCTTAGATTGATCAGACGAACGTTTTGAAAGCATAACATTTTTGGAAGCACGACGTTTCAGAAGCTCGACGTTTTTGAAGACCGACGTTTCTTCATCACGAAATTTTCTCGGAAAATCTTCGTATCAGTAAAATATTATTCTGCGGACATAATAAGTTGGAAGCAGGATGGGAATTAAGCAGGACGGGAAGCAAGCACGACGGGATCGAAGCACGACGGGGAAAACCCGAAATCGGGCAAAAACCCTAATTTCGGTATTATGAAATTTTTCGAGGAAGCTGGAGACTCGGGAAATATTTTTCATCAAGGTCAGAAATATTTTGGAGTCTATTAAGAATATTTAGCTCATCAGAACGAGAGCGGAAAAATATTCGGGATTGATCGCGGGTCGAAAATATGCCGGAAGGGTCAAAAATCGCGTAAACCGACCAAGAAGCTCGAGGTGTCTCTATGCATATGGCCAGGACGTTCTGTCTAGCATATCAGCAGCTGAGTGTCAACAAAAGGAGGAGGTGTAGACGTGCATGGTTGCTGAACATGCAGCTTGACAAGTCGTAGCTCGAGGTGTCGCAATACCTGCGATCTGCGCATGCGAATCGACACGCAGCGGCCGGTGTGTCGCGACGCATGAACTCCAGCCATGCAGCAAGCCATCTGAACGTGGTGCTGTCTTCTGGCATGTAAAGGAAGCATGCATCAGGACATGTGGACGCCCGTGTGTCGCAACGCATGTGACCGGAAGCATGCGGGACGACACACAGCCGCTTGGGTGGCACCGTCTGACTCGCTGGCGATTTCTATATAAACCCTTCACCCCCTGCTCATTTTCATTGATCCATCACACACCAAAGACACTTAAAAACGTGGCTAGTGAGAGAAAGAGAAAGAAAAAGAAGTTTTAGAAGAAAAGTTCTTTCGGAAGACCGAGATATCACCGAGAAGAGAAGTTCTGCCCGATCGAAGAATTTCTGCAATCTTTAAGCAGAAGCTCTGTCCAAACCATTTCGTCCAAGCCTTTCCTTTGGTGATCAAGTAGAGGTGCTGCTCAGATTAGTTCAGATCAGTCAAAGCTTTGAAGCCGTTACGCTACCCGGAAGTCCGAATATCGACCAGAAGCTAAGGGAGGTTCAGTCCAAGTTCTGATCAGTCCAGTCCAGCCCGTCCAAGATGTCAGCATTGGGTTTTGGCTAAGCTCTCTCTCCGACCAACAAGCTGCTAGAACACTGTGAGTTGGTTTGTTTGAGTTCCACTTGGAACTTAGGGAAGATCGAGTATTCATATAGAGTAGAATGCTCACACTGTTGCATGGTAGTCCTTAGGGTTATTTATTAAACCGGACTCAGTTTAACACGGGCTATGCTGAGATGAAATGGAATTAAGACTGAGATAATAACCTGACCAGGACTGGGATGATCTATTATAGTTGAACTAAGATTGAGATGAGATGCATGTCTTGATTATTTACTACTTGGTTGATTAGTTATGGATTAGACATGCCTTAGTGATAATTGCTTGGTAGTGATTATTGTTTGTGCAGGGATTGTGGTAATGTTGTTGTCTAGGGGATCTTTGGCCATATAGGCCGATCTCCTAGTTGTGATGTTGATACTACGGGTCTTATGCCATATAGGCTGGACTACGAGTATTGGTTGATTTTGTCGTAGACTCCTATATATTGTTTAGTTTTGGGTTGGAGTCTTGTCCCTTAGGTCTTTCCTAGGGATAATTGTGTCGAGTGTGTGTTGCCGACAGCAGGTGCGAAACCCGCCCATGCTAGGCATGTTGAGGGGTGATTAGTGTTTCCTCACCCTCGTACCCAGCGGGTTCAAGGAAACCCCTTATTCGCTGGATCGGGAAGACTCAGATAAACGGGATCATGGCCTATGGCTGAGTGATTACACGACGGTGTAACGTGGCAGTGACCCGAAGGACTGTGGGCTGTCGCGCGGTGACCCGAAGGACTGTGGGCCGCGGTCGGTTGAAAGTTCCTTCTTCTGGCCTCTGTGGTAGGGGGATAGGATATTGCCGATAGAGAGGATGAACACGTTGTCACCAGGGCCCGAGTTAGAGTGTTGTGTCGTGACGAGTAGTCTTATTTGTGTTGGGGGTTGTGGAACCCTCGAGTTAATGTAGCACCGATATACGGTGTTACGAGATAGATCGAGTCATAGTTACTCATAGTATCTTATCATTATGATTGTGTTTGGTTGTTGATTGATTTGTTTGCAGGTTCTGACATTAAGTCCTAAGTCTGGTTTAGGTATCGGACTAGGCTTGGTGTGTATTTGGTTAGTGTAGGCCTGACGTTGGCCTGTATGTGTTTGAGGGATTGCTTGTGAAGGGTGGTGGATATTAAAGCTATGCGGTATCATTGGTTGGCCGATCATGTTCTTGTTTGATTGTTGGTCGACCGGCTCATGATACTTGTATAGTCTAAGTGTCTAACACTACATGAGTACTGAACTCAATCATATATATGGTTAACCAGGGATTGGTTGTTGACTTGTTTTAATGCAGGTTCCCGTTACTTGGAAGTTGGATTATGGCAGGAGGCCAAGTCTAACTTAGTAACGGTTTGCTTAGCTTTAGCTTATATTGCATGCTAGGGCTAGATTGATTGTTATTTTGGGGTTGTCGGGGCTAGCTACTAGGTTTTGGGTAGAGGTAGCCAGCTCACTGAGTGACCTTACGTTACTCACCCAACTCTCGTTGTCCTTTTTGCAGGAAACCAGGTTGTAGAGGATTGGACGCATAGGCCACCGGAGTAGATTTTCGGTGCATTTGGCTACGGTTTGATTCTTAAAACATTTTATGTTTCCGTTGCGTTTTATTTAGATTTGGGATCCCTAAAATATTTAAATGTTCTTAAAAGACATAGAATTGAATTTAAAAATCAACGGGTCCAATATGATATTGGTTTAGTCCGAACCAACACAACGTTAGGTCTCGGTACGGGTTGAGAAGTCTTAGGCCTTGATCTAACGGAACCGTTAACTCCGGGTGTAGGTTGCAAATCCTTAAGCCTTGAGTTAGCGGGACGTGTTAGTGGACGAACTGGTCTAGGTCGTAGAGTAAATTTTATGACTCTGGCCGGATCGTCCCTAACCCGTCACGTAGCGCTTTCGGACCATGGTGTTGGGTTGGACGGTCAGTCATGTTCTTGTTTGATTGTTGGCTGGCCGGTTGGCCTTTCATCTCCAACCCTTGGTGTGGGTCGTCCGTCGGTCATGTTCTTGTTTGATTGTTGGCCGGTGGGTTGACCTATGCCTAGGACGGTTCGGGGGTGTTACAGAGGTGGTATCAGAGCATGGTTACGATTATGCTCACTGGTTCCCGTGTTTTCAAACGTTTTCAATAATTTTCGAGTCAAAAGGAGTCGCCAATGCACTCTCTAGGAAATCCGGTCGTGTCCAATCGTTGGGAAGGGGTTTGTTAGATTATATTATTAGAATTTCGTCTAACCCATATATATTTTTGTAACTTTGATTCCACAGGTTGTTGCACTGGAGTGGTAGGGTGGATATTTGAAGTTATGGAGGATTTAGACGTTTTGCCTAGTCCTACATTGGCAGACCTGTCCGCGCCCCATGATTTTGATCAGGTCGTGCCCGAGATGATCCCGACACCTATCATCATTTCTGATGATGAGTCAGACGATGTGGCGGTTCCAGCACCTATTATTATCATTTCGGATGATGACACCGAGTCAGATGATGATGTTCTGGAGATACCTTCAGTAGCGCCACTGAGCCCTATCACTATTTGGTCTACGGGCACTACAGGAGAGACACCTAGCTATGACCCTGTTGAGGATCATGGTCCTTCTCCTCCGACGCCAGAGATAGAGATGCCATCTTGGTCCCCACCTTTAGAGGCATTTGAGCTACCCATCTTCCCTATGTCACCGGGATTACCCGATCCCGCTTATATACCGATGACTGATGAGCAGTACGAGCTTGAGACAGGATGGCTGACACTCTTTTATCAGCCTATGGAGTCTATTGGAGACAGTGAGGACGACGCAGACATGATGATTACCGATGACCCTTTTACTCAGCCGATCGAGTTACCCCACTATCAGCCTATCTTTGAGACCAGAGAGCCTTCCAGCTTTCTATATGCGGAGGACGCTACGATGGAGTTACCATTCCCGGAGATCATATATGATATTGGAGAGCCTTCCAGCTTTCCATATATGGAGACAGCCACGACAGAGTTACCATTACCCCAGACTACTTGCGAGACCGGAGGACCATCGAGTTTTCCAGCTTATGCTCCCGGAGGATCGACTTATTTTGGAGATCCTTACGCTACTCAGTCCTTCCCTTATGGACAAGGTAGCGAGATGTCCACTGGTGCCGAAGATGGATATGTGGATCCTCATGGATACCCATATCATACTACGACTTATCTTGGAGGATCTGATCTATACCCGAGGTGTTTTGTTTGCGGAGCGATGGGGCATTTGACTGCTGTTTGTCCGAGATATGTGGAGTTGCTCGAGATACCCTACCTACCATGTGCACGACCTGCTGGTGGATCGACGGAGTGGGGGCGCTGCCCCAACTGCGCTATGTTACTTTATATATGGCGTCCTTAGACGCTTAGGACCGGGTAAGTTTGGGTACTAACTTTTTGTTGTGATATAGCGGTGTATAGACTTTTGTTGTGCTATGTGACAGGCTATGTCCCTTTTGTTGTATGATATACCATCAGTAGTTATAAAGGATGTTTTTCTGTCAAGTATATGTATATTTGATGGAAGAATATGTTTTGTAGTGAAAATGGTTATCAGTTTACGCAATCTATTTAGTAATTATGTGACCATATTATTTAAGTATGCATGTTCTTGTTTGATGTTGCATATTTGAGTTATGTGGTTTGCAAAATGAAAAATGGAGATCGCTTGGACATATGGTCTAACATAACATTTACAATGGTTGAAATATCACACAAATTGTTAGTATCATTGGAACCATAGAATTTTAGACCACCTTTTTTTAAGATTAGGTGGTGAAATCTAGAATGCCTGGATAGAATTGTTAGGTTGCTGGTTAACTTTGCAAGTTAGGTTGCTTGGTTAGTATTGCGATTGGTTAGCCTTGCGATAAGTTATTTGGCTAGTAGATTGTTTGTGTAGTGATTGGCTAACTTGCATATGAAGTGTTCTGTTAAGGTGCAGCTTGTAAGTGTGTTTGTTGATCGAGGCTTTAAGGGATGAAAACCTTAAAGTAAAGAGAGTTCAAGGCCAAAAACCCAAACCCGAAGAGAAAGAGGAAAGGAAGATTCAGAGACTGGACCGTGGTATGGACTGGACAATGGACAGAGACAAGGCTTCACTTCATCAGTATTTGAGGAAGGAGAGTTGAGGAGAGGATTCGAGTGATAAGGTTCATGGATGATATTATCGAAAGAACAAGATAATGTCATCGGAAATAAGGATGCTATGGCCGAGTTAGAGAAGATGATCCAGCGATCATTCAGCTGAAGAGTTACTAAGGTAGTTGTGGAGACCTTGAGGAGGACAGTCAAGGAACATTGGTAGACAGTGTAAAGAGATGATGGAGACAAGTAGATGATGGATGAGCCATGGGAATTCGAGAGCAAAAGAAAAAGGGTCGACCAAGAAGAATTCTTGGAAAAGCATCAAGATGGAGCGAGTCTAAAATTTCAAGTGTCTATGGAGACCCAAAGAAACCGAAAGAAAGGCGAGCTGACGGTGAAGCACATTTTATGACCGAGACCACAAGACGGAGTTGTTCAAGAAGGATCACCATCACAACATATCAAGGAGGAGTGTGCCCTGAAGATGAGCATTTACGCAATAAGAATTCGAGGATGACGTCTATTAAGGGGGGGAGAATGTGATAACCCGCCCTTCGGGATAAAAAAAAAAAAAAAAAAAAAAAATGAATCTCGCGCCGAGCATTTGGGAGTCTAAGTATCAGGAGGAATGTTAAGTTTTGATCACATAAAACTTGACATGATTCGAAGAAAAGAGAAGACTGGTCGAACATCAACTTGGTGGTCGAACCGCGGGCGGTAAGGATCGATCGGCAAATTTCGAAGAATGAGGTGGTCGAAGAATTGTTGGCGAGGGAACTATGAGTCGAATAAGCTGCTCGACCATAGTTAGAAGATGTCTTAGATTGATCAGACGAACGTTTTGAAAGCATAACATTTTTGGAAGCACGACGTTTCAGAAGCTCGACGTTTTTGAAGACCGACGTTTCTTCATCACGAAGTTTTCTCGGAAAATCTTCGTATCAGTAAAATATTATTCTGCGGACATAATAAGTTGGAAGCAGGATGGGAATTAAGCAGGACGGGAAGCAAGCACGACGGGATCGAAGCACGACGGGGAAAACCCGAAATCGGGCAAAAACCCTAATTTCGGTATTATGAAATTTTTCGAGGAAGCTGGAGACTCGGGAAATATTTTTCATCAAGGTCAGAAATATTTTGGAGTCTATTAAGAATATTTAGCTCATCAGAACGAGAGCGGAAAAATATTCGGGATTGATCGCGGGTCGAAAATATGCCGGAAGGGTCAAAAATCGCGTTAACCGACCAAGAAGCTCGAGGTTTCTCTATGCATATGGCCAGGACGTTCTGTCTAGCATATCAGCAGCTGAGTGTCAACAAAAGGAGGAGGTGTAGACGTGCATGGTTGCTGAACATGCAGCTTGACAAGTCGTAGCTCGAGGTGTCGCAATACCTGCGATCTGCGCATGCGAATCGACACGCAGCGGCCGGTGTGTCGCGACGCATGAACTCCAGCCATGCAGCAAGCCATCTGGACGTGGTGCTGTCTTCTGGCATGTAAAGGAAGCATGCATCAGGACATGTGGACGCCCGTGTGTCGCAACGCATGTGACCGGAAGCATGCGGGACGACACACAGCCGCTTGGGTGGCACCGTCTGACTCGCTGGCGATTTCTATATAAACCCTTCACCCCCTGCTCATTTTCATTGATCCATCACACACCAAAGACACTTAAAAACGTGGCTAGTGAGAGAAAGAGAAAGAAAAAGAAGTTTTAGAAGAAAAGTTCTTTCGGAAGACCGAGATATCACCGAGAAGAGAAGTTCTGCCTGATCGAAGAATTTCTGCAATCTTTAAGCAGAAGCTCTGTCCAAACCATTTCGTCCAAGCCTTTCCTTTGGTGATCAAGTAGAGGTGCTGCTCAGATTAGTTCAGATCAGTCAAAGCTTTGAAGCCGATACGCTACCCGGAAGTCCGAATATCGACCAGAAGCTAAGGGAGGTTCAGTCCAAGTTCTGATCAGTCCAGTCCAGCCCGTCCAAGATGTCAGCATTGGGTTTTGGCTAAGCTCTCTCTCCGACCAACAAGCTGCTAGAACACTGTGAGTTGGTTTGTTTGAGTTCCACTTGGAACTTAGGGAAGATCGAGTATTCATATAGAGTAGAATGCTCACACTGTTGCATGGTAGTCCTTAGGGTTATTTATTAAACCGGACTCAGTTTAACACGGGCTATGCTGAGATGAAATGGAATTAAGACTGAGATAATAACCTGACCAGGACTAGGATGATCTATTATAGTTGAACTAAGATTGAGATGAGATGCATGTCTTGATTATTTATTACTTGGTTGATTAGTTATGGATTAGACATGCCTTAGTGATAATTGCTTGGTAGTGATTATTGTTTGTGCAGGGATTGTGGTAATGTTGTTGTCTAGGGGATCTTTGGCCATATAGGCCGATCTCCTAGTTGTGATGTTGATACTACGGGTCTTATGCCATATAGGCTGGACTACGAGTATTGGTTGATTTTGTCGTAGACTCCTATATATTGTTTAGTTTTGGGTTGGAGTCTTGTCCCTTAGGTCTTTCCTAGGGATAATTGTGTCGAGTGTGTGTTGCCGACAGCAGGTGCGAAACCCGCCCATGCTAGGCATGTTGAGGGGTGATTAGTGTTTCCTCACCCTCGTACCCAGCGGGTTCAAGGAAACCCCTTATTCGCTGGATCGGGAAGACTCAGATAAACGGGATCATGGCCTATGGCTGAGTGATTACACGACGGTGTAACGTGGCAGTGACCCGAAGGACTGTGGGCTGTCGCGCGGTGACCCGAAGGACTGTGGGCCGCGGTCGGTTGAAAGTTCCTTCTTCTGGCCTCTGTGGTAGGGGGATAGGATATTGCCGATAGAGAGGATGAACACGTTGTCACCAGGGCCCGAGTTAGAGTGTTGTGTCGTGACGAGTAGTCTTATTTGTGTTGGGGGTTGTGGAACCCTCGAGTTAATGTAGCACCGATATACGGTGTTACGAGATAGATCGAGTCATAGTTACTCATAGTATCTTATCATTATGATTGTGTTTGGTTGTTGATTGATTTGTTTGCAGGTTCTGACATTAAGTCCTAAGTCTGGTTTAGGTATCGGACTAGGCTTGGTGTGTATTTGGTTAGTGTAGGCCTGACGTTGGCCTGTATGTGTTTGAGGGATTGCTTGTGAAGGGTGGTGGATATTAAAGCTATGCGGTATCATTGGTTGGCCGATCATGTTCTTGTTTGATTGTTGGTCGACCGGCTCATGATACTTGTATAGTCTAAGTGTCTAACACTACATGAGTACTGAACTCAATCATATATATGGTTAACCAGGGATTGGTTGTTGACTTGTTTTAATGCAGGTTCCCGTTACTTGGAAGTTGGATTATGGCAGGAGGCCAAGTCTAACTTAGTAACGGTTTGCTTAGCTTTAGCTTATATTGCATGCTAGGGCTAGATTGATTGTTATTTTGGGGTTGTCGGGGCTAGCTACTAGGTTTTGGGTAGAGGTAGCCAGCTCACTGAGTGACCTTACGTTACTCACCCAACTCTTGTTGTCCTTTTTTGCAGGAAACCAGGTTGTAGAGGATTGGACGCATAGGCCACCGGAGTAGATTTTCGGTGCATTTGGCTACGGTTTGATTCTTAAAACATTTTATGTTTCCGTTGCGTTTTATTTGGATTTGGGATCCCTAAAATATTTAAATGTTCTTAAAAGACATAGAATTGAATTTAAAAATCAACGGGTCCAATATGATATTGGTTTAGTCCGAACCAACACAACGTTAGGTCTTGGTACGGGTTGAGAAGTCTTAGGCCTTGATCTAACGGAACGGTTAACTCCGGGTGTAGGTTGCAAATCCTTAAGCCTTGAGTTAGCGGGACGTGTTAGTGGACGAACTGGTCTAGGTCGTAGAGTAAATTTTATGACTCTGGCCGGATCGTCCCTAACCCGTCACGTAGCGCTTTCGGACCATGGTGTTGGGTTGGACGGTCAGTCATGTTCTTGTTTGATTGTTGGCTGGCCGGTTGGCCTTTCATCTCCAACCCTTGGTGTGGGTCGTCCGTCGGTCATGTTCTTGTTTGATTGTTGGCCGGTGGGTTGACCTATGCCTAGGACGGTTCGGGGGTGTTACAAAGCCCGGTTGCTACGTAGTGACCGAGTTCGAGCCAAGCTCGGTCGCTACGTAGCGACCGAGCTCAAGCTAAGCTCGGTAAGCTTGGTCGCTACGTAGCGACCGAACTCTTCCGAAACGTCGATACGACATTAGTCCATGCATTCTCGTCTACCCTTCGATGCTATCTCCCGAAGACCGTAGTGAACCCATTTCATGTTTCCCGCAATTCTAAGTCATCGATCAAACTTTACGGTAAAAACCGCGAAAAGTTCGTTATTTATCGAAAGAAGCCGTAATAAACGCTTCGAGTCAGAAGACGGCCCAAAGGGACCTAAGACATGACTCGAGGCCCAACTTACGATTTCTTAACCAACAGCCCGTAAGCCGCATGATGGTTTACGCTTGGTTCGCAAGGAAAGATAAATATCAAGTTTCCGCGGATAAATACGAAATTTTGAAGATAATTACGAAGATCGGAAAAAATGGAATATCTCCATTTTTATGCTATGACGGCTTAAGGGCAGAAGAGGAAAAGCGTAAACCGACCTAGGAGCCAGTATATAAGGAGTCCTAGGCGAGAGGCATGAAGGGGGACAACTTTTTAGACTCAGAACTCTCGGCACTTAGAAACTCTGAGGCATTATTCTCGACATGCTCTGTTTCCATGACTGGCACCCGATTACCAGACGAACGCGCAGAAGCAATTCGATCTCTTCGTTCACTCTTGAACTACGTTCGGCTTGATCCTCGAAAGGGGTACGTAGGCAGCCTTTCATAAGGTTCAGTCCGAAATCAATCAAAAACCTTTTCTGTATTTTCTTCGTCTTTTGTTATCGAGCTGCGACTCAACTAGGTTTGAGCTTTTAGGCCGCTAGAACTTGGTTACTTGCTGACAGCCTTTGCAGCCTAAGCTTTTATGATCTCTTGTAATGATCGCAACGCTCTTACGCGGACTCGAAATAAGATCTACTTTTTTCTCTAAACTCTTTTGTTATCTTTTCACGATTTCAGCATATATTTGGTCACTTGCCGTTGGCTCTCGCAGAGATCCGGGACCTCTGGGAAATTAGGGTTTTCCTAGTTTCCTAATTTTAACGTAAATTGACAGTGCGAATTTCGGTTCCAAACATGAACAACAATTCTGGCTGCGAACATCCGTAGTCAAACCAGAATGTTTCCCAAACGCAGGGCTAAGACTAATCCCTTGCAACATCGCGAAACATCTTCAAGCCCGCGAACATTTCAGGCATGAAACGCGGCATACGAAAGAATAACAAATCTTCAGCATCGCGAGACGTTGCAGACGCCTGAAGATTCGTTCTTCGACGAAATTTCCTTCCTCGATAAAAACACTTTCTTGGAAGACTAGATAGTCATACGCACTAACATCTTCTCAAAACATATCCTTCGCGAAGACTCGAAACGGTAATTTTAACCATTAAGTTTGTTGCTGATCACAACAAACTCTTAACGTCCTAAACAGACTTAGCCATCTCGTAGAGATGACTCTCGTACATCCGACACAAGGATAATAGCGCTATAAAAGAAACCCAAGATTTTTGGTCAGCACTTCCAGGAGGCTTAAAAATTGTCCTTGGAGAGATGCTCGGTTCCAACCATACAAGTCTTATAAGCCGAGAACCTATCACGTACTTTAAATCGGTATGGGATCAGGATGAAACTGAAACAGGATACGTAAGTCGAATTAGTCATCGCACCCTCTAAAACAAGGAGTAAACCTTGGTCTTGCCCTAAACCCAGCGCACTGGTCTCTAACATCTCTAGGCATAGTATCAAACACCCTGATACGAGATCCCAATATTTGTCTCTTTGCCAATATTCAAGCATCTTCAGAAATCTCGCAAGTTTACACACTGCGGAAAACTCTCGAAACAGATCACGGATATAGCAGTTCACACAGAGTTAGATTACGAGATGACAACTCGTAGTCATCCTTCTACACCCATATAAAATGCCATCGGCAGAAACACGCCTGATAACCTCTACACTAGACCGTAAGGTCTCGCTGGAAAACTAGTCATAAGAACCTTAACTCCAAGACGAACTACGAAAGGCTTGATCCCTTCAACAAGGGTACGTAGGCAGCCGTCATAAGGTGCAGCCCCAATCTTATCGGGTTCTACTTTTAGAAGAGCGAAAAGACCACTTACCACAGACCTTTTCGACCATTAAATTCCGCCTAACTCACCTAATTTGCCAAGCCACTCGCTAGAACCTCACGCTAGAAGCTCATGGTTCTAACGAGCTGGGGGGCCAACTGTAGGGTCAAAATCGGTCACAACGGAATCAATGTCTGAGAGTCCGTAAAAATCAGCATGAACGTTTTTACGAAAAATAAATCTTCGGAAAAGATTTATTCTTACGAAAAGCTTTGCGGAGGAAACACGAGACATCGGACAAGAGCTCGAAAAAGGTCACCACGCGACGACCGAACGCGTGTTCCGCTCGGTCGCTACGTAGCGACCGAGCGTCCGTTCCGCTCGGTCGCTACGTAGCGATCGAGCGTTCGTTCCGCTCGGTCGCTACGTAGCGACCAAGCGTCCATTCCCCTCGGTCGCTACGTAGCGACCGAGCTCGAGCCAAGCTCAGTCGCTACGTAGCGACCGAGCGTCCGTTCCGCGGATGCGATAAACTGTCGTACCAGTTTTTGGGTTCAAGTCTTTGGGACCAAAGATGGGCCGTTGTCCGCAATTCGGACCCTCTTTGGGCCGTATCGAGACTTAAGCATTTTTACGATTTTACTCGCGAAGTAGCCGTTGGTATAGGCATGGTTCTTCCAACGGAACCCTGTTTCTTTGCATAGCCGAAGCAGTTGGTGTTCAGTTAACGTAACCTGCTCTACTACGAAGAATAGGAAACTGTTCGAGAGACATAACCTTCCCAACTTCCCGAATGCTTTCGGCGACGTTTTTTAGATGAAACATTGGTGTCGTATCCACGGAACCGAGGACTGAGTTACGGAAACTTCGGACGAAGATGCATGGTTATGGAATGGGACCGGGTTCGGAATGGTCCATGGAGAATTGGCTACGCTCGCCGGGCGAGCCGATCCGCAGCACGATCGAGATCGCCGGCGAGCCGAATGGCAACACGGTCGTGTTCGCCGGGTGAGCTGGCCCGTGTCACGGCCAAGCTCGCTGGCGACTCGACCGGCAACACGGCCGTGCTCGCCGAGCGAGCTGGATCGTTTCGCGGCCGTGCTCGCCGGGCGAGCTGGCCCGTGTCACGGCCGACCTCACCGGCGACTCGACTGGCAACATGGTTGTGCTCGCCGGGTGAGCTGGCTCGTGTCACGGCCGAGCTCGCCGGCGACTCAACCGGTAACACGGCCGTGCTCGCCGGGCGAGCTGGCTCGTGTCGCGGCCGAGCTCGCCGAGCGATCCGTTTCGGCTGTTCGTTTTCTTGGCTTTTTTAGTTTTGACCGAGATTTGGTTTTTCTAAGGACTTTCGGACATCGATTCCGTCGTGACTGATTTTGACCCCAACAATGTCAGACAAGAGCTCAAAAAAGGTCGCCACGCACCGACCGAACGCGTGTTCCGCTCGGTCGCTACGTAGCGACCGAGCTCGAGCCAAGCCCGGTCGCTACGTAGTGACCAAGCTCGAGCCAAGCTCGGTCGCTACATAGCGACCTAGCTCGAGCTAAGCTCGGTCGCTACGTAGCGACCGAGCGTCCATTCCGCTCGGTCGCTACGTAGCAACCGAGCTCTTCCGAAACGTTGATACGACATTAGTCCATGCATTCTCGTCTACCCTTCGATGCTATCTCCCGAAGACCGTAGTGAACCCATTTCATGTTTCCCGCAATTCTAAGTCATCGATCAAACTTTACGGTAAAAACCGCGGAAAGTTCGTTATTTATCGAAAGAAGCCGTAATAAACGCTTCGAGTCAGAAGACGGCCCAAAGGGACCTAAGACATGACTCGAGGCCCAACTTACGATTTCTTAACCAACAGCCCGTAAGCCGCATGACGGTTTACGCTTGGTTCGCAAGGAAAGATAAATATCAAGTTTCCTCGGATAAATACGAAATTTTGAAGATAATTACGAAGATCGGAAAAAATAGAATATCTCCATTTTTATGCTATGACGGCTTAAGGGCAGAAGAGGAAAAGCGTAAACCAACCTAGGAGCCAGTATATAAGGAGTCCTAGGCGAGAGGCATGAAGGGGGACAACTTTTTAGACTCAGAACTCTCAGCACTTAGAAACTCTGAGGCATTATTCTCGACATGCTCTGTTTCCATGACTGGCACCCGATTACCAGACAAACGCGCACAAGCAGTTCAATCTCTTCGTTCACTCTTGAACTACGTTCGGCTTGATCCTCGAAAGGGGTACGTAGGCAGCCTTTCATAAGGTTCAGTCCGAAATCAATCAAAAACCTTTTCTGTATTTTCTTCGTCTTTTGTTATCGTGCTGCGACTCAACTAGGTTTGAGCTTTTAGGCCGCTAGAACTAGGTTACTCGCTGACAGCCTTTGCAGCCTAAGCTTTTATGATCTCTTGTAATGATCGCAACGCTCTTACACGGAGTCGAAATAAGATCTACTTTTTTCTCTAAACTCGTTTGTTATCTTTTCACGATTTCGGCATATATTTGGTCACTTGCCGTTGGCTCTCGCAGAGATCCGGGACCTCTGGGAAATTAGGGTTTTCCTAGTTTCCTAATTTAAACGTAAATCGACAGTGCGAATTTCGGTTCCAAACATGAACAACAATTCTGGCTGCGAACATCCGTAGTCAAACCATAATGTTTCCCAAACGCAGGGCTAAGACTAATCCCTTGCAACATCGCGAAACATCTTCAAGCCCGCGAACATTTCAAGCGCGAAACGCGGCATACGAAAGAATAACAAATCTTCAGCATCGCGAGACGTCGCAGACGCCTGAAGATTCGTTCTTCGACGAAATTTCCTTCCTCGATAAAAACACTTTCTTGGAAGACCAGATAGTCATACGCACTAACATCTTCTCAAAACATATCCTTCGCGAAGACTCGAAACGGTAATTTTAACCATTAAGTTTGTTGCTGATCACAACAAACTCTTAACGTCCTAAACAGACTTAGCCATCTCGTAGAGATGACTCTCGTACATCCGACACAAGGATAATAGCGCTATAAAAGAAACCCAAGATTTTTGGTCAGCACTTCCAGGAGGCTTAAAAATTGTCCTTGGAGAGATGCTCGGTTCCAACCATACAAGTCGTATAATCCGAGAACCTATCGCGTACTTTAAATCGGTATGGGATCAGGATGAAACTGAAACGGGATACGTAAGTCAAATTAGTCATCGTACCCTCTAAAACCAGGAGTAAACCTAGGTCTTGCCCTAAACCCAGCGCACTGGTCTCTAACATCTCTAGGCATAGTATCAAACACCCTGATACGAGATCCCAATATATGTGTCTTTGCCAATATTCGAGCATCTTCAGAAATCTCGCAAGTTTACACACTGCGGAAAACTCTCGAAACAGATCACGGATATAGCAGTTCACACAAAGTTAGATTACGAGATGACAACTCGTAGTCTTCCTTCTACACCCATATAAAATGCCATCGGCAGAAACACGCCTGATAACCTCTACACTAGACCGTAAAGGTCTCGCTGGAAAACTAGTCATAAGAACCTTAACTCCAAGACGAACTACGAAAGGCTTGATCCCTTCAACAAGGGTACGTAGGCAGCCGTCATAAGGTGCAACCCCAATCTTATCGGGTTCTACTTTTAGAAGAGCGAGAAGACCACTTACCATAGACCTTTTCGACCATTAAATTCCGCCTAACTCACCTAACTTTCCAAGCCACTCGCTAGAACCTCACGCTGGAAGCTCATGGTTCTAACGAGCTGGGGGGCCAACTGTTAGGGTCAAAATCGGTCACAACGGAATCAATGTCTGAGAGTCCGTAAAAATCAGCATGAACGTTTTTACGAAAAATAAATCTTCGGAAAAGATTTATTCTTACGAAAAGCTTTGCGGAGGAAACACGAGACATCGGACAAGAGCTCGAAAAAGGTCGCCACGCAACGACCGAACGCGTGTTCCGCTCGGTCGCTACATAGCGACCGAGCGTCCGTTCCGCTCAGACGCTACGTAGCAATCGAGCGTCCGTTCTGCTCGGTCGCTACGTAGCGACCAAGCGTCCGTTCCCCTCGGTCGCTACGTAGCGACCGAGTTCGAGCCAAGCTCAGTCGCTACGTAGCGACCAAGCTCGAGCCAAGCCCGGTCACTACGTAGCGACTGAGCGTCCGTTCTGCTCGGTCGCTACGTAGCGATCGAACGTCCGTTCCGCTCGGTCTCTACGTAGCAACCGAGCTCTTCCGAAACGTCGATACGACATTAGTCCATGCATTCTCCTCTACCCTTCAATGCTATCTCCCGAAGACCGTAGCGAACCCATTTCATGTTTTCCGCCATTCTAAGTCATCGATCAAAATTTACAGTAAAAACCGCGGAAAGTTCGTTCTTTATCGAAAGAAGCCGTAATAAACGCTTCGAGTCAGAAGACGGCCCAAAGGGACCTAAGACATGACTCGACGCCCAACTTACGATTTCTTAACCAACCGCACGAAAAAAATGGAATATCTCCATTTTTATGCTATGACGGCTTAAGGGCAGAAGAGCGAAAGCGTAAGCCGACCTAGGAGCCAGTATATAAGGATTCCTAGGCGAGAGGCATGAAGGGGGACAACTTTATAGACTCAGAACTCTCGGCACTTAGAAACTCTGAGGCATTATTCTCGACATGCTCTGTTTCCATGACTTGCACCCGATTACCAGACGAACGCGCACAAACAGTTTGATCTCTTGGTTCACTCTTGAACTACGTTCGGCTTGATCCTCAAAAGGGGTACGTATGCAGCCTTTCATAAGGTTCAGTCCGAAATCAGTCAAAAACCATTTCTGTATTTTCTTCGTCTTTTGTTATCGAGCTGCGACTCAACTAGGTTTGAGCTTTTAGGCCGCTAGAACTAGGTTACTCGCTGACAGCCTTTGCGGCCTAAAATTTTATGATCTCTTGTAATGATCGCAACGCTCTTACGCGGACTCGAAATAAGATCTACTTTTTTCTCTAAACTCGTTTGTTATCTTTTCACGATTTCGGCATATATTTGGTCACTTGCCGTTGGCTCTGGCAGAGATCCGGGACCTCTGGGAAATTAGGGTTTTCCTAGTTTCCTAATTTAAACGTAAATCGACATGGCGAATTTCGGCTCCCACATCTGGTCTTCCAAGAAAGTGTTTTTATCGAGGAAGGAAATTTCGTCGAAGAACGAATCTTCAGGCGTCTGCGACGGCTCGCGATGCTGAAGATTTGTTATTCTTTCGTATGCCGCGTTTCGTGCTTGAAATGTTCGCGGGCTTGAAGATGTTTCGCGATGTTGCAAGGGATTAGTCTTAGCCCTGCGTTTGGGAAACATTCTGGTTCGACTACGAATGTTCGCAGCCAGAATTGTTGTTCCTGTTTGGATTTGATTTGTGATCGAGGAGTTAGGACCAAGGGGTCGCGTAAATTTGTCCCCGGAAATAGGCATCCTCCTATACCGTGCTTTGTGTGGTGTTGGCCTTCCGAGATTTCTTTCGTGTCTATTTAAGGATGTTTCGTATAGCTATAGAAGCTCTGTTACGAGTTTTCCTTACATGCCATATTTTACGATTAAAACACAGCGGGCTTAAAGTGAATCGTAGTATATGGAACTTGGTCGATTTTTGACAAGTGGAACCTTTCCGTTAACTGTTTGGTTGTTAGGACTGAGTTTTGTTATGACGAATTTACCGTATGATTCCCGTTTTTGGGTGGTACGATAATTGTTTGTGTAATCGTTACTTGGCGTTTCAAGACAAATTCTGGATTACCGTTTAGCCGTATAGTTATTGGAGCGGTGGTCGCTCAATTGTTTTGGCTTTGCATGAAGGCTGTGCTCAGCTTTATAGCCAAGGACGTTGTTGCCAAAGGATTAGACCATGACACTTTCGTGCTGTCAATAAGTACAAGTCGGTTAGAATCGTCCTTAAAGGGGATGCTGTAATTGGGCGAGTGACGAATGGCGTTTATCGAGATTGATAGGCCGAGTATGCCCATGGTGGTAGAAAACGTTTTTCCACTTTAGGGTTAATTTATACGATGAAAGTTTCGTATAATGTTTCCTTTATTCGTATGAAAGTTGTTTCCTTTGTTTCCGAGGGAGATAAAGCCTAAGAAGCTCGATACAGAGCCCGTGCGGAGTCAGTTGCGGGGTGATTTCCTGCTCGGACGTGACCAAGCGGAATGAGAGCGGATGCCAGTGAGTCGCGGGGCTAAAGAATGAGACCTTTCAAATCGTGGTGCGTGGAAGTAAAGTTTATATTGGTCGTCCAATGTCGGATCATACAGCTTGGTTTTTTGCTATAAGGAAAGTACTTTTTCATAAAACCTGTTACGTTTACTTTCGAAAGTTACTTCGTATGATATGATCTGATTATACGAAGGATTTTTTGCGTAAGTAATGGGCGACCGGTTTTTACGAATTTATTAAATTGACGCGACATATGGAGATGTCAAAATAACGATGTTTCCGCAGATTTTTGAGAAACGTTTTCGCTTTTGTTTTTATTCTTCGGTGAAAGTTTCTCTGAGTCACTCATGGAGTTTTACCAAAGGTTATTTCACCGAGATCTAGTCGCGAAACGTTTTTGCAGGTTACTTGAATGAATCAGTTAAACAGTGATAGACTTAGTCGACGAGCGAGGAGGACGTGTTCTCTTTGTCGTATTTTCTGTTACTTTTGTTCTTGATTTTGCTTTGTCGCAAATGTTTTTGATGTTTTCCGTGAGCCGGTTGGTTCAACGGAAAATGAGAATGATGCTTTGATGCCTGAAGATTTCTCGTATAATGATTCTTATACGAAACTCGTTTTCTCAAATCGGAAAAGATCTTTATGACTTCAGCAAATCATCTACTTTCATTCTGAAGTTTGGCAGAGGTTTTCTAAACGAATGATTGCGATGATAGATGCTGTATAGTCTTTGAGAATTTTTCCAACATGGTTTGGATCAGTTCCTAGCGTTTAGACGAATCTCAGATTGTCGTTTGCTTTTAGGATGATCCTGATGAGACATCGCATTGTATGAATATTTTTCCGCATATTTCTACGAGAGTTTGCTTTGTCGAAAGAGTTTTCTTGTCGAAAGCGTTTTCTTGATCTTGACGAGACATCGCATTGTTTTAATATGTTTTTGAAGGATGGGAGTATACGAGTATAGTATACACACCTACTCCGTCCCTTTTTTCTCGAGGAATAGAATGATCGACAGTCCGAGTTGGTTTGAAGACGATGCTTGGACTGTGATTTGGTTGTTTCCAGGTTGAAGACTTGGAATATATCGGTTCCAAGAGAATTGCCAGAAACGAATCGGTTTTAAGACGACGTTCATGTCTCTAGTTTTTTCTCTCCTTAGGAAGCGAGCTTGATATGCGTGGCGATCGTTTCTCAATTTTCGGAGAGTTTAGATCGGTTTGCAAGATCTGGACGAACAGTTATGGGACAATATATCGAGACAGGAAAAATCACCTAAGACTTAGTTCGCTAGACTATCCACCTAGGTTTTACGTTCCTTAAAGTTCTATGGCAGTCTCAAAGGCGTTTATATTACTTAGTAATTTCCTACGAAAACTCCAAGTCTGATTTCAAAAATTTCAAGTCGCAAATACCTTAGTTCTCTCGAAGATGCAGTTTTGTCTCTTCTCAGTTTTGCTTTTTCATTTCCCCTTCCTCTTCTTGTGTATGTTCGCCTTTTTCGATATTGGTGTTTATCCTTTGAAACTTGACATTATCTTCCGAACTTGACTGATACGAAGTCAATAAAAAGGTTCAACGTAATCGTATAGTTGAGGCGGCTAAGGTGTTAAGTTAACTGTTGTCGTATTATACGATTAATCTGAATCCACGCGAGAAAACTAGTCTTTCCGGGTTTTTTTTCTTTATCGTAAAGTTTCAATGGTAACTCCAATCGAGACAAAACAAGAGATGTTTCGATCGAGATTTGAAGGAGAACACAAAGATGGAGGTAAGGGCGAGTAGGAGCAAGCGAAGGAGTTTAGACGAGTCTTACTTGTTTTCGTCGTAAAATCTCAACGGATACTCCGATTGAGACGAAACGAAAAGCGTTTCGATCGGGATTCAAAAGAGAACACAAAGGAGGATCTTTTTGATGCCTGACAGGTTGATATGTAACGATCTGGAGGTCTGACAGGTCGATATGTAGCGAGTAGAAGTAAGCCAAGAAGAGTCCTACTTGTTTTCGACATAAAATCTCAACGGAAACTCCGATTGAGACGAAACGAAAAGCGTTTCGATGAGGATTCAAAAGAGAACGCAAAGGAGGACTTTTCTGAGGCCTGACAGGTCGCAATGTAGCGAGTGGAGGTCTGACAGGTCGCTACGTATTGAGTGGAAGCAAGCCAAGAAGAGTCCTACTTGTTTTCGTCGTGAAATCTCAACGGAAACTCCGATTGAGACGAAACGAAAAGCGTTACGATGAGGATTCAAAAGAGAACGCAAAGGAGGACCCTTTTTAGGCCTGACAGGTCGCTACGTAGCGAGTTGAGTGTTGGCTTGAGCTCGGTCGCTACGTAGCGACCGAGCCGTGTGCGTGCTCGGTCGCTACGTAGCGACCGAGCTGTGTGCGTGCTCGGTCGCTACGTAGCGACCGAGCTGTGTGCATGCTTGGTCGCTACGTAGCGACCGAGCTTGGCTGGAGCACGCACACAGCTCAGTCGCGACGTAGCGACCGAGCTTGGCTTGAGCTTGGTCGCTACGTAGCAACCGAGCCTTGTGCTTGCTCGGTCGCTATATAGCGACCGAGATGTGTAATCGATTTGTTGCGCTTGCGTTTTCCGCGATTAACCTAGGGGTTTTATGCGGTTTTTGGGAGAACAAGTTTTACCCTTCCGAAATGTTTTCGGAAAACGTGTTTTGGTAAAACTCTTACGCATTGAGATTTCTTTTGTTCGTTAATGAGCCAAACTTACGGGGTTTGATAAGATTTATCGTTTCCCTTTATGTTTAAAAAGAGAAATCGCGAGCTCGTTTCATTGCACTTCCTGTGGCGAAAAGTCTCAGCAAGGTTTTCAATTTTCTCAAGAACTGTGGCGTTTGCATAGGCGTTGGCCATAGCCGCAGTGGCGGCTGGAGTTTTCTTACCAGCGTTGTTGTGAACTGCGATTTTCTCTTTCGTATTTCCAGACATTGTTTTGATCAAGCGTTTTGCGGCTATGAATTAGAGTAATCCGTACCCCCCCCCTCCTTCTAGCGCCAAACTGTGGGAACCGAAATTCGCACTGTCGATTTCCATTTAAATTAGGAAAGTAGGAGAACCCTAGTTTCCAGAGGTCCCGGATATCTGCTAATACCACACGCTAAGCAATCAGAACACGAGATAACAACGATAAATTATATGAAATCGTAAAAAGAGAGCAAAGAGAAGTCTTATTCCGAATTTGCGTATGAGCGTTTACAACAAGCTATAAGCCTGGGCTCGAGAGCTGTCGGCGAGATTCCTAGTTCTAACAACCCTAAGACGGCTAAACCTAATTGAGTCGCAGCTCGAATAACAAAAACGGAAAGTTGCGTAATTGCCCTAAGTGCTAAGTTTGCTCTGAGAAAGTCTCTCTCCATGCCTCTCGCCTAGGACTCCATATATACTGGCTCCTAGGTCGGTTTGCGCTTTTCCTCTTCTGCCCTTAAGCCATCATAGCGTAAAAATGGACATATTCCATTTTTTCCGATCTTCGTAATTATCTTCAAAATTTTGTATTTATCCGCGGAAACTTGACATTTATCTTTCCTTGCGAACCAAGCGTAAACCGTCATGCGGCTTACGGGCTGTTGGTTAAGAAATCATAAGTTGGGCCTCAAGTCATGTCTTAGGTCCCTTTGGGCCGTCTTCTGACTCGAAGCGTTTATTACGGCTTCTTTCGATAAAGAACGAACTTTCCGCGGTTTTTACGGTAAAGTTTGATCGATGACTTAGAATGGCGGGAAACATGAAATGGGTTCGCTACGGTCTTCGGGAGATAGCATCAAAGGGTAGACGAAAATGCATGGACTAATGTCGTATCGACATTTCGGAAGAGCTCGGTCGCTACGTAGCGACCGAGCGGAACGGTAGCGACCGAGCGGGATGCACGCTCGGTCGCTACGTAGCGACCGGACAGCGTGCATGTGTGGTAGTTGCGTAATGACCGAGCTTGGTTCATCCGTTTTCCGATCGTCATACTCGGACCTATCCGTAACTGGTCTGGGTATGTTTCTGATGGCTTATGTTTGATCGAAATAGAATTCGAACGAAGCTTTATCTTGGGAACATACGTTGCGACGTTCTCTTGACCGAGCATGATTTGTTGCGGAAAGACATACTCGTATTTTGCGGAGATTTGGATATTAACTTCGTCGTAACCGTTTTTGACCCCAACAGATTCTGTCGTGACCGATTTTGACCCCAACACTCAATCCAGCTAAATGCTCATTTGGCGTCAGTTCCGACAAGTTCCTCGGGTACGTTGTAACCCACCGGGGCATTGAAGCCAATCCGGAAAAAATCAGGGCCATTCACTCAATTCCTTTCCTGAAAAACGTCAAAGAGGTCCAAAAGCTAACAGGAAGAATGGCAGCCTTGAGCAGGTTCATCTTCAGGCTCTCCGACAAGTCTCACTCCTTCTTTGGGACTGATAGACCATGGATTTGACCCACTTTTACTTATGGTTTATAAGTGCTTTAACTACTAATTATTATATTATAGAGTCTATTTAGTATATTTATAGAATTAGGAGTGATTTGGAGGAAAATGATGATTTTGGAGCATTTTGGAGATATTTGGAGTAAGCACCCGAGATGAGCATTGAGCACGACCATCGGTCGATATGGAAGAGGAATAATCGATCGATGTTCACATCGTGACATCGATCGACAGCGAAGCTCGCAGAACGCCCGTTTGGTCTCAGCCGAATTAGAACCCAAGTCTTCACCAATTTACAAGATTACCCCTGACTAGTTTTAACCAAATTATATAAGCTTTGCCAACATGTTAGAGACAAATTGTGCTTTCTTGTTTTACTGATTTCACAGCAAAAGGTTTTTAGGATTTTTAGTAGATTGGAGAGAAGATCCAAAGAGATTTGTGATTGTAACTCCATTGATATCTATCTATTTATCTATGCAGTTTTTATACATAATTGCTGTTATGAATTGTTTGGCCATGTCTGAGCAGATCTCTTTATTAAATTAAGGGTTTAAATAGGTTATGAGGGATTAGCCTCAACTATAGATTGCTAAGTTTTGATATTCATCTTTAGGGCATCTCCAACCCCACTCTATTTTCTACACCAAACTCTATTATAGCGTAAAATCTTCTCCAACCCCACTCTATATCTCACTCTAAAATAGTGTAACCCTATTTTTTACTCTATATTTGGAGTAACTCTATTTCTTACTCTATTATAGAGTGACATTTTTTTATTTATATTGTAGTCCTTTTATTTTTTAAACTTTTCATTTTATAACTATTTATGTAATTTAATTATGCAAACATTACATAATTCTCTTCACGACTATATATAAACGTTTGAACCTTATTATTATTAGCCAAAAAAACAAGCACTAAAATTAAAAATAATTTATAAAATTAGCCAAAGAAAACAAATACTAAAATTGGAAATAAGCAACATAACATAAAATTAAAATCATAGATAATTGTGATTTAATATTCTGGTAAATTGCCACCAGATCCACCAAGATTGTTAAAGTACTATCCAAATTAGGTAGATGAACGAGTAGCTTCTTGTTCATGTTGTTGACCACGTCTTTTTTGTAAAATTCGTGTTCGTTTCTCTTGAAAATATGCACAAACTTCTGAATCTTGCACTGAATTCAAGTCACAAAATAAATATTTGTTTTCTTTCTCAAGCTCATTCAATGCATAATTCTTCTTATGAATCTCCAAATGATATTCTCGTTATACTCTTGTCTTCTTTAGTTGTTCCAAAAATTCAGTCTTTCCTTCTTTTAAGATATTGATAACCGATGTTGTTTGATCACCAAGTTATAGATTGTTCAACGATTACTTTTCGGAGAAGCCGGTGTACAATGATGTTATGTTTCGTAGGAGATATTGTATGTTGCGTCCTATATTCCTTCGTATAATCGAATCGAAGCCGTTGAAAGTTATGACAACTACTTCACACAAAAAGGGATGCAGCGGGCATGGTTGGATTATCGTCTTTGCAAAAAGTAACGGCGCATTTCGGATATTTGCATATGGTCTTCCTGCTCATTTGGTCGACTTAAAAAAATCAAGATAAAGAAGCTAATTTTGCGCTTCGAAATTCGTTAATTGATCATTTGTGGGAAAGTTACACTAATGGTGATGTTTAAGTTGAATGTATTATGTTTTAATATAATGTAATTTTTAAGATAATAAGTGTTTGATATAAATACATAATTTATAAGAACTTCATGAAAAATAAAATATAAGGGACCAATTTGTAAATTTTGTAAGTAAAATGTATTAGTCATAAAATAAAAAAAGAATATATTTAAGAATATTTTCTTAGAGTTAAATATAGAGTAAACCATTGGAGAGAAACCGTACTCTATTTTAGAGTTACTCTATTTTAGAGTAAAAACTACTGTAAAATAGAGTAAACCATTGGAGATGGTCTTAGGATTGTCATTAATGTCTGCTTCTAGATTAGCTACCTAGAACTTGCCCTAGGAGTTGTAGACATAAGCGATAGCTTGCATCTCACCCTGAAACCATCCTAATTGAGGACTTGCTAAGAGTAAGGCGAGAGCTGATCTAGTGAGCTTAGTGAGCACATTCAACCCGCGCATTAACGTTTGACCAAAAGTGTCGATCGATATTCCAATAGAATAATCGGTCGACATTTCAGAAAGTGTATCGATCGATATTCCTATAGAATCATCGATCAACACTGGTCAATAGACAAACTTAGAAAGCGAGAGCCTAATGGTTTGTTTATAAGTGTGCTCTACAATATCATGCATTCAACTTATTAAGCATCTGTAGGATTATAATCCTGATTACCTGAATAAAATCCCTAAGTCTAGCTACTTTCATCTATGTACCAAAACCCCAATCAATCAATCGAGAAATTACTTTGCTCACGAACCTGCTATTTACATTTAAACATAAATTCAATCCAGCTTAACCAATCTGATTAGATTTATTAGGTTCCCTATTTCCTTGTGAATTTGATCCCTAAGTACTACAACTGAACCTCTAATTTGAGAGAGTAATTCACTCCTTAGGGTAATTTGAGTGATATCAAATTTGGCGTCGTTGCCAGGGAGCTTTGATCGCCTTATAGATTTAGTCTGGTTTAGTCTAGGTTACTTCTTAAAACCACTTTCTGACACAAAAAAAAAAATTCTTGTCTTTTCAGGTACATGCCCAGCAGTACCAGAAGCAACAAGGAAACTCAATTGATATTCTCATCAGACCCGGCAAGTTTGGAACGCTCAATCCGCAAAGGAAGACGCTCCTCATCGATCGACAACAACAACAGTTCGTCGCTTGAGTCTTGTCAACCACCGTCGACCCAAACATCAGTTTTGTCGACCGACACTCGCTCATCACCATCGACCGAAGACACTCTTTTTTCGTCGACCGACATCTTCAATCCGACATTAGTCGATACTCCAGTCCGAACATCGATAGATACAGATCCCAAGACATGGTTGCGACTTTGATACTTGTATGTGATGATAAGGGAGACCTCTGTATGACCAGGAGGGTCATCCGCGTAATGCAGCAGGTCAGAGGATTGATGCTCAGAGGGCTGCAATCTCTGAGACTGATGCTACAGGAGCTGCTCAACCTGTAGATGATGCCACTCGACCCAGAACCCTAGATGATTACAACCGTCCAGATCACTTCTACACCAACAGATCAACTATTCGTCCTCTGTTGGGGTCAAAAACGGTTATCTCGAAATCAATGGCTAAGATTATCATTTTAGCAAATTCTTCACGAAAGACTTCTCGAAAGAAAGATCGAAAGAATACAAATACTTATGGACGAGGGTCTCCGGAAAGATCGGTATGAAAAGAGACAGGTCAAGACCCGAGAACCGGACCGTTCTCACTTGTCCGCCTCAGCACCACGGTCACCTCGCCCATGGGCGAGGACGACCATCACCAAGGTCACCTCATCCATGGGCGAGGACGACCAGCACCACGGTCACCTCGCCCATGGGCGAGGACGACCAGCACCACGGTCACCTCGCCCATGGGCGAGGATGACCAGCACAATGGTCACCTCGCCCATGGGCGAGGACGACCAGCACCGCGGTCATCTCGCCCACGGGCGAGGACGATCCGCGCCCGGTTCATCTCCCTCAAGGGCGCGGACGATCCGAGCCCGGTTCATCTCGCCCTAGGGCGAGGACAATCCAATCCCGGTCAGTCCGACTCGTTTCAACTCTCCTGTCCTCCGTATAGTTGTGATATCCGACTTTTGGATCATATACCTCTCATTTCATCTCGATCGGAGTTACTCTCGAAGTTTTACGACTAAAATCGAGAAAATCGTAGAAAAGCCCGAAGGCCTAAAAACGGCCCGAGAGGATCTAAACGTGTCTAGAGGCCAATCTACGATTTAGAAGGGACCCGAGCCCAATGGGAGTTATGAGGGTTTATCCTAACTTGCGGAAATAGGATAAACGTTAAGTTTCCGAAGATGAATATCAAGATTCGAGGATAACTACAAAGATCGACGAAAAATGGAATATTCCTAAAAGAGATAAACTTGGGCCCAAAGGCAAAGGAGTAAATGGGCCACCGACCTAAAACAACTATATAAGGGGAGCTCGACCAGAAGAAAAGGGATCCGAGAATTTTGACTTAGAGAACTCCTGCTAGCTTAGGGAACTTAGAATTTAGGTGGTTAGACTAGCAAGGCAAGGCTTAGGACGTTTTGCCGCTTTTCTGTTCTGCTCTTTGTCTAGTTAGCATATCTCTTTTCCTCTCGGAAAAGTCTTGTATTCATACTATTTCATTAATAAAACGCCTCCGAGCGACTATTTACCTTTATCTTGCTATCTATCTTTTTACGTTCTGAAAGTGATTATGCTGAGAATTCGGACCTTCGGGGAAAATCGGGTTTTCTTGGTTTTCCTCCATATTTATTCATTAAAATCGACAGTGTGAATTTTGGTTCCCACAGTTTGGCGCTAGAAGGAGGGGGGGGTCGAATTCTCTAACTCAAAAATCACAAACGATTAAAGATACAAGATGTTCGCTCCAGTAGCTCACGATGTTGTCTCTTTCAAGGACAGAGCAACGGCCGACCAGGTCAAACCTCACAACGATCTCCTTGACATCGAACTGACCATCCAGGACATCGACGTAGCAAGAGTGTTGGTCGACACCGGATGCTCGGCCAACATTATCTATAAAAGCACCTTCGAGAGAATGGAAATCGACCTGTGCGACATCACGGAAGGTCCCAGTCCAATTTTCGGACTCTCAGGAGACGCTACTATGACCCTCGGCTCAATCAACCTCTTGGTTAAAGCTGGGAGCGTCGTAAGAATCACAGAAATCTTGGTCTTCAATCGCCCAACATCGTACAATGTAATCATTGGAACTCCATGGCTGAATTCCATAAGAGCGATCCCATCGACATTCCACCTATGCCTTAAATTTCCGACCCCTCATGGAGTCGAAAAAATTCAAGGAGACCACAGGATGTCACAAGTACATTTCGCCGCTGAGTTAAAAAGAAAGAACTTTGCGATCGAAGCTTCCCACAAGAATAAAAGAAAGTTAACTCTCGACGAGAGCGCCCCAGAACAAGACTCGGAAGTCTTCTGGCAGTCACAGAGGGTCCAAGCTCTAGAAGGGAATGCGAACCAACTTGCGAACCGGTAATCTCGGTCTGTCTCGACGAATCCCGCCCAGAATGATGCGTCGAGATCGGAGCCAACCTCTACGAACCATTGAGAACAGAGCTCATAGTTTGTCTTAAAAAGAACCTCGATACGTTCGCTTGGTCCGAGGAGGATATGCCCAGAATCGACATCGGCATAACATGTCACGAACTCAACATTGACCCGACCTACAAACCCGTAAAAAGAAAAAGACGGAAGCTAAGACCATAGCGTGCTACCGCGGTAAACGAGGAAATTGAGAAACTCCTCAAAGTAGGGTCAATAACAGAAGTCGGATACCCGGATTGGCTCGCCAATCCCGTCGTGGTCAAAAAGAAAAACGGCAAATGGCGAGTATGCGTCGACTTCACCGATCTCAACAAGGCCTGTGCAAAAGATTGCTTCCCACTTCCGCACATTGACCGACTGGTCGAAGCAACAGCGGGGAACGAACTTTTATCATTCATGGACGCCTTCTTCGGGTACAATCAAATCATGATGAATCCTGACGATAGTGAGAAGACTACATTCATCACCGACCGCGGAACGTATTGCTACAAGGTAATGCCTTTTGGTCTCAAGAATGCGGGCGCTACTTACCAGCGACTTGTCAATCGAATGTTCTCCGAAAAGCTCGGAAAGACTATGGAAGTGTACATCGATGACATGCTCGTAAAATCCCTGGACAAACACGACCATGTATCCCACTTGGAAGAGTGCTTCGCAAGGCTGAAGCTACATAACATGAAACTAAACCCGGCAAAATGTAGGTTCGCAGTCGTATCAGGAGAGTTTCTCGGTATCTGGTCACGTGTCGCGGGATCGAGGCCAACCCCAAACAGATAAACGCACTGATAGAAATGGTCTCACCAAAGACAAAACGAGAAGTCAAAAGGCTAACCGGAAGGGTCGCAGCTTTGAACTGTTTCATCTCACGTTCGACGGAGAAGTGCCTGCCTTTCTACGACACGCTGAAAGGGAACAAGAAGTTCGAATGGTCGGAAGAGTGCGAAAAGGCTTTCCAACAGATGAAGCGTTACCTGGCCACTCCTCCTGTTCTTGCAAAACCAGTAGAGGGAGAACCTCTATTCTTATACATCGCGGTCTCCGCAACAGTAGTAAGTGGCGTTTTGATCAGAGAAGAACGCGGTGAACAAAAACCAATCTTTTACATAATTAAAACCTTCCTGGACGCTGAGACGCGGTACCTCTTGATGGAAAAACTAGCATTCGCTGTTGTAACATCGGCGAGAAAGCTCAGGCCATAAATCCAATCTCATACCATAGTGATTCTCACCACCTTTCCCATGCGCATGATTCTGCACAGTCTGAGTCAGTCAAGACGGCTCGCGAAATGGGCAATCGAACTGAGCGAGTACGATGTCGAGTACCACCCAAGAACCTGCGCAAAATCTCAGGTGCTGGCGGATTTCTTAGTAGAATTGCCCACGGGGGATATGACCAACACAGAACAAGATTCAACTTGGGTTCTTCACGTCGATGGATCATCATCCAAACTAGGATCCGAAATTGGGATTCGGCTCACGTCACCCACCGGGGAAATCTTGGAGCAGTCGTTTCGGTTAGAATTCCATGCATCAAACAACGAGGCCGAATATGAAGCACTCATTGCAGCATTACGACTAGCCCATGGGCTGAAGATTTGCAACATCCATGCTTACTGCGATTCTCAGTTAGTCGCAAATCAATACAGCGGAGAATACGAGGCAAGGGACGAAAGAATGGACGCATATCTAAAACTCGTCCAGGACCTGGCCCAAGACTTCAACCACTTCGCCCTCACCAGAATTCCTCGCTCGGAAAACACCCAAGCAAATGCCTTGGCCACGCTCGCGTCAAGCCCGGATCCAGGACTAAAATGGATAATCCCCGTGGAATTCATTGAACACCCGAGCATCGGACCGTCGGTGATCGCCAATCTGATTTGGGGACAAATCGAAGATGCGGAGGAAATCGAAGATTCACCAGAAGGAAACATGGATCAGCCGGAATACGGTTGCGACAGCCCATGGCTAGAGCCGATCCGAGCCTACATAGTCGACGGAATGCTGCCCGCCGAGAAATGGGCGGCACGCAAAATTAAAACCCAAGCCGCACGATATGTTACGGTAGAGGGAGAAATCTACAAATGGAGATTCTCTGGCCCACTCATGACCTGCGCCGAGGGAGAGAAACAGAGAAAAGTGATGGAAGAGGTCCATTCCGGATCGTGCGGAAACCACTCCGGCGGAAGGTCACTCGCAGTCAAAATAAAACGCCACGGTTATTACTGGCCAACTATGATCAAAGACTGCGAGAAATTCGTACGAAAATGCGAAAAATGCCAAAGGCACGCGCCCACCATCCATCGACCAGCGGAGGTCCTCTCGTCCATTTCATCTATGTATCCCTTTATGCGATGGTCCATGGATATCGTCGGACCTTTATGCAATTCAAAATCCTACGCAAGTATCAAAGACGTACAAGTCGAGAACTTCGTATGGAGGAACATTATCACCAGGCACGGGGTCCCTTACGAAATGGTAACAGACAACGGATCTCAGTTCATCTCTACCCGATTTGAAGCGTTCTGCGAGAAGTGGAAGATACGGCTGAACAAGTCAACTCCTAGATATCCACAATGTAACGGCCAGGCAGAGACCATTAACAAACCGTCCTTGACGAGTTAAAAAAGCGCTTAGAAGCCAAAAAGGGACGATGGGCAGATGAGCTCGAAGGAGTTCTTTGGTCACATCGTACAACCCCAAGACTGACTATGGGAGAAACCCCCTTCGCCCTCGTTTACGGGATGGAATGCATGATCCCAGCGGAAGTAGAATATACCGGAGTGCGGAGAAGATTCCTCCCCGAACGAGAAGATCTCAACAACGCGATGCTGCTGAACGAACTCGATCTCATTAACGAACGACGAGACCAAACTCTCATAAGAATCCAGAACTACCAGCACGCTGCCGCGAAATACTACAATTCAAACGTTCGCCACCGCAGGTTCAAGGAAGGTGATCTGGTTCTGCGCAAAGTCTTCCAAAACACTGTCAAACGTAACGCAGGAAAACTGGGAGCAAACTGGGAAGGACCATACAAGGTCATAAAGGTGGTCCGACTAGGATCGTACCAAATCGCGAACATGCCAGATGTCAAGATCCAAAGAACCTGGAACGCGATGCATCTTAAAAAATACTACCACTAATCGCAACGTGGAAACTAAGAACTACGACATGGCTTGATCCCCAAAAAATGGGTACGTAGGCAGCTCGCCAAGCGAGTTCAGCTATCCCCCCATCTTAAAAAAGGGGGGAGTGGGTACGTATACTCGTATACTCCCACAACTTTCAAAAAACTCGACCTTTTTCGAAATTTTTTGCGGAAAAACGCGACCTTACGGTCGCCAATCCCGCTATTCACCAAACGGCCAAAGTGGCAATCTAAGACTCGCTCAAAGCGCCTAAGCAAAATCGGTTAGTTATCACACTAAATCCGACAAACCCCTGAACGCTCGTAAAAGAGGCATCCTTCGGAAAAATACCGCGAACAAATGCGGCACAAAAGAAAATGTCAACTTTACGCTATGCGAGACTTCGCTACACGCTTAAAGTTACGATTTTTTTCGACATCTACAGAAATGACGTTCTCGTTTCCAAAACAAACTTAGTACACCTCTAACGGTAAAATGCCTTTAAACTGGCATCATTTGTTTGTTGCTGATCACAACAAACGAACCCTAACGTCCTAAACAGACATCAGCCGCCCTCGAAAGGATAGGCTCTCTTGCATCGACAAGGATACCATAGCGCGCTATACAAGAAATCCAAAATTTTGGTCAGCATCTCCAAACGGCCTTTTGGAGGTAGCTCGATTGGTATCAAGACAAGTCGTATAAGCCGATAACAATTCGCGGACTTTATATCGGTACGAATCAGGTTAAAATCGCAAACAGGCAAAACGAAAGCCGACTTGTCATCGCATAGCCTCAGTCCGAGAGTAAACCTAGGTCTTGCCCTAAACCCAGCCTTGCTGGATCTTGACATCTCAAAGGCATAATATCAACACCCTGATATGAGATCCCAAAACTTTTCTCTTCACTTAAATCTGTACGTTTTTCACGAGCCTTCGTATAAAGAGGAAAACCACGTAAACTCGCGTGCTCAACAAACGATGGATACGGTGATCTTCTGGGGGGAAAATGAGACGACAACTCACACCCTCGCCCTCTAACTTCGAAAAATAGAAGTTCTCTCGATTTATAACAACCGAAAAGTTTTATAGATTGAGCCAAGCATCTTACAAAAAGCCCTAACAAGGGCAGGGATTCAAAGCCACCAACGGCCAGTCCCGGAACATACAAATTACGGCCTCATGAACAGGCCAAAACAAAACAAAGAAAATCCCCGAAAGGATCGTTACCCTAGGCACTCCTCGGAGCACCGCCTTCATCTTCAACCTCATCGGAACTCGGGACCGCATCGCCATCATCTCCCTCAGCAACTTCACCGTCACCTCTCTCGACTGCATCGCCCTCGCCTTCTTCGGCCGCACGGCCTTGCCCTTGGGTCTCTTCCAAACACGGCGTGAGGGTGCATTCAGATTTCAGGAGAGAGAGGATCGAATCGAAGTCACCTTCGGAGGCCATCGGTTCCTCCTTATGAGACAGTAGCCTGGCCTCTTCAGAGTCCAGAGTCGGAACCGCTTCGCCTTTGAGTAGCTGGATCTCACCTAGACCTGCCTCGATGCCCGCCAGGGCCAGATCCTTCTTACGGATGAGGGAATCAAACAGAACAGCCATCCTCGTTAGGCGGGCATGAAACTCGTCCCGCGGGACAACGGTCGCCGCTGGCTCACGAGTCCTCGGTTCCTCTTGACTCTAGATTTGGCGCTGAAGACGATGGACTTCGGAAGCCTTGGCTTTTTTCTCTTTCTTCATCCTAAACAATGCACTTGCTGACTTTCCGAGATCCCGCTCGAGACTGCTGACCTGAACCTCCAGCTGCGAAGTCTCAGCGGCGTGAGCGTCCTCAGTAGATTTCAGCATGGCCTCAATTCGTTTCAACGCCTCCCGGGACTCTACTAGGCCCTCTGTCAAACGCTCCACCTCCAAACCGCAGTCGCTAATCATCTCATCGATCAACGATATGAACTGCCAACGAAATAAGAGTCAGAATAAGTGAAGAACAAAGTATCCTACAAAAAAAAAAATCGAAAACAAACCTTGGCGCGATATTGCGGTAAAGGCCCCGAAGGCTCTCCTTCCGCACCTTTGTAACATCTCCTCTTCTTGGCGGTCTCGGTTGCGGCGCCATTCCTTTTGCGACCTTTGGGCAGCGGAGCAGAACTAGGCGCAGGAAGCCCTAGGACGATATCTTTCCTGTCCAAAGGCGGAGGCATCGACTCCATCACTTGTCCTTTCTCAGGAATCGGGGCTGGGGTAGTGGAAGAGCCCGAAGGTTGGGCCAAGACCTCCGGCACTTGCACAGGTGCCGTATTCGTTCCTACAAGGTGTTGAGTTATGGAGAGTTACATGAAGCTAGAGAGTAAAGATATGAAGAGATAAGAACAGACGAAGAGGATTGAGTATGAGACCGGGGAGGGGGACGCCGTACAAGGCCGTACCACATCCGTACATCCGGGACAGTTACTCAACCAAGAATGATAAAACATTCAACCAAAGTAAAAGCATTAAGGCTGGAGTTACTTGAGACACTTACCGCAAGCTGATGACCGTTGGAGAAGAAGAGAGGATAGGAACAGACTGGAACAGGCTGTCACAGGCTGTCAGAATATTCCTAGATGCCAAAAGCATGTGAGCTTCCCCATTGGCTAAGTTCAAAAGAGGTCTTCTACCTTTATTGACTCCACATGCTTATCTTATCCCTCTGATTGAAAACCCTTGTATCTGAGTCTCTATATATTGTAAACCCTTCATGATTATAAGATTAACGGATTGGAGTCTCTCCATTATACATTTTGTTACTTGTTCATCATGATACTTATCTGAATCATTCTCTAATCCATCCAATCTCTTATACAATCCATCATTTCTACTTTAATACTTAAAACTTTCATGGTATCAGAGCCAGATTACTAGTTCTTGGGGATTCTCGTTCACTTGTGTTCTTCATCTTCAGTTTGAGATCTATACATTTCTGTTTGGATCGAGTAAAGAGAACGCAAGATGGAAGCAAGCAGCAACAAGAAGATGTCTGTTCCGGTTACGTTGAAAGGGGGAGGGAACTACCTCCTGTGGTCAAGGCTGGTGAAGACCGCCTTTGGGAGCAAGGGTTTGTTGAGCCATGTCACGGATGGAACTCCTAAAGCAGTTGCTAAAGATGGAGAAGGTGGGCAGGAGCTTGTGGTGGCAGATCAAGAGAAGTGGGCACAAGAAGATCTGTTGGTTCTATCAGTTCTTCATGGTTCCCTTGAAGCTTCAATCTTGGAAGCCTACAGCTACTGTGAGACACCAAAGGAACTGTGGGAGACACTCCAGAAGGTCTATGGCAACACCACTAATCTGAGCCGTGTGTTTGAGTTGAAGAGATCAATCAACACACTGATGCAAGAAGATGTGGAGTTCACAAAACACTTGGGGAGGTTCAGGGCCTTGTGGTCTGTACTGGAAATGCTTAGGCCGAACACTACTGATCAGGATACTCTGATGGAGAGAAGAGAACAAGATCAAGTGTTCGGTTTACTCTTGACACTCAACCCAGCCTTTAACGATCTGATCAAGCACATGTTGAGGGCTTCGAAGCTACCAACACTTGAGGAAGTGTGCGCTCAGATACAGAAGGAGGAAGGGTCTCTTGGGTTGTTTGGAGGGAAAGGGAGTCTGTCCCTAGCTAATCAAGCTGAGGTCGCGCAAGCCAACAAGGCAATGTACAAGCCGGAAGAGAAGAATTATGGAGAGGAGAGGAGGTTTGGAGGCAACTGTGACCACTGCAAGAAGCCAGGGCACAAGAGGAGTCAGTGCTGGATACTCCATCCCCACCTCAAGCCGCCAAAGTTCATGAAGAATCGTGAAGCCAGAGCCCATCTCTCAATGGAAGCAAATGAAGCCGGTGCATCTGGATCAACTATGCGTGTGGGAGATGGTGATGGGAAAGCTTTGGCAACTCAAACCACATCCTTGAAGAGCACAGACCATGAGACCATCCGTAGATTAGACATTGATGTGCTCATCAAGGCTCTCAAGGACAATGGTAACTCCTTTGGGAACACTCTTGGACACTCTCTTGCTGCATATAGGTTACCATTAGCAAATGATCAAATGCATACTGAACCTGAATCATATAGATCATCTAGTGTACATGATCAGTTGCATTTGTAGCCTTCATCACTCATTAGACAATTGCTATCTAAATCTGAATCACCTAGTACTCATGCTGTGCATAATCAAACTAAACCTTTGATAGTAGATTCAGGTGCATCCCATCATATGATCAGTGACACTAATCTTATTAAGGATATAGAACCTGCTCATGGACATGTTATGATTGCAAATGGTGATAGGGTAGCTATTAAAGGAATTGGTAACCTGAATCTATTTAACAAAGAATCTAAAGCATTCTATATGCCTGAATTCACATCTAATTTATTATTTGTTAAGAAATGCACTACTGATTTACAATGCAATGTTATATTCAGTCCTAATGATGTGAAGTTTCAGGATATTGAGAGCAGTAAGTTGATTGGGAAGGGAATAACCAAGGGAAATCTTTATATGCTTAAAGATATTGCTCCTGTTTCTTTTATATGCTCATTTAGTTCTACTTCTGTTCTGAATAAGGATGCATTATGGCATGCTAGATTAGGTCATCCACATGTTAGAGCTCTAAGCTTAATGTTACCAGGTGTCATGTTTAAAAATAATGATTGTGAAGCTTGTATCTTGGGTAAACATTGTAAGACAGTCTTTCAAAAGTCTAAAACTATCTATGAGAAATGCTTTGATTTAATTCACTCTGATGTATGGACTGCTCCTTGTTTATCTAGAGAGAATTTTAAATACTTTGTCACATTCATAGATGAAAAATCAAAATACACCTGGATAACACTCATTCAAACTAAAGATAGGGTACTTGAAGCATTTAAGAACTTTCAATCTTATGTGACTAACCACTATGATGCCAAGATTAAGATTTTCAGATCAGACAATGGTGGAGAGTACAAAAGTCATGCATTCAAGCAACACTTAGCACAACATGGGATCCTTCACCAAACAAGTTGTCCCTATACACCACAACAAAATGGAGTGGCAGAAAGGAAGAATCGACATCTAATGGAGGTTGCAAGGTCGATGATGTTTCAAGCCAATGTTCCAAAGAGATTTTGGAGTGATGCAGTCGCCTCTGCTTGTTATCTAATCAATAGGATACCAACTAGAGTGCTTGAAGATCAGTCTCCATTTGAAGTTCTAAACAAGATCAAGCCTTCTTTGAATCACTTGAGAGTGTTTGGATGCTTATGTTTTGTGATGGTACCAAGTGGGATGAGGAATAAGCTAGAGGCTAAGAGTACAAGAGCTATGATCCTGTATCAAGGAGAGTTCTTGTATCTAGAGAAGTTAAGTTCATGGAAGCAAGAGGATACTACAATGAGAAGAAATGGGAGGAGCTAAAGGATCTAGCACACTCACCAGATAGAGCAGCCGGTCTGAGACTCATTCTGGAGGGTCTTGGGATTAAGTTAACCCAGGATCAGAAGAGCCAAGACGGTACCAATACATATGAAGCTGAAGAAGTAATGAACCATGATCATGGGGGGGGAAGTGAATCCGAGACTAATGTACAAGAAGATGAAGTCTCAGGAGGTCCTGATCAGGTTCAAGAAGGTGGATATGAACAAAATGAGGAAAATGTACCTGGAGAAGAGGATCAAGAGCGGTCTGAAAGAGAAGAACAAGAAGAGCAACTAGAAGAAGAGAGAGTAGATGAGGTCGCTGATCCAGTTCAGGTCACGGCTGAGCCAAGCCAAGTCACAATAAGAAGAAGCTCAAGAATAAAGAAGTCTCCATCAAACTGGGTCAACACTAGAGTGTACTACAATGCACAAGCGGTTGCTCATCCATCACAAGCAGTATGCTCATTTGCTCTGTTTGAAAGTGAGCATTGTACATTTATGGTCAGTCTTGATGAAAGTCAAGTGCCAAGGTCTTATGAAGAAGCTATGCAGCATAAAGTATGGAGGGAATCAGTTGGAGATGAGGCTGGAGCTATGATCAAGAATGATACATGGTATGAGAGTGAGCTACCTAAAGGGAAGAAGGCTGTATCTAGTAGGTGGATCTTCACAATCAAGTATAAGGCTGATGGGACCATTGATAGACGCAAAACAAGGTTGGTGGCAAGAGGATTTACTCAAACATATGGAGAGGACTACATTGATACTTTTGCTCCAGTTGCCAAGCTACACACAATCAGGATAGTATTATCCTTAGCTGTGAATCTAGAATGGGATCTTTGGCAAATGGATGTGAAGAATGCTTTCTTACAAGGAGAGCTTGAAGATGAAGTCTACATGTATCCTCCTCCAGGTCTTGAGAACCTTGTAAAACCAGGGAATGTCTTGAGACTGAAAAAGGCTATCTATGGTTTGAAGCAATCACCAAGGGCTTGGTACAACAAGCTGAGTACTACACTGAATGGGCGTGGGTTTACAAAATCCGAACTTGATCACACACTGTTTACTCTTACAAGCCCCTCAGGTATCATAGCTATCCTTGTGTATGTTGATGATATCATCATAACAGGTAGTGATAAGAGTGGGATACAAGAAACCAAAAAGTTTCTGAAATCAGTTTTTGAAATTAAAGACTTAGGAGAAATGAAATACTTCCTTGGTATTGAAATATGTAGATCCAAGGAAGGTTTATTCATGTCTCAAAGGAAATATGCACTTGATCTGTTAAAGGATGCATGTGCTCTTCGAGGAAAGACAGCCAAGATGCCCATGGAAGATGGGTATAAGGTTCCACGTGAGGGGGAGATTGAAGATAGCAAACCACTTCATGATCCAAAGCCCTATAGGAAGCTAGTGGGTAAGCTCATCTACTTGACTATCACACGGCCTGATATATGTTTTGCTGTGAACCAGGTAAGCCAACATATGCAAACACCAAGAGAGCATCATTGGTTCATGGTTGAGAGAATTCTGATGTACCTAAATGGAGCGCCAGGCCAAGGAGTTTGGTTAGGCTGCAACAAGAGTACTGAAGTGGTTGGTTACTGTGATGCTGATTGGGCTGGTGATAGGGCAGATAGAAGATCAACAACAGGTTACTGCACCTTCATTGGAGGCAACATTGTCACATGGAAGAGCAAGAAGCATAAGGTGGTATCATGCTCAAGTGCTGAAGCTGAATATAGAGCAATGCTGAAGCTTACAAATGAGTTGGTGTGGATAAAAGGGATATTGAAGCATCTGAACGTGGAGCAGTCTACACCAATGATCATGCATTGTGATAACCAAGCAGCACTTCACATTGCCTCCAACTCAGTGTTTCATGAAAGAACCAAGCACATTGAAGTTGATTGTCACAAGGTGAGGCAGATGATGGTCCTTGGAGTTATTCTGCCATGTTACACAAGGAGTGAAGATCAACTAGCTGATGTCTTTACCAAAGCAGCAAGACACAAGACAATGGAGTCTATACACATCAGGTTAGGACTCATTGATCTCACCCCTAGAAGCTAACCCTCTTAGTCATGAGATCTTTACTCTTTTTCCCTCAGTAAGGTTTTATCCCATTGGGTTTTCCTTATTGAGGTTTTTAATGAGGAAGGTCTCATGGCTGTCCAAGCTTAACTAATGCACTAAGTTAAGCTTGAGGGGGAGTGTTGAGTTATGGAGAGTAACATGAAGCTAGAGAGTAAAGATATGAAGAGCTAAGATCAGACGAAGAGGATTGAGTATGAGACCGGGGAGGGGGAGGCCGTACAAGGCCGTACCACATCCGTACATCCGGGACAGTTACTCAACCAAGAATGATAAAACATTCAACCAAAGTAAAAGCATTAAGGCTGGAGATACTTGAGACACTTACCGCGACCTGATGACCGTTGGAGAAGAAGAGAGGATAGGAACAGACTGGAAAAGGCTGTCACAGGCTGTCAGAATATTCCTAGATGCCAAAACCATGTGAGCTTCCCCATTGTCTAAGTTCAAAAGAGGTCTTCTACCTTTATTGACTCCACATGCTTATCTTATCCATCTGATTGAAAACCCTTGTATCTGAGTCTCTATATATTGTAAACCCTTCATGATTATAAGATTAACGGATTGGAGTCTCTCCATTATACATTTTGTTACTTGTATAAGATTAACGGATTGGAGGACGACCATCACCAAGATTAACGGATTATAAGATTAACGGATTGGAGGACGACCATCACCAAGGTCACCTCGCCCATGGGCGAGGATGACCAGCACCACGGTCACCTCGCCCATGGGCGAGGACGACCAGCACCACGGTCACCTCATCCATGGGCGAGGACGACCAGCACATCGGTCATCTCGCCCACGGGCGAGGACGATCCGTGCCCGGTTCACCTCGCCCTAGGGAGAGGACAATCCAATCCCGGTCAGTCCGACTCGTTTCGACTCTCGTGTCCTCCATATAGTTGTGATATCCGACTTTTGGATCATATACCTCTCGTTTCATCTTGATCGGAGTTACTCTCGAAGTTTTACGACTAAAATCGAGAAAATCGTAGAAAAGCCCGAAGGCCTAAAAACGGCCCGAGAGGATCTAAACGTTTCTAGAGGCCAATCTACGATTTAGAAGGGACCCGAGCCCAATGGGAGTTATGACGGTTTATCCTAACTTGCGGAAGTAGGATAAACGTTAAGTTTCCGAAGATAAATATCAAGATTTGAGGATAACTACAAAGCTCGACGAAAAATGGAATATTCCCAAAAGAGATAAACTTGGGCCCAAAGGCAAAGGAGTAAATGGGCCACCGACCTAAAACAACTATATAAGGGGAGCCCGAGCAGAAGAAAAGGGATCTGAGAATTTTGACTTAGAGAACTCCTGCTAGCTTAGGGAACTTGGAACTTAGGTGGTTAGACTAGCAAGGCAAGGCTTAGGACGTTTTGCCGCCTTTCTGTTCTGCTTTTTGTCTAGTTAGCATATCTCTACTCCTCTCGGAAAAGTCATGTATTCATACTATTTCATTAATAAAACGCCTATGAGCGACTATTTATCTTTATCTTGCTATATATCTTTTTACGTTCTGAAAGTGATTACGCAGAGAATTCGGACCTTCGGGGAAAATCTGTTTTTCTTGGTTTTCCTCCATACTTATTCATTAATTGACAGTGTGAATTTTGGTTCCCACATCCTCCAACTATCCAGAGAGGGGATTACAAGTTGAAGCCACAGTACTACACACTCGTGGGACAGACACCCTACTATGGGTTACCTCACGAGCATCCTATGGACCATCTGGAGAGGTTCGAGGATCTCATATCTACTATTAAAGACGAGGGAGTCTCCGAGGACTACCTACTCTGCAAGCTCTTCAAGTACTCACTTGCTGGAGAGGCTTCACACTGGCTTAAGAAGTTACCACCAGGATCTCTGACATTCAGGAGCGACATCAAGAATGCATTCCTATGCAACTTCTTTGATGAGGCGCGTGCTGAAGATTTGAGAAGCAAGATTGCTACATTCTTGCAGGAGCCTACCTAATCGTTCAGAAGCTCCTGGATCAGATTCAAGTCTTATCAGAGAAATTGTCCACACCACGGATTGAAGAATGTACAACTGCTTAGTACTTTCTTCACAGGCATCGCAGTGCAGTATCATATGGCTCTTGATGCTTCCAGCGATGGGAACTTCAACACCAGGAATCCAGAGGAGGCTGTGAGAGTTATTGAGAACTTGGCATCCAGCAACAGCTCCAAGAACACTGATTTTGAGAGGAAGAGATCTGCAACTATCCTTTGGAATGACCAGATGGATGAGGTGAAGGCAAAGTTAGACAGTGTTCACAAGCTTCTTCGGAAGCAGGCTTACTTAGTTGAGGATGCAGAAGCTGTAGACACAGAAGGTAGAGCAGAAGTAGAAGAAGATGTGAACTTGATTGGTGGAACTGGATTTTAGAGGTCTGGAAACCAGAATGGAAACTTCTATGGACAGAGAAGTAATTTCAACCAGGGTTCGCAGAACCAGAAACCCTACAGCAACAAAATGAGTTATGGAAACTCATTCTACCAGAAGCCACCACCACCACCTACTCAAGAGAGTAAGATTGAAGCTATGATTGATAAGGTTCTTGAGGGACAGCAGAGCATGACGGTGGACTTCAATGGGAAGATTTATTCTGTCAACACCAATTTGAACACAAAGTTTGAGACTTTGAGCACTCATGTGAAGAAGCTGGAGATGCAGGTTGTTCAGACAGGAGAAGCTGTTAAGAGGCAAGAAACATTAATAAGAGGGGTAGGAGATGATGTGATGAAGCACCACGTGAATGCCATCATAGATGATGATTTTTGGCAAGTGGTCAAGCAGGAGAAGCTGCAAGAAGGAGATTTTGAAGTGGAAAGCTCGATGAGCTTCGGCGGATTGCATTGGTGTCGATCGACACCACACTTCGAATATCGATCGACGGACTTCAATCAAAATCGATCGAGAGGCTCTCCAGAGCATCGATGGACGACACCTACGGAGTCAACCGCATCTTGCAATGTCGTGAGGATCATGACTCACAAGGAGTTCGCAGCAAGACACCCACATCCCCCCAGCCCTGTTTATGTCAAAATCGATCGACACTCTGATCCCAACAACGATCGAGAGAGAGAGAGACAACAATCGATCGACAACCTCCAGTGTCCATCGATCGACGCGCACCTCTCACATACCGAGTGCAGACACCAAAGATAGACGTTGCCTGTCTAAATGCACTCAAACCACAACACAAACCTTCAGATAAGCCACCAGAGGATACTAGTCCACATTCAGATGATGCATCAGAACCCGTGGAAGTTGATAAGGCTCCTATGGGGAGAACCTTGAGAAAGAGGAAGGAAAAAGTTGCTAAGCTTCTGAAGAGAGGTGCTAATGAGAAGGAGATGGAAAGCTTTCGAAAAAGAGTTTTCAGGATTCCACTGGAGAAACCATTGGATGAGGCCTACTTTACCCACATATTGTGGATGTTCTTCAGAGAGACCAGAGAGACTGAAGAGGACATTATGAGAATGTTCTATGAGGCCAGAGAAAAAATGAAGAATAGGATTACACTGATAAAAGAAGAATGATCCTGGGAAATTTGCAATACCATGTACGGTGAAGGGTCTTGAGTTCCCACATGCCTTGTGGTGAGTCTCGGTTATGGGTTATGATTGTTGTGTGTGCGACTAGCGCCTACAAAACAAGAGTATTGGTTGATGCATTGATAGGTTGCGTGTTTAGATATATAATGATATGATAATGATTGATGTTTGTGAAAGATATTGAGTTATATCGTCGGGCCATGGCTCGAGGGGTATAACATGATTGTGATACATTGATGTTCTGTTGCATATAGTTATGTCATTGCATTGTATTGTTTGGGCTTCGGCTCAGATAAAATAATATGTATGATCATATCTTAACGGGGAAACCTGTAAATCCACGGACTTGATCCGTGAGGGTCCGACACTCGGGTGGAGTGTCGTGAGAGTCATTGGTACCCACTCGAGGCCAGTGCCTTGTCTGGGGCTTTACCAAAATTAGTCCGGGCAGGACGCGAAGATACTTGTGATAGGGCTAGCTACCCTCGACCGTGTAGCTGCATGACGATTCGGCAAGTGTGTTATCCGGGCCATCGGCTTTTTAGACTTTGTGTTTAGAGTCAATGGGCGCAAGAAGGGATGTGTTATGGACTTCGTATCGAGATAGGAACCAATGGCGAGAGGCAGTCCTCGACGATCGATAATGATCTAACCACTCGTGAAGAGTGGATGCTTGTTTACGTGATTGCTTTATTTTTGCATTGCATATTCCTTAATATAATTGATCTTTGTTGCTTAATGTTTGATGCATAATGGGGGAATAAATAATTGTTAGGAAACCCGACTCACTGAGCAAAATAGTTTCTCATTAGACTCTTTGCTTTACATGTAACCCGTAGTAGGTTCCATTTGGGATCAGGGGAGCACAAAGCTGTTGGTGTAGATTTGCTACCTTATGCAAACATGTACGTTTTGTAATATGTAAGATATGGTTTTGAACATCGGCCGAGCATGTATAAAGTTTTGATGTGGTTGAACTTAAAGTATATATGAATAAGAAAAGGTTTGTTAAATGCTTGGATTCCATATGATACTAGTCCTAGTCCGAGACGAACAAACTAACGGTTTCAAACTCGGGTTCCAAAGCCTTAACTTGGAATCGCTAGGAAACCAATTCTTGGACATATGATCTTGGGATTTCGGATCTGATCCGGGAACCTCGGGTCAAATGTTTGGGCACGTGGTAGTAGTATCTTCGATCTGGTTAGAGATCTTTAGTTCGTCGTGCATGTTCTTGTTTGATTGGTGCATGGCAAACTAATTAACTTTTACTTATTTTGGATCGGGGGTGTTACACGTCCTCCAGAAGAATTGATGATTCAGGACTCGTTGCAGCATGCCACTGTGGAGCTGAGTATGAGACAGAATATTTGGCATCGATCGAAACTCACACAGCTACATCGATCGATAGTGCCCAAAAGAAATCGATCGACAGTTCAAATGAAGAATCGGTCGACAATAGTCCAAGCGAATGGGAGAATGACTACTACAATCCAACCATGGCAACACACACCAGAGACACCATGCATACAGAGGAGCAGTATGATGAAGATTATGAGGAGGAACGAGCTATAGAGTACAGAGCCATTCATGTTGAGGAAAATCGACTTCTCCATCATTCCTCTAGGAAAAGGGATGCCCCGTCGATCGACACTCATCTTAATCAGACAAGCTGAAAACGAGCATCGACCGACATTGCCTACTACCCATCAATCGACACTGGAGTCAACCGTGCACGAGAAGGAGATTACTCGATTGGCAGTTGGGCAGATGATCACCATTACGAAAGTTATGCAGTAGAAACAGTAGTACATGAGCCAGGAGCAGATGAACTTCATGAGGGTTTCACATATGAGGAATCTCTCAACATGCAAAGACATGATGAAGCAGATCAACACTGAGCAGAAGCTTCTGGGGAAAGAACACGTTTCAGCCATCCATTCGACACAGCCAACCGCATGTCGATCAATGACAAACCTCCAACATCGATCGACATCCGTCCAAAACCACCATCCACTGTAAGCGAAAAAACTAATTATGATAATCAGTATCTAACACATGATGAGTTTGGTATTTTCAGGGACCCATATGGCTATGCAAGAGGAATAGATGGACATGCACTGCAAATATCCAGAGAGGACATTGCAGACATTCTTCAGACGGCTAATGGAGAAGACAATCTCTTCATGCAACAACGCACCGGCCCAGCACATCAGCAGAGGGTTACAAACAAGTTCTATGACACAGCTTGTGGCATAGACATTCGCTTCAAGCAGAAGTATCGACATCCTACTCGACCGTCGATTGACGTTGATGTCCCTTCATTGATCGACAGACGTCCAAAATTTGGAAAAAGAGCATATGACCGTTATGGAACTAGGAGATTCCACTTGGAAGAGAAAGATGAGTATGGAGTCTACAGAGATGATCAGAGATATGCAAGAGATGTAGATGGACACATCATCCATGTGTCCAAGGATGATATCAGAAAGCTATTGGAAAGAGCTTCGAGAGATGAGCACAGCTACATATGTCTACCAGAACATGCTATCTCATTCACACAGACCAAGCTGGTACCAGAGATCTACACCAAGGACGAGATCAATGAGATGTTCTATGGAGTTTGCGGAGCCTAATAAAAGAATGAAGGTGATTTCTAGATGAAGCTTGATGGTGTCTACTACCCACTAAACGATAGCATCAGTTGGTTTACTACATGCATGGAGGAGATGAGGCAAGACATAGCCAGGATCCAAACACAGCGTCCAGCCGAAGCAACCGCACCAGCGTCGATCGACAGCCACCACACAACATCGATCTACGACGACCCACAACACTCACATCCGATGACATTCATGGGGACATGTGTAGTTTAAGTCTGGGGGAGGTTTACTGATATTAGTTTATTCATGAGTCTTATTAAAACGTTTTCAAAAAGTTTTTATTGAGCCAAGAAGGGGATGATGGACTTATTGATTCTGCTTGTTATCTAACCACACCATTCTAGACTTACTAGTTGCAGATAATACTAAAGATACCAAAGTGGATCAACATGTCAACTATGTTACACTTGCTAAGAGTGTTTGAAGGAAGCAAAGCTGACCTCCAACCTAATTGAGCTCAACTCTGCTTGTCTTGGGGCTTGGTATACATGGGATAGGATTCTTCAAACAAGTCTGGAAGGTAAAGCCTTGTGTAGATTTATCACCCTCTCTCTCTCTCTATTTTCAAAATATAGAGATATAATTATAGATATAGATTAAAAAAAAACTAATCATTTATATATATATATCTATTATAGATTAATTAGGAAGGGATTCGAACAGGACTTGGTGGCTACAACCATTAAGGCTTGCTTCATAAGAATTCTGTAGGTAAAGGATTAAAACAAGACTTGGTGGTTACAACCATTAAGGCTTGATTCAAAAATAATCCTAGGATATAGGTCAAAAAGAAGTGAACAGGATATGGTGGCTACAACCATTAAAGCTTGATTCATGGAAGCATGTCCAATCTTAGTCAATGATCTTGCAATATAAGCAGACTTTGACTGAGAGAGAAAATTAGTAGAGAGAGAAGATAGGAACTATTGTTTACGTGCAGGTCCAGATACTTGTTTGAGCATCCTTGCATCCTGTGATCGATACCCCCAAGGTAAAGCCTACACTTTATTTATGCAAGAATTGAGGTTGGTAGAGGGGATTGTCAGACATGATTTGCTAAGTTTTTGACTAGATGAACTTGGTTGCTAGACTAGAATATGGTATAGTGTACTTCTTAGACTAGGACTGTGATAAACCTCCCTTCGGGATAAAATTATCGAGAGAACAAAAGTCAGAATCTGGAGCTGAACATTTGGGCGTCTAAGTATCCGGAGGAATGTTGAGTTTCGATCACATAAAACTTGACATGATTCGAAGAAAAGAGAAAGTTGGTCGAGGATCAACTTGGTGGTCGAATCGCGGGCGATAAGGATCGATCGGGAAGTTTTAAAGTACGAGGTGGTCGAAGAAGTCATCGTGAATGAACTATGAGTCGAATAAGCTGCTCGACCATAGTTAGAAGATGTCTTAGATTGATCAGACGGACATTTTGGAAGCACGACATTTTAGAAGCTCGACGGTTCAGAAGCACGGCGTTTCTTAACCACGAGTAATCCGTAAAACTTCGTATCAGAGGAATACTAATTCAGAGACATCATAAGTCGAAAGCGTGATGGGATTTAAGCAGGACAGGAAGTAAGCACGACGGGATCAAAGCACGACAGGAAAACCTGAAATTGGGCAAAACCCCTCATTTCGGTATTATGAAATTTTTCGAGGAAGCTGGAGACTCGGAAAATATTTTTCATCAAGGTCAGAAATATTTTGGAGTCTATTAAGAATATTTAGCTCATCAGAACGGGAGAAAAATATTCGCGATTGATCGCAGGATGAAAATATGCCGGAAGGGTCAAAATCGCACAAATCGACCGAGAAGCTCGAGGTGGCTTGATCTTAGGGATCAAGACATGGTGTCAACCATTTAACATGCTGAGTGTCAACACAATAAGGAGGTGTAGACGTGCATGAAGCAGTTCCATGCAGTTTAACACACAGAAGCACGAGGTGTCGCAGTACATGCGATCTGCGCATGCGAACCGACATGCAGAGGCTCGTGTGTCGCGATGCATGAACACCAGACATGCTGAAGGGAAAGTGTACGTGGAGGTATCTTCTTTCATGGCCAGGGAGAATTCAAAAGGGCATGTGTACGCCCATGTGTCACCACGCATGTAACCGAAAGAAGGCGGGACGACACACAAGCGCTTGGGTGGTGAATCCTTACTGGCCGGTGTCTTCTATATATACTCAGCTCCCCTGCTCATTTTCATTCATCCCAAACACTTAAATACATGGGTTAGAGAGAAGTAGAAAAAGAAAGCAAGAGATTTTGAGCTGTTACGAGAGTTTTAGAGAGTTTCTGAGGACCGAAATTCGGCCGGGAAGTTCCGAAATACTATCCAGAAGCTAGAGGAGGCTATGTCCGACTTCTTATCAGTCCAGTCCAGTCCAATCAAGACATTGACATTAGGTTTTGGCTAAAACTCTCTGATCAACCAGCTGCTCACCGGCCTAGAACACTGTGAGTTGGTTTGTTTGAGTTCCACTTGGAACTTATTGAAGATCGAGTATTCATATAGAGTAGAATGCTCACATTATTGCATGATAGAGTCCTTAGGGTTATTTATTAAACCGGACTCAGTTTAGGACGGGCTAAGCTGAGATGAAATGGAACTAAGACTGAGATAATAACCTGACTAGGACTAGGATGATCGATTATAGTTGAATTGAGATTGAGATGAGATGCATGTCTTGATTATTTACTACTTGGTTGATTAGTTATGGATTAGACATGCCTTAGTTATGATTGCTTGGTAGTAATTATTGTTTGTGCAGGGATTGTGGTAATGTTGTTGTCTAGGGGATCTTTGGCCATAGAGGCCGATTTCCTAGTTGTGATGTTGATACTACGGGTCCTATGCCATATAGGCTGTACTACGAGTATTGGTGTATATTGTCGTAGACTCCTATGTATTGTTTTGTTTTGGGTAGGAGTCTTGTCCCTTAGGTCTTTCTTAGGGATTGTGTGTCGAGTGTTATGCCAACAGCAGGTGCGAAACCCGCCCATGCTAGGCATGTCTTGGGGTGGACTAGTGTTTCCTCGCCCTCGTATTCAGTGGGTTCAAGGAAACCCCTTATTCGCTGGATCGGGAAGACTCAGAGAGACGGGATCATGGCCTATGGCTGAGTGATTACACGACGGTGTAATGTGGCAGTGACCCGAAGGACTGTGGGCCGTCGCGCTGTGACCCAAAGGACAGTGGGCCGGGGTTGGTTGAAAGTTCCTTCTTCTGGCCTTTGTGGTAGGGAGATAGGATATTGCCGATAGAGAGGAGGAACACGAAGTCACCAGGGCCTGAGTTAGAGTGTTGTGTCGTGTTGAGATAGTCTTATTTGTGTTGGGGGTTGTGGAACCCTCGAGTTAGTGTTAGCACCGAGATACGGTGTTGTCTTTAATCGAGTCTTGATTGTTAGACTTGTAAGGGATCCGTTTTAGTATTTGGCCATGTAGCCAGGGATTGTTATTATTAGTTTGAGGTTGAGTATACCTTAGTCGGTGTGTTTTTGGATTAGCCTTAAGCTTTGTTTATTGTGCTTAGGCTAAGTTGATCGTTATTTTGGGTTCTCGGGGCTAGCTACTAGGTTTTGGGTAGAGGTAGCCAGCTCACTGAGTGACCTTACGTTACTCACCCAACTCTCGTTGTCCTTTTTGCAGGAGACCAGGTTGTAGAGGATTGGACGCATAGGCCACCGGAGTAGATTTGCAGTGCAATTGGCTACGGTTTGATTCTTAAAACGATTTATGTTTCCTTTGCATTTTATTTGGGTTTGGGATCCCTAAAATGTTTAAATAATCTTAAAAGAATTAGAATTGAACTTAAAAATTCACGGGTCCAAATGATATTGGTTTAGTCCGAACCAACACAACATTAGGTCTTGGTACGGGTTGAAAAGCCTTAGGCCTCGATCTAACGGAACCGTTAACTTCGGGTGTAGGTTGCAAAGCCTTAAGCCTTGAGTTAGCGAGACGTGTTAATGGACGAACAGGTCTAGGTCGTGGAGTAAATTTTGTGACTCTGGCCGGATCGTCCCTAGCCTGTCATGTAGCGCTTCCAGACCATGGTGTTGGGTTGGATGGTCAGTCATGTTCTTGTTTGATTGTTGGCTGGCCGGTTGGCCTTTCATCTCCAACCCTTGGTGTGGGTCGTCCGTCGGTCATGTTCTTGCTTGATGTTGGCCAGTGGGTCGACCTATGCTTAGGACGGTTTGGGGGTGTTACAAGAACTGTCTAAGGTATTGATTCTAATTTTAAATATGTGAGTCCCTGCTATTTTCAAACCTCTTTCAGAGAGACTGCCTGTATGTTTTGCTTGAGGACAAGCAAAAGGGTAAGTCTGGGGGAGTTGATAGACCATGGATTTGACCCACTTTTACCCATGGTTTATAAGTTTTTTAACTACTAATTATTATATTATAGAGTTTATTTAGTATATTTATAGAATGAGGAGTGATTTGGAGGAAAATGATGATTTTGGAGTATTTTGGAGATATTTAGAGTAAGCACCCGAGATGACCATCGAGCACGACCATCTGTCGATATTGAAGAGGAATAATCGATCGATGTTCACATCGTGACATCGATCGATAGCGAAGCGCGGAAAAAGCCCGTTTGGTCTCATCCGACTTAGAGTCCAAGTCTTCACCAATTTACAAGATCACCCCTGACGAGTTTTAACCTAATTATATAAGGTTTGCCAACATGTTAGAGGCAAAGTGTGATTTCTTGTTATACTGATTTCACAGCAAAAGGTTTTTAGGATTTTTAGTAGCTTGGAGAGAAGATCCAAAGAGATTTGTGATTGGAACTCCATTGATATATATCTACAATATCATCCATGCAACTTATTAAGTATTTGTTGGATTATAATCCAGATTACCTGAATAAAAGCCCTAAGTCTAGCTATTTTCATCTAAGTACCAAAACCTCAATCAATCAATCGAGCAATTACTTTGCTCACAAACCTGCTATTTACATTTAAACATAAATTTAGTCTAGCTTAACCAATCTGATTAGATTTATTAGGTTCTCTAGCTCCTTGTGAATTCGATCCCTAAGTACTACAACTGAACTTCTTATTTGAGAGAGTAATTCACTCATTAGGGTAATCTGAGCGATATCAGGGACGGAAGAGTGCGAATCCGCTATCCATGAACTCAAGTCTTATCTCACCACTCCTCTCATATCCAAGACACTGCTCGGCGAGGTCATGCTGCTATATCTAGCGGTCTCGGAGCATGTTGTAAGCGCCGTCCTAGTGTGCGAGGAAGGAAGCAAGCAGCTACCAATCTACTACGTTAGTAAGGCTCTCCTGGATGCAGAGACCCGCTACAGCCATCTGGAGAAGCTGGTCTTAGCTCTGATAGTCGCTGCCCGTAAGCTGCGGCCCTATTTCCAAGCTCACCCAATCGTGGTCGTCACTTCCTTCCCCAAAAAATTGGTCCTCCACAAGCCTGAAGTCTCTGGACGCCTAGCGAAATGGGCTGTGGAACTAGGGGAATACGATGTGATTTTTCGACCAGCTACATCTATAAAGTCACAGGTCCTGGCAGACTTTGTGGCCGAATTCTCCCCTACCTTGCTCCCAGCTCTAGAGCAAGAAGTACGCCTCCGAAGCGATACAAAGGAAGAGGGAGAATGGGTCCTGCATGTTGATGGGTCCAGAAACGTCAGAGGAGCCGGGGTAGGAATAGTACTTACCTCGCCAACGGGATATACGGCCTCAAGGGCCGTGAGGTGCAACCAACAATGAGAGCGAGTACGAGTCCTTAATCGCAGGGCTAACACTCGTCCATCAAATGGGGGCAGGAAACATCTAGGTCTTCAGCGACTCCTTGCTGATAGTCAACCAGGTGCAGGGAGAATACCAAGCAAAGGATGATAGCATGATCCTATACCTGGCGGTCTCCCAGCGACTCAACAACAAATTCAAAAGCTGCAAGCTCACACACTGACGAGCATCCCCTTGCCACCTTGGAGGAACCGCAATCCAAAGATGATGCCCTGCCCAATCTAGGGTCGGCCCTCGAAACGAACAGCCTGACGAGCATCCCCTTGCCACCCTAGAGGAACTACAAGATGATGCCCTGCCCAATCTAGGGTCGGCCCTCGAAACGAACAGCCTGACGAGCATCCCCTTGCCACACTGGAGGAACCGCAATCCGAAGAGATCTCCGCTATCGAAGAGGACGAAACTTGGTTAACCCCCTAGTCCGGTACCTAGAGAATGACATTCTCCCGAAAGACCGCAAGGAGGCCAGAAAGATCAAGAAGCAAGCCGCAAGGTATTGCATCTCACAGGAGAAGCTATACCGGAGATCCTTCTCCGGCCCGTACCTGAGATGTGTCACACCTCAAGAAGCCGCTAGAATCCTTGTAGAACTACATGAATGAGATTGTGGATCCCACTCTAGCGGCAGGAGCCTGGTGCTCAGGGCTAGAAGGGCAGGCTACTATTGGCCCACGATGGCCGCATACGCCAACAAACAAGCTAGACACTGCGATCAGTGTCAGAGGAACGCTCCGGTTTCCAAACTCCCTCCGGAAAACCTCAAATCCATAAGCTCACCGTGGCCCTTCAAAAAGTGGGGCATGGATATAGTGGGGAAATTCCCTATGGCGCCGGGGCAGAAGGTCTTCCTCCTGGTAGTTACTGACTACTTCTCAAAATGGGTTGAAGTAGAAGCACTCAGCCGGATAACAAACCTTCAGATCCGCAAATTCCTGTGGACGAACGTGATCACTCGCTACGGGGTCCCAAGAGATCGTCACCGACAACGGACCCCAGTTCACAAGCCACAACGTCAAGGAGTTCTGCAAGAACTGGGGCATAAAGCTTACCTTCACCACACCCCGACACCCCTAGAGTAATAGACAAGCCGAATCCACGAACAAGACCGTGGTCAACATGCTTAAAAAGCGACTGGAGGGTTCTCACGGGAAATGGGTAGAAGAACTGCACGGAGTCCTCTGGGCCTACCGGACCACTCCCAAGACAGAGACGCAGGAAACTCCTTACTCGCTAGTCTACGGCTCTGAGGCTATAATACCCATGGAGATGCACGTGAGAACAACGGTCTCAGGGTCTACCTCTCAAGAAGAGAATGATGAACTGATGACGTTGAGCCTCGACCTACTCGACAAAAAAGAGAGAGGCCGCTCGACTAAGAAACTGGTCCTACCAGTAAGACGTCGCCAGTACCTACAACAAGAAAGTAAGAACCAGGACCTTCCAGCATGGGGATTGGGTTCTACGACGAGTAGAGAAAGCGATATAGAAACTTGCCCCAGGGTGGGAAGTACCCTATAAGGTAATCGAGGTGCAGGGAGCAGGAGCCTATAGGCTACAAGATAGCAAAGGTAAAGTACAATCCAACTGCTGGAACGCTCTACGCCTCAAAGCCTATCATTTTTAATACGGTCTCCAGACCACTATTTCTACTATCTTACTATATACTATTTAAGCGTTACGATTTCCTACTCCTATGTATGCTAAACGTCTCCGGACAAAACTTATAATAAAAATAGCTCTGACTATAAGGGTAGTAGGAAAATCATTATACTTAAAGGGGCATACGAGCTGGATCAGGTCTCCAGAGACCTCCGATCCTGGCAAACCCTTATCAAAAAGTGGCACATCCACAGTAGCACGTCTACAAAAAAACAAAATGGGTATGAGCCATAAAGCAGGAATGGGCCTGCGCAACCTGAGTATGCTCTCAAAACTACCTAAAGCCCCGGTGCAGCCTCGGACGCATCGGGGTCCCTAGAGTACCACATGTGAAAGTACATATATTAAAACGCTACGTGCTATACAGGGAACACTGGGTATACTTGCAAAAGTACTGAAATACAGGGAGCAAAAGTGCAAAATTCCGGGCGCACCTCATAACCTCTGCTTATCCAGACGTGGAAAGCAGTAAAGTCTGGCACTTGGGTCACTACACCCTTACCAGCACCCCCTAAGTCTGATAGTCACTTCCTGCAGAAGTAGAATGCAGCATACGAACTCGATAGTGGCCAGCTTCCGAGCGGCAGAATGCGAGATCCGAACAGGTACAGGTAGTAGTCTTGCCTAGAAAGGCGGAGTACGGTCCCTGCAAAACCAAACATTCCGTGTTCCCAAGGGAACTTCGGGCCCATTTACAAACTCGCGATCTAAAGAGGAAACATGCGATCCCCCATACGATCATGGGTTCTATGTATAAAAATCTAAGGAAGAACCTCCGGGTTCCTGTATGGTCTCAGGGTTCCAAATATGATCTCAAAATCTAAGGAAAAACCTTCGGGTTCCAATGTAGCCTCTGGGTTCCAAGCATGATCCCATGATCTAAAAAGTAGCCTCTGGGTTCCAGAAAAAATCCCATGATCTAGAACCTCCGGGTTCCAACACGATCTCGGGATCCAAAACGAAAACCTCAGGGTTCCCATACAACCTCAGGGTCCCGATATGATCTCTGGATCTAAGGGAAACCCCCTAGGTCCCCTAGGTTCTCACATGACCTCAGGGTCCAATTACGATTTCAAGAACCTCTGGGTTCCCATATGGCCTCCGGGATCCAAATCTGATCTCAGGATCTATGGAAGAATCTTCGGGTTCCCACATAGCCACCGCGCTCCAGTCATGATCCCAGGATCTAAAGAAGAACCTTCGGGTTCCAAATATGATCTCATGATCTAAAGGAGAACCTTTGGGTTCCCCTACGACCTTTGGGTTCCCCTACGATCTCCAGGTCCCCAAACGTGATCTCAGGATCCAGAAGAACCTCCGGGTTCCCAAATGACCTCTGGGCCCTTACGTAATCTCCATGTCTGGGGCAACCCCAACATCCAAAGATGACCTCCGGATCCTCATGACATTTTCTAAGGCAAGAACCAAGTTCTATCCACTCCCAGGATCCTGTTACCTAACCTACGAAGAGGACAAGGAGCGATCATATCCTACGAGTCTCACCTCAACCAAGAGACAGGCAGGGAGGGTCCTTTTAAAGATTTGAGTTACTACCGTCAGAGCATGCAAAGCAATTCAACAGGAAAGGGTGCATAAAAGAAAATTACGAAGAGCCATTATTCCAAAAATCAAAAGGGGCTACAAAGACCCTTATTCGAGCAAAGGGATTCAACAAAATCCAGAGTTTCAAAAACAAAAAACAAGGAAAAATCATTTAGAAAGAAGGCTCCTCCAAAAATCGCGACCCCACAACAGACTTTGGGGTGGCTACTCGGGAAAAACTCCCCGACTGCTGGCCGATCCCTCCGGACAGGAATAGATGTCTGCGATACTCTTATTCAGGATTCCAGTGATCTAGCCGGTTCTACAGCCATTCCTTCATGAGCTCCCATCTGGCTAATTCCCTCACCTGCTGAACCAACAGATCCTGACCAGCCATCATGTCCTGCACCTGACTACGGAGAAAGAACACCTCGCCAATCAATCTCCGGTGAGTATCTACCAGTGGATCATGATTAGACGCAGCCTCAGAAAAAGTTGATGAGGTGGAAGATAAACCATTAACCGAAGAAGCAACCCTCGCCAATCTTGGCGGAGGGGTATAAAAAGGATGCATTTTCCGTTTTTAGCCTTCTGGTGCTCCTCATAGATGGATGACACCGAGAGTCTCACCACATTCCCTGGGAGAAAGCAACACAAGAAATAAGAAGACGGAATCCTATTAGGAGAAAACTAAAAAGGGAAGGCTTACCCCAAATACGGCTATGACGCAAGGCCTCCCTGCTCACCAGAAAATTCACCCATCGAAATCGTCGGGGAACCCCCAGTATAAGCTTCGCTATTGCTTCTCCAGCGAAGGATACCGGGCGAGACACTTCTGATAGCAAAAAACCAAGCATCAATGAATACGTGGTCCTGAAAGAACGATAAACTCAAGGTTCCAATAAAGGAGAAAAAACTTACCGACGGTGCGCCAGGACGTAGGATTGCCGAATGGCTCCTGGATCTTCAGGAATATATTCCGGTTGTTCCAACCATCCCCGAAGGGATAATTACCCCTTATACCCCTTCAAGGTTCCTCAGCTAAAGGAGTACCGTCGCGGGATCAGAGGTGATATAACCATGCTTTGTTCACTAGAGGGGAAAAATAGTAGGATTATAGAATCTCATGCACTCCGACGGAGAATCCATGAAGTTCCCCGAGTACTTGGATAGCCATCAAAGTCCACCAGGCCAGGGGAGTAAGTTGAGAGGGACAGAATCCGAAGAAAGAGGATACTTGAGCTATAAGGGAAGGGATACTGCCCTTGAAGCCCGCCTCCAGATATGCCTCGTAGATCACCACCTCACTCGCTCCTCCGTCGGGAGTGCGCTCGAACTCAGAAGGACTCCTCATCCCCACTGAAGGATGAATCGCATACTTCCTCCGGATGTTAGCAAGATCTCCCTCCCGGATTTTGGAACGGGGATCGTCGTCAAAGAAACAGAAGCGGCGCTGTCTCAGGGGCGCCATTGGGACCGCTTCACTATCAGCCTCTGGAACATCTCCCCAAGAAGGAATGGGAGAGGAGAAAGGATCAATGAAAAGACGATGTGGCCTTGAACGGCCACCCACGAGTGAGGACGGAAACGCGAGTAGTTCAGGATTCATTTCTCATATCCAAAATTCAGCACTTAAGATAGATTGAGGCTTATTAGGAGGTATCGCGAGCCCTTATATACACCGGGATCATCCTTCCTCACAGAGCCGGAAAAGGAAATGTTCCGATAAAGGGATCCTTCCATATTTCCAAATATCTCAGAGAATCCTCGGCATAGACGACCATCGTAAAAAGGAAACTCGGTCCTCGGAAGAAAAAGGGAAGATCCTCCCTGAAAAGGAAAAATTCCGCAAAAAATGGACATGTGCCTCCTAAAGAATCTTCGACTTAAATGTCCTTCGAAGCACTCAGAACCCTTCAGACCTGCCTCTACACATCATGCTCAAATGCTCAGGCCTCTTCTTCGGAAATCATCAGAGCTCCAGGCTCCGTCATCTCCAACGCACCGCTAAAATCCCCGAGCTTTGCCACCTTCGACTAGAATCAACGGTTCAAGAAGATACCGCCAGGTCCCGGCCTACTACAAGGGAGCCAGTCCTCCACCGGGTTCAGAGTACGGCTCCGACCTAAGAGTAACCCGGGACAGCAGGATTACTGGAGCGATGTCCTGCCCAGGGGAAGCCTGCTGAGAATGAGCAACTCCGGTTGACTTGAGTGCACAGGTTATTCCTCAAGTTCGATGACAAAATCGAGAAATAAGGAGCAAACTGTTGGGAAAAAATACTCAGGTATTGAATTCCTCCAAACCTCAGGCAGGACACCGGCCTCCGGGTCCGCGCTAGGAGACGCCCCGGATCCCCACAACGAAGCACTCCGGGTCCGGTCTTAGGGACCACCCCCTTCTCCAAGAAAAGGAAAACTTATGATATGGAGAACCTTCCATATTTCCGAATATGGAAGAGTTTAACCTACTCAAACCGACTCAGGCCGACCTCAAGACGACTATATAAGGAGAGCCTAAACCCTAGAACAAATGATCGACACTTCAAGACTTAGAGATTATATCTAGACGGCTAGAACTAGGGTTCATACTCAATTCATTGTAGTTCCGGCTTGTTACTCAATAAAACATCTCTTCAAGTCTTATTCTCTTCAAATTAATACAAAACACCAGGCTTGTCCATCGTTCCGTATTACTCACAAAGATCCTACATAAAAATCTCCTAACAGTTGCGGTATCTCTCTTCTTCACAACAAAGTTCTTCTTGTTTATGCAAATATATACTAATGATGAAAATTAAATTATATATATATATATATATATCATCACTTATCATTGCTTAATTATGTAAATATATTTTATTTAATCAAAAGTGTAATGATAAACTGAGTGGAATTTACTAATTTGCAAACATAAGAATCAAAAACTATTTGAAATCAAATTTGTGGATAAAACAAACATATGTATGTCATCTTTTTATATCAAAATATGCAAGTTTCACCATGTTTTTCTTGTGTATGTGATTACAATTGCACTATTTTTTATATTATTTTCATGTCCATATCAAGAAAATGAACTCTGGGGCAAGAAACCTACCGACCATCACTGGAAAACCAATAGTCAAGTGTTGCCACAATTAAACTAGTAATAATATTACTGTAGTTAAACCAGTTGTACCAGTTAAACTATTATTGTTGTAGTCCAAATATCAAACATTAATGCTTATGCATTCTTTTCAAACTCGTGATGGCTTATGTGTTATCTTTTGGAGTATACTCTTCCAGATCTTAAATTGCAATCTTTTTTTGGTTCGACAGTCGTTTTCTTCGTCTTCAGGAGCAAAAGCTTGAAGATGATTTTTTCCCGTATATATTACAACTGGTACAACTAGTACAAATGGTAAAATAAATTATATTAATTGGTTATACAACATCCCTTTCTATAACATCATTCATACGCTGAAAAAAATATTAAATATAATTATATTAATTGTAAAGTTGTTGTAATTATGCATGTTCTAGTTGTTCTTTTTTTTGTTTGGTTAATTATGCTATTACAAATTATGAGAAACATTACATAGACGATATTACAGCCGACAATTCTACCTGCCTTTTGAGGATTCACGTCTGACTGCATCACCCTGAGTAGCCCTATGAGATCCATTCCTGACGGTATTCCTTGCGCCATGCTGAAGATCTCTTGTAAGCATTTTCTATAATTTTTTGCATAATTCGCCTTCTCCGGGAATTGAAACCCAGACCTCTTCCTGTAGAAATTGCGTTGTATGGGGTTCGAACCCTAGACCTGGGTGTAGAAGTCTTTAAACCTTGACCACTAGGCCATGGTGCTTCCACGTTCTAGTTGTTCTAGATTAGACTAATATGTATTATTGGTTCAACATCATCATTCATACGCTGAAAACAAAAACTAAATATCACCATATAAGTTGCAAAGTACTAGTAATTCGAGTTATAGTTGTACCAGTCATATTGGTTATACTCAATTTAGTTGTACAAGTTATACTTGTTCTAGATGTACTAATTGTACTAGTAATACTCTGTGTTCTTAGTTTTTATGAATCTCGTAAGTATATGATGAGATCTGGTTTCAAATAAGACATAATGGATTAAAGAAGACTATGGGTTGATCGATTTGGGATAATAAAAACAAATTGATAAGTGATTGAAGAAAAATTTGACTTTGCTTTAAAATTGAAGAAGTATCAATGGAGAGGAAAAGAGAAAATACAAAATTAGGGTTTAAATTTGGGTCGGATTTGGGTTTTGGTTCTGGGTAGGATATGAATGACATGGATTTGTAAATATATTTAAGTCTAGGTTTTTTGGTCATTTCCTCTAGTTTTCGAATTAAATTTAAATGCAAAATGGAAAAGAAAAAGACGGGGTCCACGGAATAATCTGAACCCTTTTGGTACATATGAGTATTTGATCCATTTTTATGATATCTAAACCTGAGTGCAAACCGTAAAGATTCAATTAAAACCTAATATGAAATAAAGAACTCGCAGTGCTGCCATGTGTTTCCGGCAAGGCGTATCGTATTCTTTGCAGTTTGGGCTACCTCCTACCCCACTCCGAAGCGTCCCTTTCACAGACCATCGTGTCTGATCCAATTATAAGGGTGAGAGAAAGATCAATGACGGTCAAAGACTCTAAGATTTATCCTCCATTTAATGAATGTGTGAACAGAAGTGGAGAGGGAGATATACAGACTTGTATTCAACGGATGACAATGAGAGATAGAAAGCTGAACAGACGGATTGGTTTCAACGAAATTGAAAGAGCTCGACTCATTTGCAAAGAAGAAGATTTAGGTATACTGCTGATGTGGCAAAATTTAAAGAGTTGATTGGTTAATTTTTTTTATGCCTACATCAACGGGTTGAATGTTGAGGATTTAGAACTTTTAGTATTGTAAGATTTTTAAAAATTAATCTAGACATTTTAATAGCTAAGGCATACCGTGACCGTGAGGTTGATTAAAAAGAAAACACCCTATAGAAACATCTATCTATATATATATATATAAATATGTTGGTGACCCTGTGATGCCACGTGGAAACTACTTCAATATATGAGTGACGCGTGTCCCGATCTCTGTCTCAAGACGGGCTGAGATTTGTTTTATACGGTCTCTGTTGTTTGGGCTTCGGTTATCATTAAAGTAAAATGCCCGTTCTCTGGTGAGAGAGGAACCCTAGATCGCGCTCTCGGGAGGTTGTGGCCTCCGCACTGGCTTGACGTTTAGTCCAAGCACAAACATATATTCTCTTGGAAAAAACATAATCGTTGTACCATTAGTCCAAGCACAAACAGCGAAGTTCTTCTCTCCTCTGCGTGCGACGGCGACTTCCTAACCTTTGCGCTTCATCTCGTTAGCTGAAACTGTCCGAGTGATGGTATGCAATCAATTCATTCACTTTCTCCTCATCAATGAAGATTTCTCGCCTCCCCCATTAACTGAAGCTACTGTATATATATGGCGTCAAGGTTCTCAAGAGAAGTTACGTAGCTTTTTCAAACAGAGAAATTCATCTCAAGGGAAACAGAGGAGTCGGAGAGCATCACCGGCGCCGTCTTCTCCCACATACGGTGGCAAAATCCAGATCTTTGATTGCCTAAAATCCCAGGTATGACCATCCAATCGTTACCTTGAGAGAACAATGTTTTCTTATATGTTTCCCAGTATACAAAAATTTGTATTTGGCAAAATAGATGGATTAGAGACATAGGATTTTAACAGAATAGAGTTAGAGTTTCTGTTTTTGATGGGATTCAATAGAAAGAAGATTACAAGCTGAGTCTTGCAGTTTTCAGTCGTATGTATAGATACTTGCATTTCACCTTTGGAAACCTTTGGAGCTGTTCTCATCACAATGAGTTCTATAAAGTTCCGTACTTTACCTAAACCACTTCGCAAATATTAACATTCTATATTGTGCAATACTTTTACCTATAAGAGCAATTTTTCTTGCATGTGTACCGAGTTAGAGATTATACTCTTGGATTTATTTGATTTCATTCAAGGCTTTTGTTTCTACATTGACTAGACCCTTATATCTCTTTTTTTTTTTTTGTGTCCGACAGGGTGAACCAAGTTTCTACCTGTTTGGATTCATTATGTATTGCAACCATAGCTGCGAGAGTGCTAAAGTAAGTTCTTCAAGGAATTTTTCTAATTTTTACAGTCCACCTTGGTCCAAGATTCTACTTGGGCTCATTGGCTCAAAACTTTGAAGCACCTGCTGAAGGAAGGTGCCATCTGTAACTAAACGTATTCAACTTCACACGAAGTAACGACCACTTCAGTTCATTGACTCACCAGTTTCCCTTCGCTTCAGTCCCATGGCGGTGGTGTTAAGAACACCGTGGAACTTTCCAGAAGGACAACGGATCTGAAGGGCGACAGAACTTTAACAGTGGCGTTTGGGAGAAGGCTACTCACAAGGAGGTGTACGGTTCCGACATATGCCTTGAGGCTGAAGGTCGTTTGAAGACAGAAGTGAGACGCCTCACCAACATTTCTCAGGCGGATGATTGTCAACGACTTGGATATGGATGTTTTGGCTAAGGCGAGACTGGAAGGCTTTGAAGCTTGACAAATGCTCAGGTTTCTCTCTACCGATGGACTTTCAGCATCGTTTAAACACTGCAGGTACTGATTTACATCTTTGTAGCTTTAAGATATGATCTTAAAGTTTAACACTAACTTTTTCAACTCTCTTTATATTCATAAGAACATTTCTACTTGCCTACTCTGACTAGCACAAGATTGCTGCATTTTGGGTCTTTGCTTTAAATTCATTGCAAAAAGAACCATATCTTAAAAACTGTTTCTTTGAAGATCACATGTGTCTTTAGCTCAATTGGGTAAGTAGAAACTTTGGTGGTTTATTTGTTGAACCTTAATGGCTTTGTCGTTGTTATGCCTTCAACCTAAGCAAATTATCAATTGGGAAATTAGAAACCTTGGTGCGGACTGTATTTGGTTAATTAGGAAACGTTGATATATGCCATCTCTAAAAGAATATCTTTGGTAATACATTTGTCACGCCTGCAATTCTGATTTGTGTTCAGCTCAAATGGTAAAGAGTAGCTTTGGTGATATATTATTTGAACCTTATTTTATTCAAAATATGCGCAGTTGAAGACCATACAAAAAGGAAGAAGACTTTGTTGAGTAAGGATCTCGGAAAAGTTGGGTTAAATCAATTTTTTCTAAGGAACTTGAACCCTTTATTTTTAAAGTGTTTGATATTAGAGATGAGCAATATTTTTGATTTTGCGGACATGAGTTAGGTGGAATAGGGTAACATTTTTTTTGACATGGATGAGACCAACAATTAGTTATTCAACTCACTAGCACATCATTTCTTCTGGCACTATTTAATCTGCCACAGCCCACAGGTCTTGGTTCATATCAATATATTGTCCAACTGTGTGATATGATAATATAATTCACAATCCAGGTCTTCTTCTACGTACCATATGCTTCTGACACTATTTAACATGTTTGATGAACAAAATTTTGTCAGTCCATTTGCTATCGTCACGTATCTGATATCTATGTATCAAAATATATACTAATAAAAGGGACCTTCTGAGGTTCTATAGAGGGTCCACATCAGCGAAAAAAATCTTCTTCCGAAAGATGACACGTTGCATTGTTATTAAAAAATTAATCAGCGAAAAAAATCTTTTTCCGAAAGATGACATGTGGCATTGTTATTAAAAAATTAAAAAAAAATAAAAGTTAAATAAATATATAATATAAGGAAAAATTAATATTAAGTAAAAATACAATATAAGAAAAAGAAATACTACATTAAACAATAATATGTAAATATACAATATAAGAAAAAATAAATAATAAGTACATATACAATATAAGAAATAGAAATATTACATTAAACATCTATCTGAAAAATATTTGGTAATATAAATAATAACTAAATACACAATATAAGAAATAGAAATATTATATTAAACATTTATCGTAATATCAGAATAATCAATTATAAAATAAAATAAAAATAAATAATAAGTAAAAATAGTATATAAGAAATAAAAATATTACATTAAATATTTATCGCAATATTATCATTGATATAAAAGCAAAAAATTTAGAGAATAAATAAATATATACAAAATAAGAAAAGATAAACAGTAAGTAAATATCTATATATATAAAAATATGTTTGCCTCTCTCCTAAGCTATCCACGTGGAAAGTCACTCTCTGACAGGCCGACACGTGTCTCCGAGTTTTATTTCTTTGGTTGGGCTTGAGTTTAACTTTGGGCTTATACTATGAACAATTGACAGGGATTTTTACTCTTTAATATTATTGAATGTGTTAATTATTTCTTAATACATAGTAGATAAAAAAACACATACATTACGATATGGACGTTATATTATCATCAAAGCAATCTTTACCCGATGTACCCCATCCTGTGATAATTTATAAAGTAGCAACGAATCTATGAGTTCAGCAAATTTGCAATTACCTACGTCAGAATTTTAAGTATATGAACAGTCAACAGTAGTGTGTTGAATATTATATTCATATGATTTAAAAGCCTTTACAAATTTTTATTTTTAAACATACACTAAAAACTTTATGAAAGTAAATATCCATTCAGGTTCTCAACCATTTCAAATACCACCAATGCCAAAAAAAATTAATCAAGTGCACGAAAACTATAATATATTTAAAACTACAATAAATACATTAGTTAATGAAAAATCCTTTTTAAAAAATATTATGGATGCATACATAAATATTAAGAGAAATGTATAAAAGGAAATAAAAGTAACAATAGCTTGAAGAACAAAATGTATAAGACTGAGAATATTTATGATACACAGTCTAAGATATATTCAACTTATTGTCCTAATCAAAGTGGAATAAATATTGAATAATATTTTTTTTAAAAATTATATACACATAGAAATATTTTTAGTGGCAGAGTACATTTATAATTTCCAATATTTGGCCAAATAAAGAAAAAGGAAACCTGTAAGTATATAACCATGAAAAGAAAACTACTTTAAATAACTTAATCAAAACAACAACCAAACCACGTACAACTAAACCCGATGAATGTTCCAACCTCAAAAGAAAGATGGTATAAGAGTAAAAATCTCAAGACATGACATATAGTTTTGTACTAACAGCTTACCAACCAATTTAATTTACATAGTTCATTCAACGGTAATCAAACAAGCAAATATCCCTAATCAAAGCAAATATTGGTATCTTCATAGTCTATTTAGTACTCAAATACATTAACATGTACAATATTTAACTAATATATATATTTTTATATGATACAAATTTATATTAAACATTCATTCTAACTATTTAAATTGTTTTTTTTAATTTTCAGCCGACCCTAGTTATAAATAAATAAAAGACCGTGTTGAATTGGATCAATAAGGAAATGAAACAAACACTTGGGCAGATCGTCAAACTCTAGTATATTTCTTATTTTCTATACAAACGAAGAAGATGAGAGAAACATACGTACATTAGAATGAAACCATTGTCGTCGTCCATTAAATAGATTATCAAATACTGAACAAAATGTGAAAAAACACTACAACAAAAGGGACAAGCGCCATTAACGTTGAAAGAATGTTATATACACAAAATTCAATATCAAGAGTCCTCGAACTTGGGAGGAAACTAGATGGTTATACAGGAAAGGAAACATGATACAACACATATAAGTTACATGTATAGTTGGAGTCATAAACAATTATCGTACTTTGCATTACTGACATTGAACCGCAAGAATCGGGTTTAAGCTGGATCGGTTTCAGGTTTGGGGTCAGGTTCTTTGCACATACAATCAGGCATGGGGAACGTGTAAAGAGACGCAGCGGGTTTTCTTAATTCGACTCCCTTTGCATCATTGTGCCTAAGCATATCTTGCAATTGTTTCTTGAAGTAGTCCCATCTACACCAAAAAATAAAACATCCAAAAGGAAGAAAATTGCTTTAAAAATCGAGGAATCTATGAGTTAGAGGTGTGCCAAGTAGGTTAGGAAATCAGATACCTAATGCTCGGTTTATCCAAGAGCTGGACTAGTTTCCGCTTATCTGGTTTGATTGTCTCAGCGTGGCCTTTGTAAAGGTAGCGACGGTGACCTATCAAGAAATGAGGGAAGTTTCCACCTTGTGTGGATACAAACACTTCACTGTGGAGGCATACTGTGTAGTCAAGAGCAGCCAATCTGGATGAGTGACCCTACAGTTTCACAAAAAAAAAAACAGCAATTTGTTTTTATATATTAAGACAACAATTAAAAATCTTTCAATTTTGAAGGTGCATGTTATGGGAGAGCCCACAGGCTTTAATTGTACGTTGCAATTGATACGGACCTAACGCTCCTAACTTAATCATTCTAATTCCCACCACCCCATGGAAATAAAATTCCAAATTCCCATCAATATGTTCCATTAGCAATTGCATAGTTGAACGGACCCTACAGTTTCAAAATCAAGGCAATTTTAATATTTGATTACCTTAAACGGAGCAAGTTCTTCTTGGGTAGCTAGAGTATCCTTGGTTTGGAGAAGAGGAAACATCTGCCTAAGAGGAGCCATATACTTGTCAGCTTTGTAAATGTTTCCCGCAGCTACGTAAACCAATGTGTTATTGTTAAAACCCATTCCCCTAAGCATCATTCCCACCTACAGAGCGATGTTACAAAAATCAGTTTCACAAGATTAACTGGTTTAAAGATTTTAAGGGAAGCGAGGCAGTTTTTCAGTGATACCTCTAGTGGAGTTAAAGGGCATTTCCCATCTATGCGGTTTGCACCCGGCCTAATCACTCTGCCTCTCCGCCTGAACTTTCCTTTCCACCCTCTTTCTCGGGCCATATCCATTTCTAGCTTCTCCTCCTCTCCAAAGTCATATTCGCAACACGAGAAGGCGACCATGTCCTTTTATAAGAGGAGAAAATAAAGATATTATTAAAGAAGGGGGAAGCAGGAATTAAGAAATGCAGAAATGAAAAAATTGGCAGGAAGGTATGTAATAAACCATTTCAAAGCGGAGATGAACAGAAACATAGTTTCCGCCGCTCTGAACACTCTTGGTAACCATCCTATTGACCATTTGCTCTGCAAGCAGCCGAATGGGATCTGCAAATCTCAATGCTTCGAAGTTTGCTAAGCATCTAAGTCCTTGAATGTGTGCGGGAACTGCATGAGCTAACCTATTAGAGAATGGTGCAACACGAACAGCCCTAACCAAGTAGAGTGTGTTTAGGTAAGCAACTTATACAAAACATATAAGAAGGGTTCTCAATAATCAAAATCACATCGAGTTTTGACAAGAACAGAGCCTGTGATATTTTTATATACTATCCCTCACACACCCATACAGCCTTAGAACAAGCTTATCAAAAGAGAATGCTAGTACCCTACCTTAAGCTATCATTCCATTTCGTTTTTGCATGTGAGCTATCTCGTATTCAATTACATAAGACGTTATCAAACACTCTGGGAAGTTGTACAGGAACAACAGAAAAAACCAAGCATACAAAGAAGCAACAATTCCTAATAAAACTACTGAGACGATAAAAAGAAAATAAAAAAATAACAGTCAGTGAATGGCATACCCCAAACGCAATAGTTGTGGGAGCACCTTATGGAGATAGTATGCGGGACTCGACCAAGCTTTTAGTCTCAAATTAACAATACTGCTTATATTGTAGTTGTACCGCTCAAGTACATCTTTAGGGAGCTCTTTCACTACTTTCACGTTCTTACTAAGCGCATATATGAAGAAGTCTTCATCAAATATATCACCAAATTTGCTGTAACCAACACAAAGGAGTAGAAAGAAAAAAAAAAGAGCAAATACGTTAGCAAATCATGCTGCAAAACGAAGAAAATTTGGTCTAAAGATTACATTTTGACCTTGTCAATATCTAAAGCAAGGAATTTTATATGATTTAATTAAACAAATAATAACCTGGAATCACGCCATACACTGTTTAAGTGAAAAATGGGAATGACAAGAGTAGCATTCAGCAGTCCAGCCACAGCAACTGCATCACATATCTGCACCGTCCAAGAGTTCTCTAATCAACAAACACAATATACAACTAAAACGAAAGTGAATTTGAATGTAGCAATTGAGAGCGTAAAACATACTGACAAGCGTTGTTGATTCAAGCCCCCATTTGCTTCGATTATGAAGAAACCATTAGAACTTGATCCTGGAGCAGAAACGTTAGTGCTTATGCAAGGTTTCCACATGCCTTTAACTCTTGGCTTCCATGCTTCCATCAGCTGCATTCATCAGCAACACTCTATTAAGCAACAAGAGAAACCCAGATCTACAATCAAATTCAATATGACATTTTACCGCATTGGGACTCCTTCGATTAGCATCAGCTTCCATCATCGGCCAGAGACGCTTAAAAACCTTTGGACTCCGGTAAACCGAACCCGGCGGAGCTCGTCTGTACACAATATCGACGCCGTGACCTAGATCGAGGATAGTGAAGCCAAAGGAGCCCATGAAAAGTAACATTCCGGCGATGTAGAGAAGAGGCGCCAATAGTAAGACACCTTTCCGCCTAAAAACAACTGAGAAGAGTAAGAAGACGAGTCTCTCTCCAATTCCTTGGTTGGAGGTTTTTCCCCTCAGGTGACGGATCCGAGGCGAAGAAGGCGGTGAAGCAAGGGATCTAGCGTTTCCGTTGCCGTTGCCAAGGCGGCTGAGGCCGTGCATGATATGGAATGGAGGTAAACCCTAGAAACGGAGATTAAAGAAGAAGATCTCAGGCAGCTGTAGCATTGGTGCGTGGTTAGCTTCCCTGCCAATTGATGACAAATTCAAGTAAACTAAAATGCAAGAAAATAAAACAAAAATACAATAGGAAGGTAGCTATGACAAAGAATAACTCTATTATAGAGTTGGATTTGTTCCAATGGTTCACTTTATAATATAATTACACTATAATAAAATGAAATATAGAAGAATGTTGGTTTTTTACTCCAAATATAGAGTAAAAAAGCAACATTCCTCTATATTTTGGAGCAAATCCAACTCTTTATAATAGAGTTATTCTATTTTAGTGTAAAATATAGAGGAAAAAATAGTGTTTCATTGGAGATGTTCTAAAGGGAGAAACAGGCGAGAGAGATTGAATGAGAGAAAGAGTGCGTCGGTTCGAGAAAGTAACGTCATCACATGAAGGAAGCAGTGACTATCCACTAAGGTCGAGCGAGTGGCGCGTGAGATTTAGACTTTTTATGGGAGTGCTCCCTTTTTGCATTTTTACCTTTCTTTCATTTCCTTTTTCTTTTAGAAATATTTTTTTATTTTATTTTTTTGAAAAGAGAAATATTTGTATTCCCAAATTAATTATTTGGTTTCTTTTATTCGTTTTTTTTTGCTGAATATGTTAGTATCATTTTATTATATAAAGAAGAGTTTTACTCACTCCTGAAACTGTCACATGGGATTCCAAGCCAGAAAATCATCAACTTGCTGCTGACACGTGGATCTCTTAAAAATATCTCTCATTCGAGATTGAGGCGTAACCTGAGTTCCAAAAGAGTTGTTTCATCTTCTTCCTTATCCATCCGCAGAAATACGGTTACAGATTAATCGTCTTCAATTTCTTCTTAAATACATACCCCATGATCTCTTACTCCACTGTTCTTGAAGGCATGCCGTTGTAAGTTACTTCCTAAAAGATGACGATTTTATCAGCCAACCTCAGTAAGTTTCCAAACCTTTAAGAAACCCTAATCATCATTTTTTGTTTGTTCTCATCGGTTTTAAGGGATATGAGAAAATTGTTTTATTTGTTTCTACTGCTTCAGATTAGTGTTATCTCCTAAATATCTTCAATCCTTATGATGACTTGATATCTCTTGCAGAGAAAATTGATTACGCATTCCAAAGGTGAGGAAATCTAAACATGATTTCATACTCCCGTGCTAACACCAATATTGATCCCGCCAAGAAGAGTTAGGTTAGCTTTTTACAATCATTTTTTTTAATTATTCCGTAAAGACTGATTGGATTAGTTGAAAATATTAGTTTCAGATTAGCATTGTTGATTATGCATACATCACTCACTTAAGTTAAATCGTGTCCAATGTTACAGGTCCTTCAAGCTTTGTGGAGATTGAAAGGGTACTTAAATATTTACAAAGGAAATAAGCGGCGCAAGTTTCAAAAAATAGTGAGAAGAAGATTATAGGGGAGTAAGGATACGAAAAACCATTGTTTCAGAGTGTGTATCGAAGAATCTACAGGCTTTCGGAGTTTGAGAGATTTCTACAGGCTTTCGGAGTTTGAGAGATTTCGTATCAGCTTTGTTTGATTGTAAACTCAATGCAGGTTTCCAACTATAGTGACGGTTAGTCAACTCATAACTTAAAAGTGAATACATGTTGACCCAATCTCAGTGTTTATAATATATTTTCAGATTGATGATTGTATCAGGAACATTAACAAGCCATGGATGAAAAAGATAAATCTTTCAGATTCATAGTGACACCAATAACTGCTGTGAAAGCCACCCACCAAAAGCATTTACTCCGCAAGAAGGTTTGCTTGCTTTTCTCCTATGTTACCATCCAGAAAACAGGTGGGAATAAGTTTAATTTTTAAATTTCTTAATAATATGTGAATTGTAATAGGTTTAGGTGTATGTGAATATTATTTGCTTCAAAATCTGGTATATGGATGTTAATTGATGCAAGCAACATGTTGCATATTGTCTGAGAGCAAAGCTTAAACTTACCAAGCAGAGGAGGAAGAGATGGCTCAGATGAAATGGTCATGAGTATGATCTAAAGACATGTGTAGACTTTTACATATTGAGTCACGACATTCCCGATTCTGATGAACAAACGTCTTATCTTATACTCATGTGACTGATATTACATAGGAAGATGATCCCATGGATCCATCTGTAGATGGGGTGATGGTGTAAGTTGTTCTCTATGACACGAGTCATTGTCAATGCTAGTGACTGAAATGTATCAAATAGTTGCAGGTGGTCAAGAAGCTAACAAGGGGCAGTTATGGTTCAAGGGAATGTAGGAAACAACAACCACAAATTACAAAGTTGTAACCTGGTGATGACTAAACCTTCCACGGTAGGCACGGTTGAGGAAGAGTCGGTGACGGCGAAGTAATACACACAGACGATGAGCGTGGAGAGGGAATGAGATGGATGAGAAGCGAGGGACAACACAAGAGAAGCTGCGGAGATGTTGGAGAGTCATAAAAATGGAGGATAAGCGAGCAAAGAGTAGAAAGAGATCCAGACATGAGATGGCTGAGAAGGATATAGATGAAAATTGTCTCATTAGAAAACACAAACATGATGCTAAAGAGAAGGAAACAACTTCTGGTTGTGGATTACATGAAGATGATGGAACTGATGAGGATCCTGAGCCATATTGTTGTCCTGATGCATACTTCACAGTTTCAACAACACAATAAGTTCTTTCGCTGTGGGTCAAATATGGGCTCTCTATGATCCTTTAGATGAAATGCCTCGCTACTATGCTCGGATCAGGAAAATTCTGGATACTCAGCTGAGTTTGGGAGTGAGATGGCTTGAATCAAAAGCAAACAAGAAGTCAGTTCCAATCGCTTGTGGAGAATTCAAGTACGGAGAAAAAACACACAAGCAGCCACTTGATGTTTTCTCATGAGATGCCTCATGTCAGAACTGGCAAGAAGACCATCACCATAAACCCGAGGAAAGGTGAGACATGGGCCCTTTTCAGAGATTGGAAGCCGCAGTACGAGCGTCCATATAGATACGACTTTGTCAAAATCGAGTCTGAGCTGGACAGTGATCATGGCATTGGAGTTGCTTATCTAGGGAGAGTGGAGGGATTCACTTCAGTGTACGAACATGCTGTGCAACATGATTACTTCAAAATGATGATACCGTCTGATGAGATGCTTAGGTTTTCGCATAGATTCCATCTTTCAAATTGACTGGAGATGAAAGAAAAGGTGTCCCTGCTGGCTCTTTTGAGCTTGAACCTGCTGCTATTCCTAAAAACTGTCTTGAAGATTTGAAGGTTAAACAAGAGAGAGTGTAAAACCATAGTCTTGGTTTGAGTTCACTGCAAGTCTCATGTGTCTTTTTTTCGTATGTTGAAGATGCACAAGGAACTATGATCTGTGGTGTTTATGTTTAGTTTGTTTTGGTGAAACATGAAGCTTTTTGTATTTGATCTAACAACAGGTTACAATGTGTGTGATGAGTTTTCATTACAAGAAATGAGAGGAATGAGTTCACAGTTTAATAGTTTACTATATCTGGTTCAACTTGACAGATTATCTAGCGTACCATGATAGCCAGTTTAATATTTTAGTTTGTCTTTTAATGGGAAACACTTCTTATGTAACGCCTACAATAATTTTAAAGATATTAAATCAGAAATCATTATTTCTCATAGTCGGCAAAACCAACATTCTTATAATCTCTCAATAGGAACAAAAAAGTAAAATTGGGTTATTAAGCTTTACACTTACGATTTAAAAAAACAAGAGGAAAGTTTAAACTAATCTTCAAGACCAAACAAAGGCTGGGCAAAGAGTTTTCTATTCTTCTTCTTTTTTTGTAACAAAGAGATCTCTATTTTAAACACATTTCTTAGGATTATTTGACGGATCGACATCGTCTTCACAAAGCCTATACCAAATAAACATGCGGAAGCTCAAAACACCAGAGAGCTGTCATGTCAATGACATGGAGAACAACTACAACCTTTGCTTTTAGTTCAAGCAAATCAAGAAATTTATGACCATTCTTTGATACTACGTCAAGGGCTCAAGATTTAAATGCGACAACAACACACATTAAGGTTTCTGTTCTACTTAGCACATTATAGTTGTCACTTATGTTTCTTGATTTGTCTCATTACTATAGTATAACAAAAAATCAACCTTCATGTATTCTACATACCTTGCCGAAGATAACTGACACAACTTTTAACTAAAAAAAATATATTTGGATTAATAGGTATTTTTGATGTTTCAGAACCAATTCAATGTTTTCATACTATTCGTTTATGTTAATATACTACGTAACTACTAATTTGGAATGTACGTCTAACACTTGTTTGCTTGACTCGGGTAAACAAGACCGAGCAATAAAATTATCTAAGTCTTTTTCATAACATAAAAAAATTTTGAATGACACACTTTCTAAACATAAACAAATACACCGAGTGTTTACAAATTAAGGTAACCAGTTGTTTTTTTTTTGTAAACTTAGGGCATGAATGGTTTCCCTGGTACCGTCCGCAAACGCAGCTTTTGCGGTTGGTAGCGGTTGTTGGGATTTTGCGAAATCACTCAAACTGTTCTAAACCGTTTCAAACCGCTTTAAACCTCTTAAATTCAAAACATGGTTTCAGTTAGCGTTTGGGGCTGCAGGCGGTTGTGGGAGGGTAAATGTTTTTATAAAAAACAATATAAATAAGAAAAAATAAAAAAAAAATTAAATTGAAATAATAGAAATACTAAAATATATCTATTATATCTTAATTTATATTATAAAATTTTAAAATAAAAATATTTTCTATAATTTTTAAAAAATTTAAAATATAATTTTTTAAAATTTAAAAATATAATTTTTTAAAATTTAAAAATATAATTTTTTAAAATTTAAAAATATAATTTTTTAAAATTTAAAAATATAATTTTTTAAAATTTAAAAATATAATTTTTTAAAATATAATTTTTAAAAATTTAAAAATATAATTTTTAAAATTTTAAAATTTAATTTTTATATTTATTATAATATTATGATGTTTAGAATTCTTATAATTATATAAAATGTAAATATTTTTAATTTATTATCTAACCGCTGTTGTATTTGGTGGTTAACCAGTCATAAGTATCCCGCAAACACACCAATATCTAACCGCAGTACAATTCGTACAAATATCTTAAAACCGCTTAAAACCGCAACTATCCGCATCCGCAAACTCCCGCAACCGCAACTGATGCGGTAACACCAGTCAGGCCCTTATCAACCTCACCATTTCTTAAACTCACTCAGACCATAATAAGTTACTCCCTCAATTGGTCCAACAACAATCATCTGATCATAAACAACAATTTCGAAAACTAAAAACATTCACACAATCAGTACATCCAAATGTAATAACTTTGACAAAAAAATCCTCTAAATAAAAACTCCATTCTCCACTATTTTATAAATCACCCCCCCCCCCACCCAATAAAAAGGATACAATGGTATTGGAAAACTCGATTTTATCCTTTTATGATCGAATCCGATTGATTTATGTATTTTATAGTGTTATAAAACTTAAAACTCATAAAAGCAAAATATTAAGATTTCAATCATTTTTAGTTATATAAATGAAATTTAGTGCAGACAACATAATTATACTCACACCCAACTTAACATAAAAGAAAATTTACATAAAATTATATTTTTTATAAATTAATTATAAGTTTTTAAAATTATAACCAATCAGTTTAGCAATAATACTATACATAAATTTAGTCTCCCGGTGGAACTTAAAGTCAACAATCGTGAATTTTAAAAAATCTCTTCTTTTCAAAAAATCCAAAAATGATAAAATCTAATACACACAACTGACATATAATATTTCATATCATTTATCGAGTATTATATGTATTAAGAAAAAATCAAATAGTGTTATCTTTTTGTTACATAATAATTGTTATTAAAAATATAATGCAACTATTAAAATCAAAGTTTACATTATAAATTAGTTTATATGGAATTTTTTACTGTAAACTTTTTTTGTACGTTTTTGTGATCATTTATATTTTGTTAAAAATATTTAATCAGAAATCACACAATTTCAATGGTCATTTAACCGTTTTCAGAATAATAAAATATAAGCAAGAATTAACATAAATCAATAATTTACAGTATAATATAAGCATAAATAAATAATATATATAGTATAGTTTTAACCCAACAAAGCATTTGACTAATTGTTACTTATATATCAAGTTTTATAATAGAAATTTACTCTAGCTATTCTAATTATTTTTTTATTTATAATCCGTAGGGCGGGCCGACCCTAGTTGAAGATAAAAATGTTATGATATTACAGAAAATAAACTTATTTGATTAATTGGATTAGATAACTAAAAAACTATATTTAAGAATCTAACAAAACAAAATTTTCATTATGATCACAATATATATTATATTAGAGAAATTTCCTAGGACTGCTCTTTTTAAGTTTTTGTCACAAAAATAGCGCTCAATGAAGAAAATAACTAAAATAAATTTTATTAAAGGGTAAAAATGTATTTTTACCCTAGGGTTAACTAATCTAGACTTAGTGTCTAGAGTTAAGCGGTGAGGTTTTGGGGATAGAGTTTCAAATTTTTAAAAATAAAAAATAAATATTAAAAATTTCAAAATAAAAAAGGGCTATTTTGGTCATTTTCTTTTTTGAGGGTTATTTTTGTGAGAAAAACTTAAAAATGGCTATTTCAGAGAATTGTCCATTATACTATCCTTACTATCCGATTCATGAAATATCAAATATCTTCTTCTATGGTTATTAACCACCACCACCATTATTTCATCTATAATCATCACTGTCTCCAGTTCCGTAGCCACTTACACTTTGACTGACATCAGATCTATAATATGTGTTCTGGATTTTGTATTTGTTTGCATTTCGATCCTATCAACTACCATCTCTTTAACCACCACCTCTTCCGTTGTAACAATCATCACTTCTTCCGTAATCAACATCAACTTTTTCATGACCACATCACGCATCCACCATTATCGTAGCCACCATGTCCACCATCAAATATGTAACCTTCACTACCTCTTTCCTATCCACCCATTGGTTATGACATCCACATATATTGACCAACTTTGGATTGGATTATTGAAAAGAGGCAGGGGTATTTATGACCACCACAACAAAACTATGAAAGGATGATGATGGTGAACTGGTTGACAAAAAAAACTATAGATGTATGATTGTGAGTCTCATGTACCTCAAGCCAATTGACCAGATTTGAGTTTGAGTATGAGGATATGTGCAAGATATCAAAATAAACCAAAGAAGCCTCATATCGAGGCGGCCAGTAGGATAATTCAGTGTGTCAAAGAAACCATCAACTAGGGTTTTAAATACTCTAAAGAACTGATCTAGAAGTTGGAAATGTGATATAAATGGGGTTAGAAGTGTTAATTATCGGAATGCACAAGTGAAAGATATTTCTTCCTGAAAACAATATGATCTCATGCATAAGCAAGAAGAAAAAATATGTATCACTTTTTACAGAAAAATATCAAAATACATTGCAATGGAAAGTTGATGCGCCCAGCTATTGTGAATGAAGCAAATGTTATTTGATTACCAAATAAAGTCTGAATTATTATTTACATGAACCGACTTCGTGTATCTATAATATATATAATTTAATTTAATACCAATTTAACATATTGTATATAACGTAACAAAATTTGAATATATTTTAATCATATTCTATACATATTTAAAATGGTAATGCACAAAATGAAATAGTAAGTAATATATAAGATATATCCATTAGTTAACCATAAAATAAGTCAAGGTAATCAAATCATATATGTTTTTTACATTACAAGACTGTTCTTTTACTCAAACTAGAGTGCGTTTAGAAAGACAGTTTAGAATAGATCAACCAACAAAAAAACAACTCTTTATAATAAACACGTGCAATCTTAACTGATAAATCTGCATTCATGTTTTGCACTTGAGGTTGGTAGACAATTTGGAAATCTTGGAATCTTTCTTAGCTAACTCCTTCAATTTTGTTGAGATTTTTTGCCATGTTGTTGGTTCTTAAATCGTTGAAATTAGAAGTTTTGTCATGTTGTTATTTCCTTTAAGGTAATGAAGAACTTTATGTGCAGTCTGAAGATGAGATTTCTTTGGAGCACAAGTGTACTAACAAAGCTTGTTTACAGCGAAGGTGATATCTGGTCTGGCGATGGTTAAGTACATCATTTTCCCAACCAGTCGTTTGTAAACTAGAGGATCACCAAGAATAGGTTCATCAATAATGGAACAGAGTTTCACACTTGGTACCATGGGAATACTTGATGGTTTACACCCTCATAAACCATCATCTTCCAATAAACCCAAAGTATACTTTCTTTGTTTTATAGAGATGCTTGAAGATGATCTTGCAATATCTAAGCCAAGAAAGTACTTAAGATCGCCAAGGTCTCGAAGCTTGAAGAAAATCTTCATATCAGTGACAAGTTGCTATGTTTCATTATCACTATTAGACGCAATAATGATGTCGTCGACGTAAACCAACACTGCCACATATTTACCTTTGACATTTTTGATGAACAAAGTATGGTAAGCGTGAGATTTAGAGAATCTAAGTGACAACAATGTGGCACTAAACTTTGAAAATCACTGTCTAGAGGTTTGTTTTAAACCATACAGTGACTTTTCGAGCTTGCAAACCACATTAGGAGGTAGTTGAACACTTGATATTGGAGTATATCCATGAGGAAAAGTCATATATATTTCTTCTTCAAGATCACCATTTGAGAAAATCATTCGAAATGTCTAGTTGTCTGAGACTCCATTTCTTTGCTGCAAAGACTGCTAAAAGCATTTTCACATGAGTAATTATTGCAACCGATGAGAAGGTGTACAAAATCAATGTCATATTTCTGAGTGTACCCTTTGGCAACAAGACGTGCTTTGTATCTTTCTAAAGTAACATAAGCATTAAGCTTACTTTGTAGACCCATTTGCATCCAATTGCACGTTTTCCAGGAGCAATGAATATACTATCCAAGTATCATTATTTTCCAATGTTATCAACTCTTCATTCATCTCCTTTATCCATTCATAAAATCTCTTAGCTTGCGTGAAGGATGTTGGTTCAACATGAAGATTTACTAAGCATATGTAAGCTGTATATCCATCAGATATTTTCTCATAAGAAAGATATGCTACAAGCAGATAAGGGATATCTGTATCAGTGATGTTACAGTGGTAATCATGTACATAAGCAGGGTGTTTGGTTGCTCTCCTTGGAACAATCAGGTGCTTGCCTTGCCGTTACAAGAATGAATCCATTATTAACAAGAGCTTCATTCACAACTCTAGGAGGATTCTCAACTACATGAATATGAAGCTACTTTGTATCAGATTCATTTATAACTGCATTGTCAAGTAATGAGAACAAATCTGAAGTTGACAGAGAGGTGTCATTGGCGAAGGGGAAGATGTCTTCGTGAAACACCACATTACGAGTTATTTGTGTTATGTTTGTTTCTAAATCTAACACTTTGTACATCTTGTAACCTGCTGGATAGCCTAAGAATTCTCGTGGCTTTGATCTTGGTTGAAATTTATGCATGTTCTTCAAGTAAGTGAAGCTGTAACATAGACATCCAAGAATCCGAAGACCTTTATAATTTGGCATTTAATTCATTAGAACCTGAAAGGGAGACTTATTCTTCAGTAGAAGAGTAGGCAAGCGATTGATAAGGAATACTACAGTCTACAGTTAATACACAGTCTCCCCAATACTCTTATAGGATGTGACCTTGAAACATTAAAGCTCTTGCCACATTGAGTATGTGTTGATGTTTCCTCTTAACCACAGAGTTCTATTTTGGAGTTTCAAGACATGAATGAAATGCTTGAATCCCCTTGTTCCTGAACAACTCACTGAATCTTAACTTAGGTGTGTTATCAGATCTTACTCCCTTTACAGTCTTGCCATATTAATTCTCAATCAACTTTAAGAAATTCGGAAATATTTGGAGAACATCTTAAGAAAGTATTTATATCCTTCAACTATTTCTACAGAGAAAGGACGCCATACATCTATATGCAACAAATCAAATGCCTTTTCACAAAGGTTGTTATGGGAGATGTAAGGGAGATGTTTCTGTTTTTCTTGAGGAGAAATGGCCAATGAAAGGTAATTTTATTTCTTTGAGATAAGCCAAGTACATATGTGATTGCAGTAATCTTAGATACATATAGATGCCCTAACCTATTGTGCCACATAGATGTGTCCACAACTACATTCGCAAAAAAAAAAATTCTTATTAGATGACTCTGCAAGTGAAGCTCCACTGAGGACATAAAGGTTAGAGATTTGTTCACCATGACCAATCATCAATCCCCTGATTGGATCATGTATCACACAAGATTCATCATCAAATGTTACTCGACATTTCAAGTCACTGATGCTGAGAAGATTCATCCTAAAATCTGGTATATATAATGCATCATTTAACACCAGATATTCATTAAGGGCAGATGTTTCCATCCATGCAATCTTAATACCCAAACCTGTTGGTAAAGTAATTGATCTATTGAGAGTCTCAGTCAATGTCTCAAATAAAGATTTGTCATGAGAGACATGGTGTGTAGCACCACTGTCTATAATCCATGACTAAGAAGATAACACATTATCAGTAGCTCTTAATATGCTAACAAAATGTAATGTAGAATCCTAGAAAACCATACCAGGAAGTGTGGTAATAGTTCTACTAGTGAAGAAGCTACTACCATCTAGTCATTAAGAAGCTGAGCATTGAAGTAATTGATAATTCTGTGTATCTGATCTTTTGATAGTGTGTTGTACATCTCTATATTCGATCCTTTATCTATTAGAGGCTCATCAATTGTCAACTGAGCTACGACTGGCTTGACTGAAGTGTTGTTTGCAGAGCTTTTCCTAAGTCGGTTTGATCTTGTGTTTAAAACTAGGAGGATAGCCGTGTATCTTGTAACACTTGGCTACAGTATGACCTGTGTGACCACAATGGGAACACATAGAGCGAGATGTGCGTGGAGCAGTGTAGGGATCTTTGTTAGATGATTGATTATCCACTAATGATGATACATGAAACGCAGTTGCATTAACAACATGATGAAAGTTTCTTTAAATGTAATCCTAGTCAAGCAAGTTATAGACCTCTGAAAAATCAGATACATGTTTCTTCATGATAATTTGGCTTCTAGCATTTGTATAAGAATCATTTAAGCCAACCAATCACTTGATAATCTTGGTATGCTCTACTTTATTATTCATCGCTTTGCAACATGGACATGTCTGACAAGTCTGTGCACAATCTGCTTCATCAGGATCATCGAACATTGTTTTCAACTTTGTGTAATACGTTGAAAGAGTGGATCCTTGTTGGAGAGACCAGATTTGCTGTGTAAGTTGATAAGATCGTGGCAAGTTTGTGATATGAAACCTTGTACAGATCTTTCTATATCTCAAATACATCATTGAACCCTAAGATACTCCCATAAATTGTTTTAGTAACCGAGTTCAAGATCCATGCTTTGACCATATTGTTACATTTAGACCAAATTTGATAATGTTGATGTGATTCATGAGGACGCGGTAAAGATCCATCCACAAAAGCTAATTTGTTCGTAGCATCTAGAACAATTGTAATGGTTATATTCTAGGTATTATAATTCAAACCATTGAGTACCTTTGTGATGATCGATGTCCCTGGATTGTCTCCGCTTGTCTAGAAGTACAGTGAATATTGTATTCCATCGAAGACAAAAGCATTTGAAGCTTCAGAACCATTCGTAATCGGAAAAGAAGGTAACATAACTTGTGACGGTATTGGATTCATCGATATTGTCACCAGAATAGGTGGATCGGGGATCAGATGCGCTGGAATAGTGTTCAATGAAGAAGCTCGAGCTGGATTAGCTGATTTCGCCGACAAACCTGAATTTCGTGGTCGTCGAGTCGATCTACGAAGAGTGACCATTGTTGAGCTGAAAATTTGACGAAATGATCAAATTTGAGTTCGATTTTGGCAGAATAACCATATCACAAGTTCAGATAAAGAACAGAAGAAACGAAAGAGAGAGAGAGAGAGTTAGATCGATAAGAGATTATGTTATTCATCTTTTGTTACATTTACAAGTTGTTATGATTGGTTTATATAGTTTGTTACAAATGGTAAACCGAAATAAGTAAATCAAAATGTAAGACTAAACCAACTAAACCATTATATAATATGATATAAACCAGAACCCAGAACAGACTAACAGTAACGTAAAAGCTAGAATTGTTTCAATGTGCTTCACTACTGGTGATATTTCAAGAATCAACCGTAGATCTTGTCAAAGTCAAGAATTGGTATTTCAGTGTCAAAATAAGCACACGGTAAGTTTTTTAATTTCTTTTCGAGGAAAAACTAAAATTTAAGTGAAAGACAATCGGAGAACAATCTGGTCTGCTGCCAAAGAGATTTTACATATAAATAAAAATAAAATAATAGAACAGCGAGAACGAAAACTGGAAAAAGAGGAAACCTTTGTGGCTTTGTCTTATTATTGTCTCTACTGAATAAAAACAGAGAACTTCTGTTCACCGACTAAACCAGTCGCCGGTGAAAATCCGATGCAATCCACTCACAGCGGCGGCGGCGAAGGAGGAGGAGGTGGAGATGTGAGTCGTGGTTGCTTATCTCGGATCCGTTCAGCTCCGGCCACTTGGATTGAAACCCTACTCGAGGACGATGAAGAAGATGATTTGAAACCCAACCTCTGTTTAACTGAGCTTCTTACCGGAAACTCGGCAGGGTTAACAAGTCCCGACACGTTTGAGTTCCCTAGTTCCGTTGAGCAGGGACTGTACAATCACCAAAGTGGGTTTTACCGTCAGAACAGCTCTCCGGCGGATTTTCTCAGTGGCTCTGGAGCTGCGACTGATGGGTTTTTATCAAATTTTGGGATTCCGGCTAATTACGATTACTTGCCGCCGAACGTTAACATTTCTCCGGGAAGTAAACGGTCGAGAGAAATTGAAGCTCAGTTCTCTTCCCAGATGGTAACCTTTCTTCGACATAATCTGTTCTTATTTGATTAATTTTCTTATTGTTATCAATTTGTATGAAATTATAGTCAGTATTTTGAGTTCAGGCTCTGACTGAAATTAGTACAGTCATAGTTTAATGGGTCTTTGAAATGACGATGTAAAAGAGCAGTCTTGTCTAATTTTGACAACTTGCATTTGTTTTAAACAAAACTCAGCAAGTTGCAGTATTTTTTTTCCAGTGGCTGACATAAAACTTATATTAGTAGATGTCAAACGAGAAACATGCTTTATTAGGCACTACAATAAGTCCCTTATATCCAAGGCGCTCAAATCTGAAGCTCGTCTTACTCTTGTGAGATGGGAAATGTTCATATGATTCTTGGACTTGGATAATTAACTCTTTCCTTTTATTCTCTTGAGTAGAAAGAAGAGCAAATGAGTAGTGGTGTATCAGGAATGATGGATATGAACATGGATAAGCTTCTTGACGACTCGGTTCCTTTTAGGGTTCGTGCTAAACGCGGTTGTGCAACTCATCCTCGTAGCATCGCTGAACGGGTATTTGCTTAAAAGCTTCACGCTTTGCAGTCATAACTTGTGTTGTTTGTGTGTGCGTTCTTGTTTTTTTTTAATGTATTTTCTCTATTCATATGATTAGATGAGGAGAACACGAATAAGTGACCGGATCAGGAGGGTGCAAGAACTTGTTCCTAACATGGATAAAGTAGTTTTCTTTTACATTGCATACTAATTTTCAATTTGCTAAGAATCACGAAATGGGACCAAGATTATATATGCTTAAAAGCTTAAGGTAAGATTTAGTGGGCTTATTAAGCTTGACCATAAAGAAAAATGGATGTTAACTGTTGATGATTGTGAAGGCACTGATAAAAATTACGGTATAGTCCATAAACTATGGTTGTGCAGGTTTTTATTCGAAGATTCTTTGAGTGATATCTGATTAGTTTCCTAACGATATGAAAAGACTGAGATTTGATTATCTTTTTCCTTTTTTTGCAGCAAACCAACACTGCGGACATGTTAGAAGAGGCTGTGGAGTATGTGAAAGCTCTTCAGTGCCAGATCCAGGTTTATATATATATATATCAACATAAATTTAGCATATGAAATGAGGGAAAATGGCTCGAGAAAAATCTATCGGAAAGAGCAATTGAGCAATGATTAGTAACACAAACTGTAAAAATAAACCATTTTGTATTTTTATTTGTTTTGATCATTTTTTCTGTTTTTTTATTGATTCAGGAGTTGACAGAGCAGCAGAAGAGGTGCGGATGCAAACCTAAAGAAGAACAATAAGGTTTCCTTTAGAATTGATATATATATATATATGTAATTTTTATGTTTAATCTTTAAATGGATGGTCTGTTCGAAAAGTCGAAACATGATCCTTTTATTGGATTAGAAAAATGTTATGACCATTTCGTGGATGGTTCATAACCAATAAATTATGATTTGTAATCTTTCGATTTATGTATGACGGTGTAATCTCCTATATAAGGAATCTCTATGTTATGAATAAATATAGATTTTTTCATGACTTTTATAACATGTTATCAGCACGAAACTCTAAATCCCTAAGTTAATACCTAAATCGAAAAACCCTAAAATCCTAACCCTATCTGACGAACCCTAAATCTCGATCGCGTCTCTTGTTCCCGCATCTGTTCTAGCTCGCGTCCCCGATCAGCTTCAGCCCAAGGCGTTCTTGATCTTAGCTCAGACGTTCGCGATCCGAGAGCAGCTCCAGCACGCGACCTCTTCCTCGTTCGCGACAGCATCAGACAGCTCGCGTCCGACGATCAAGGCGTTCCTGATCAAGCAACAAAGGACGTCCGCGATCCGATAGAAGCGACTCGATCCATTCCAGCTCGCGTCCCGTTCGTGTCCAACTCGCGGCTCAACTCCTTTGGTGGTCCGATTCAACAATCATCTAAGGTTAAAAGGTAATTCAAAACCTAAGAACCCATAATCGAACATGGATTGATTGATAAAGAATGAAACCCTAAAACCCTAATTTTTATGAATCAAAACCATAGGGTAATAGATAAAAAATCCTAATTGAGTAAATCGAAGCTCTAAAAGTTCGATACCCCAAACCCTAAATCATGTTCCTACATGATTAAAACCCCAAATCGGTTTTTACAAGTTAAAATCCGATAAACCCTAACCCTGTATCTATAAACCCTAAATAATATAAGTATCAGAATTAATTATACTATAATTATCAAATCACATATTAAAACCCTAATCGAATATTTTGAAATCAAAACTGTTTTCGGTTTTGATCATTGAGGTTTTAAATCTGATTGAATCTGATGCTATGTTGCTAGAATTGTTTGACCGTTAAATTGATAGATTTATTTTCTCATTATACTTGGTTAATTGTTCATCTGATTTAATATTGTTTAAACCGACCAGGCTGTTAAAACATTGATTGAATCCGATAGGTTGCTTGTTTGTTTTTCTTATATAATCCGATAGGTTGATAGATTGATTGAGGTTTACTTGTTTAAAATACGAATGATTTGATTGCATGATTCTTGAGGTTTAATATCATCTGCTAGGATTGATAGTTTTGTAATATGATTTGTTTTAAATAGAAACCCTAAATAATCCGTATGATAAGTTATATTGATCTGATTTGGATGTCTTTGAGAATCCGTATGCTAGGTTGATAGATTCATGATAAAATCTAATGTCTTGAGGTTTAAGATTGTATGCTAAGTTCGATTAAATTGATTGATCTGATTATATGTTTTTGAGGTTTGATAAATTCGGATACTAGATAAATTATTTACACATGGTTTATGCTAAATACCAATCAGCTTTGAAACTGATTCATTGAAATTCATGCTTGAAATCTATATTCTAGTATTGCTAGAATCAGCTTTGAAACTGATTGAGTGATTAATAAATTTTTTTACTAGTCTTGCTAAAATCCATTGATTGTTAAACCTTAATTGCATGATTAATTGAATCCGTTTTTGCTAGTCTTGATAAACCATAATATTATGAGCATATTGAAATAGTATTGCTGAGACTTGCTAGAAATTGACTGATTGATTAAATGCCATTAAGATTGATAGTGTCATTGTCCTCACAAGATTGAAATCCGAATTGATTGTTTTTAAGAGTAAGACCGCATGAAAATTATACCTAACTATTGAGTGATATATGATTTGAGATGTCGAAAATCAACCTGGATTTTGCTGCCCTAAATCTCTCTGGAGATAATTATTTACGGTGGGCATTGGATACAAAGATTATCATAAAGTCAAAAAGACTTGGTGAATTTATCATAGAAGACAATAATGCCAATGAGAATGATTGATACAATGCAATATTAAGTATTAGCCATCATCTTATTAAGAGTCTCAAAGATCAATATCTGAATATAGAGAATCCTCTAGACATTTGGACATAGTTAAAAAATCGAGATATGATCACCAAAGAACGGTGTTATTACCAAATGACATATTTGATTGGAGGAATCACAGAATCCAAGACTATAAGTCCATGGATGAGTCTATTGCTAGCTGGGCAAAATAATAGATTTTTTTTTTTTTGAAACACTGGGCAAAATAATGGATTACCGATGAGAAACTGTGAATTGAGACCTCATGGATTAACCCCATTACCTGATACCAATAAGGCCGCAGAAGAAAAAAAAAAGGTAACCACGTCCAGAATGATAGACCACACGATCATGGCCGTGGAGGGTGGAAAGGACGTGCCCATGACCACTATACACATTTGGCCGTGGGAATCACTATGGCAGAGGCCGTGGGTATCAACTCAATTTGAGCTATGGTCAAGGCAGTGGCCGTGGTATATCCTTTAAACCACAAAGCTCGACCAAATCAGTGTGCCATAGATGTGGAATGGGGAACCATTGGGCTAAGATATGAAGGACTCCCAAACATTTTTGTGACCTCTATCAAAGAGAGTCTGAAAGGGAAGAATCCTGAAACCCACTTGGTCTATAAAGATGGTGAAAATAATTTCGAACATGATCAAGATGATCTTATGGAATATGAGACTTATGATTGCCTAAAAGAATCAAGTTGATAATCTGATTTCGACATCAAACTTGTGTGATTGCTTTGCTTATATGTTTTCTCTGATTTTTATCTCCTTAAATTTATTTCTATTACCTTGTCTGCTTAAATTAAATGAATGAATGATTTTTCTATATGAGTACATTGAAAAACGTCAATATAAGTACTAAAGCAGGTATCACCAGTCTGAAAGAAGACTATGGCTAGGCTAATATATTATTGCCTAAGAGTATGCATCTAGAAATCAATGATGCCTTATTTTCACCCAGCTCTAAGAGCAAGAGCAGTCTATTGAGTTTTAAATATATAAGAATGAATGATTTCCATATTGAAACAATGGGCGAAGGAAACAAAGAGTTCCTTCAGATATATGTATAAAATCGCCCAATGTCATAATAAGTCCTAAAGACTATACCTGCATTCTCTACTGACCTAGACTATGCAAAGATCAGTATCATAGAGGCTAAAAGCCTGCGAAAATATACACTTTATGGCACGACCGGATTGGCCATCCTGGTCCAAACATGATGCGAAAATTGATATTCAAAAGGCACACACTAAAAGATAAGAAGAGTTATCCCAAAGAATCTCACGTGTGTAGCATGTACACAAGGGAAACTCATTAGGCCATCACCAGTAAAACAGATTCGAGCTTCTTTTTCATAAATAAAGACTATATGTCTAGATAATACTGGTGAATACATGTTCCAAGCGTTTAAATGATTATGGTATGTCCATGAGGGTAAGTGTGGACAATTCTGTGATACATGTCCATACCAAGAACGGCTTGGCCGAAATCTTTTAAAAGGCAAATAGCTGATTGATATACCATAACTTATGAGGTCAAAACTCTCATTCACAGTGTGGGCCACACGAAATTTACATGCACCTAAGTTAATAAACATCAGACCATTTAGTGAGCATAGATATCCCCTATCACAATTATTAACGGGTCAAGAGCCAGACATACCCCATCATAAGACATTTGGATGTGCTGTCTATGTACTAATTGCTCCACCACAGAGAACTAAGATGGGACCTCAAAAGGAGGATGAGGATATATGTTGGATATGATTCTCCCACAATAATAAAGTACTTTGAGCCAACTATGGGTGATTATATTTGAGGCCAGGTACACGGATTATTTTATGACCAGGAGGAGTAAAAAATAATAAAGTTGGTAAAAGAATGGTAAAAGAAATAGATTCCAACCATCAATGTCTTGGCAAGATCCTCGGACTAAAGAATGTGAAATAGACGTCCAAAGATTATACATTTACAAAGATAGCTAATCAAATGCCAGACACATTTGCTGGCCCGAAAAAGAATGACTACGTCACATATAAACCAGCTTGTAAAGCACCAACGAATTTGATGTCCAGGAAGAGACACAGTCAAGTTGCTACAGAGTTTATACAACGTATGAAACGTGGTAGACCAAATAGGTTCCAAAAGATAAGAATCCTCGGAAACAAAACAAAGGTGCAGAGAATGATAATCAAAATCCAAATCCGAGGTTACTAGAGAAACCATCCCAGACATGGAAATAAAGCCGGCCGGCTCTAAGGTACTGGTACCAAACAATGTAACTTGGGAAGCCAAGCTGTAAAGTATTAAAGGTCCTGATAATAATGAATCTCAATCGATTATATCATGTCTGAAACATAATGAAACCAATAAGGAATGTCGACATAAGATGATTTATTTGCATACAAGGTAGCACTTGAATTTATGAATATAAGCGAAGATCATGAACCCACGTCAATATAAGAGTGCGCACTCGTAGAACAGATTGGATTGAATGGAAACGTGGGGTTAAATAGTTTAAGGAAGAAAGACGTATTTGGCCATATGATTAGGCCATATGATTAAGACGCCATATGATGTTAAAACCAGTGGATATAAATAGATCTTGTTAGGAATAGAAATCGTGAGATATAAAGCTGATGTTGTACAAGGATTCTCACAAAGACCAGTAATAGATTATGAGGAGACATACTCCCATGTGGTGGATGCAACTACTTTTAGATTTCTCATAAGTCTGGCTATATAGGAGAGAAAATTAGACTTGCAGCAAGTTGATGTAGTGACTGCATATTTATATGGTCCACTGGATAATGAAAGTACTAGAGGGTATTGAGCTGAAAGTACAACAAGTTCTCGAGAACAATATTGATAATCATCAAAGTATATGATCTGAATATCTTAGGAACCTCTGGATACAATTTTCCAAACAGTTGAATATCTTAAGAAAGAGTTTGAGATGAAAGATCTTGGAAAACAAAGTTTTGTTTGGGATTACAGCTTGAGTACATTAACAATGAAATCCTTGTGCGTCAAATAGTATATACAGAAAATGGTACTCAAGAGATTTAATATGGACCAGTCTCACCCATTATCTAGTACATGGGCGTGAGATCACTTGTTTTGGACACTGATCCATTTAATCCAAAGGTGGACGATAAAGAAGTCCATTTAGTCCTGAGATGGGCGATGCATAAGTCTTGCTTTAGACACTGATCTGATTGGTCCATAAGAAGGACGATGAAGAAGCCTTTGATTTTGGTTTATTTTATACTAACCAGCCCAAAGAAGGGTTATTTGGTTTTGTTGATTTGTTTTCAGACAGGTTATGTTTTACACATGGTGGTACACGCATATCACAGCATCATCCAAGATTTTGTGTGTGTGTATTTGAGGTCGATGACTCAATATGTTCGATCAGATTGTGGCATGGCCGATGGTAAAGAAGAACCAACTATGATGTTCGATGACGAAGCATATTCTGCCCAAGATCTTCATCACCCATGGATTGCAGAAAATTGGAGAGGTCCAAGGGACCTTCAGTAATGTCCAAGTCAGGGGGAGTAATGTGTGTTGTACTCTTTTTCCTTCACCATAGTTTTGTCTCAATTGGGTTTTTTTGGTAAGGTTTTAACGAGGCAACATTAAAGCACATTACAAGCTCTAAATGGTTAAGGCATCCAAGGGAGAGTGTTATGAACCAGATTGTGGATGGCTCATAACCAAGAAATTATCATTTTTAATCTTTCCATTTATCTATGACGGTGTAATCTCGTATATAAGGAACCTCTATGTTATGAATAAAGATAGGCTTTTCCATTACTTTTATAACAAAAAAAACAATTTATTTGTTGTATGAATTTTAGCTGTGAAATCTTGGTACAATAAGGAGGAAAATCTTTAAGAATCAATAAAAAGTGTGTTTATATATCTATTTATCTATTACTATAAAAAACATTTTCTCCTTCCTCTTTAGGACACATCAGCTGCCGCCTAGATAATTCATTCCCTCACTGCATGACACGTGGCGTGTAATTTCGAATTGCGAGTGTCTATGAAACACAACGTTTCGTGCTTGGCTTTAATCTGTTATTGCGTCTTGGGCTCTAGGTGTATTGCTTATTGCGGCCCAAAAAATATTGCTCACACCTTAACCCTAATTGATCGGTCGCGTGAAAGCATTTCGTTACTCCCTTTCTGCAACGGCGACGCATGACGCCTGCGATTCCTTTCTCTTAACCTAAACGGCCAGAGTCATGGATTCGTCTTTATTCCAACTAAATTCAATTGCCCACTACAGACTCTTCGATGCGTCATTCGTATCTCTTGGGCGCTGTGGATCTGTATAAATATGTAAGTAATTCTTATCTCGATCTCATATTCTCTTTATCCCCGGCGATGATGAGGAGGAAACTGAGGACCGTAAAAGCTTCTCCGACGACGACGAAGAGTACAAAGTGTTCCGCGATTTTAAGATCCAGGCCTGGAAGAATCGGGTAACATTATGACCCCTCTTTTGTTTCTCCAATTTTATAAGCGGTGGATAGGCCAAGAGGGACTTATGGAATCAATTGTATTGGGTTGAACAGAGAATCATGAAGGTCAATCAGAGGATTTTATTTCAAAAATTAATAATTATCGTCATGAAATGTCCTCATGGCGGAAAGATAATCAACCATATGGGAAGGACAAAATCCAGAATCTCCAACAAGTGTTGGAAGAAGTACAAACAGATAACAATAGATCACAAGAGGATATTATCGAGATTTCCAGGAAATTACAAGAGGCCTATAAGGATGAAGAGGTATATTGGCATCAGAAGAGTCGAAATATGTGGTATTCATCTGGGGACCTTAATACTAAGTTTTACCATGCTTTGACAAAGCAACGTCGGATCCGAAATAAAATAGTGGGTCTCCATTACGAAGCGGGTAATTGGGTCACAGATGAGAACGGTGTTGAGAAGGTGGCAGTAGATTATTTTGATGGTTTGTTTAGTTCGACCAATCCAATGGAGTTTAATAGTTTTTTGGAGGAGATAGGGCCATCAATTTCTCCCCAGATGAATCAAATGTTACTGCGATCAGCAACGGAGGAAGAGGTTCGACAAGCTTTATTCATGATGCATCCGGAGAAAGCGCCAGGCCCGGATGGAATGACAGCTCTATTCTTTCAGCACTCCTGGAATGTCATTAAAAAAGATGTGGTTGAATTGGTGAATAATTTTTTGGTCAGAGGAGATATGGACCCATGGTTAAACATAACTAATATTTGTATGATCCCAAAAAATAGAGAGACCTACAAGGATGACATAATTAAGGCCGATAAGTCTTTATAACGTTGGTTATAAGATTATCTCGAAAGTTTTGTGTCAAAGGTTGAAAACTTGTCTCCCCCGTCTAATTTCGGAAACACAATCGGCTTTTGTGGCAGGAAGCTTAATGTCGGATAATATTCTTATTGCGCAGGAAATGTTTCATGGTTTGCGAACCAAAAAGTCTTGTCAAAATAAGTTTATGGCAATTAAAACGAATATGAGTAAGGCATATGATTGGATAGAGTGAAACTTTATTGAGGCTCTACTCCCCAAAATGGGATTTGATACTCATTGGGTTAAATTAATGCGAGAGTGTATATCTTCAGTTCAATATAGGGTACTCCTCAATGGGCAGCCACGAGGCCTTATAACCCCTCAGCGGGGACTACGTCAAGGGGATCCCTTATCTCCTTATTTATTTATCATGTGTACTGAGACTTTAATTACAAATATAAAAAAGGTGGAACATGTGAAACAATTAACCGGTATGAAGGTAGCAAGAGCGTGTCCAGCAATTTCTCATTTGTTATTTGCAGATGACAGTCTGTTCTTTTGCAAGGCAAACAAAGAAGGGTGTCAAACTATTCTCATGATACTAAAGGATTATGAGGCTGTTTCAGGGCAACAAATTAATTTTCAGAAATCCTCAATTCAATTTGGAAATAAGATTGATGAATCCAGCCGTCAAGAGTTGAGAGATATTTTGGGAATTCAGAACCTAGGCGGAATGGGTTATTATTTAGGCTTGCCAGAGAGTTTAGGAGGATCAAAGATACAAGTGTTTGGTTTTGTACAAGATCGTCTGAATAATAGGGTGAATGGTTGGACATTTCGATTTTTCACCAAGGGAGGAAAAGAGGTGATTATTAAATCGGTGATCACGGTCCTGCCAAACCATGTGATGTATGTGTATCGGTTACCGAAAGCTACAGTTAAGAAACTAACGAGTGCAGTAGCTTAGTTTTGGTGGAGTCCAGGAGGAAGCACAAGAGGCATGCATTAGAAATCATGGGATAAATTATGTGTACACAAGGATAATGGTGGGCTAGGATTCAAGGATTTGACTGATTTTAATACGGCGATGCTTGGAAATCAATTGTGGCGGCTGATCGAGAAGCCAAATACTCTTTTCTCTCGAGTTTTCAAAGGACGGTACTTCAGGAATGCTTCACCCCTGAAACCGATTCGCTCATATTCCCTGTCATATGGCTGGAGGAGTATTACTTCTGCTAGATCTCTGGTTTGTAAAGGACTAATCAAACGGGTTGGAACAATGTCATCTATTTCAGTATGAAATGATCCTTGGATCTCATCCACTCGCTCGAGACCAGCTAACAAAAACTTTCATAATAGTTATCCGGATCTCACAGTGTATTCTCTCTTTAATCAGGAATCCCGAACATGGAATTTACAGGTCATTTTGTAGCTCTATGCTTTGTTGCCTGTTTCCTTTTACTTTTTTTTTCAAATGCAGAAACAAAATTAAGAACTGCTTATTTGCTCAACCAAAAAAACTATACATCTTTCCATGCTTTAAACAAGCATCTTGCCGTAAATGAAAACCGAAGAACAGCATGCCAATCATAATGTTTTTTTAAAATCAAATGCTAAAATTATTCAAAACAAAAACCCCTATTGTTTACATCTACAAATGCATAATACAAAAAAAAAATTAAGCGGATTTTTGGCTATTTCTATCTATGAATTTGCACTGGTCTTGTGGAAAACCAGTATATCCATAATATTAAAAACATATACCACATTTAAATTCCTTTTCCATGCATTTTCCTATTACCCACGTCCTTTTATTACAAAACTTGCATCCTAAGCTCCAACAAATCGAACCAAAACAAATACTCAATTACGAACAAGGTTCGCGCGTAACAAAAAAAATATTAATTGAATTGAAAATTTAGAAACCAATGACGCCTTCGCAAAATAAATACAGTCAAACTCATAGACATATAACATAACAAAAAAAAAGACGCACGAATGACTTTCTTGTTCTCGGTTTCTATACTAAACCAAACGCTCGGTCATCCCAAAATACACAAACCAAAAATGAAAAAACACAATAACAAATTACCAAATCAGTCAAGATTTATATCAAATTAAATTAAATTACAAATACGGAGATCCCTAATCTACAGCAATCAGAAGATAAATATGTAAACAAAATCTTAAAAATATGGGTGTGATTGGCTATTGCCGTAGATGCTACACCAATCTTGGTTTGTATTTTTTTTAATCTCACGGCTTTTTTTTTTAAATCCACAGCATCCTTTAAATTCATGTCTTTATAATTTTTTTTCAGAGACAAATACCTGCAGCCTAAATTTGAAGACTTTTAAAAATTAAAAATCTAGAGCCAAAGCAAAAAAAAATCACAACAATATTTCTACAGCCAAAAAATAAAATCACAGCTCTTACTAATCAAACCCTATATGTTATCAGAAGATAACACCCGCTGCTTTATTAACATTTCTCTAAACCGATTCTCAAACATGATTAACACACGAACAAAGTTAGAAAAATGGAAAACCCACCAAACCTCCCTCAACCCTCTCATATCATCAATATTCAAACGACGTCTCTAATTATATGGAATCTGAAATGGAGGTCGACCAAACCGTCAACACCTCAGGTGAAGACATTTCTGAAACGGAACCTGCATCTTATCTCCACGACCTGAGCCTCAAATATTTTGCGTCGGAGCCACTGAGGATGATCTTCGATCACAAACGCTTGCTGGAGCTATGCTTAGAAAACAATAACCCTGAAGCACACTATGTTAAGGGGATTTAATCAGTTTTTCTTCCATCATAGACCTAACGCAGCACTCAACCACCTCCGCAAATCTGCAAATGGAAAATACAACAAGGGTACGTATCTTTGTGGTTTATTACTTCTGTGCACATGAAATATCAAAGAAGGAAAAAGTTACTAAATATCCTAGACTGGGAACACAATCTACTGACGACCAAGCGTCGCCAGAGGAAAATTAAAAAAAAAACCTTAAGTGTCTATCCTATTCAGCTAGAGGATATATACCTAAAAAATATGGTCCGACTCAAACCCCCCAAGAAGTTGCGACCTCCACAACAAAAATCATCAATGCAAGAATTGTTACTACTTCTTAAGAATTGAGAAATTTGTCAATTACATTGCTAATAGATCAAAAAAAAAATATTGTTAGAAGATAAATATCAAAAGAGGATGATTATCCAACTTGGACACCTGTCCTGTTATAACATCATCTTTGTCATCTCTACGTGTCTTGTTCTCTATTAAAGAGATGATGACTCTACGTGTCTTGTTCTCTATTAAAGAGATGATGACTATGTAATTTTGTTGCACTATAAATAGCTGAGTTAAGTTGTTGTTCGTAGAAGAAAAAAAAGATACAACAATAATGAAGATCACTTTCTTCTTTACTCATCAAAATCACAAGACCAACTCTTACTCTCTCCTTTATTATTATTCTATTTTCTCTATAAATACAAGTATATACATAACCATTTATATCATGAGCTAATAGTTCATAATACGTTATCAGCACGAAGCTCTGGCCAACTGAGGTTTATCAATCTGAAAGTTCTTAAACCAGTCGAGGTAATGTTTAAATTTATGGGTTTCAATATACTTAATTTATTTAAATTTTATTATTGTTCCGGAGTGAAAGGCTAGGCCTTCTCCGTTTATTTTCGGGATGATAGGCGTTGCCTTCCCCGACTGATCGTTATGGTAGGCTATGCCTTTACGATCAGAGAAACACGTGGTAGGCGTTGCCTCCGTGAATAAAAAAAAATATAAAGGTCAAAAATGGCAGACTAAGTCTAATCGGACCTTGAAATAAGTAAAAGTCAAAATGGTAGACCATGTCTTCTCGGACTTTGAAAAATGATCAATATGGTAGTCTAAGACTCCTCGGATCATGTGGTAGGCTAAGCCTCCAATTTTATTTATGCTATTTAAATTTCTGCGATTTAAGTTATGCTTTTATTTTATGTCTTTAATTTCTGCATTTAAATTATGCATTTAATTTCCGTCTTTATATATTATTATTCTATGAATATGGTTATCATGTCAAATTTGACAAAGTTCAAAATAAATGCCCTTAATATTACGAGAAATAATTTTAAGACTTGGGCAGTGGGTGCAAAGATGCACCTGAGAGAAAATGAGCTTTGAGAAATTATCGATAAGTTGAAACTATATCGGATGAGAAAAAGATAAAGCCATGATAATTTACACTACTTTAATGATGGTTTATAAGATGAGTTGTATCATGAGAAAGATCTAGAAGATCTTTGAATAATCAAATCCTTGAAAGAAAGGATTCACCAAATTGTTGGAGTTGATGTAAATCCTCCGTGAGAATTGAAAAGAAAAGAAACTCATGATACTAAACCATCAAATCGGTCCTTCTTGAAAAGGACAAGGGTGTGGATGCGGTTGAAACCGCTATCGTGGTCGTGGAAGAGGACGAGGAAGAAGATTCCGTCCCTATGAAAATAATGGAAACTTCCACGAAAATGAAAGTGGTCGGGTGATAAAAGGCAAACAGAAAAGGTTTGCTATAGATACGGCCAGAAAGAAAATTGGGTACGTAGTTGTCGTACGCCAAATATTTAGCCGATCTATATCGAGAATCAAAAAGAAAAAGAGAAAGGAAGTATATTAAACTTCGTCTCTTATGAGCCCGAACCATTTTTCGTAGCTTGAATACTCATCTCGATGATTCAGATTTTCTGGTTGGTCCAGAAAATGAAAATAAAATATCGATGTGATATGAGAATTATTTTCCTGAATAAGATTTTGAGATTCAGGATGGACAAAATATACCTGATAGGTATTGGGTCATCGTCATGACTACTAAAGGTAACAAATATTTTTCCTCTTTTAAATTAAATAAGTATAGTATCTAGTAATATAAACATATTATTGGCTCTAGAAGAGCTTATGATAAAAAGACATGCATAAAAAAAAAAGATGGCAAAATTATAAATGAGTGGTAAACCTGAAGTTTACTGATATATAGCCATCTCCAATAATGTTATCGACATTATTTTGAAATGTTGAAAAACCAGAAGTTTTCACATATAGCATGTCAAGAAAATAAATGAAACAATCATGGGTGATGAATCATCAAACAAGTTCACAATATGTGATTTCTTTAAGCAGGCCCCAAATTAAGATCTCACTCTAAAGGATTTGAAACATAATTCATCCCAAATGGGAAAACTGAATATGTTATTGGTTCTAGAGTGGGATTCAGTACGAGATTTTAGACATGGAGTGTCATCATCTCGAGGGGGAGAATTAAAGAATCCTAGTGAGTGGAACATTGAAAAATTATGTTCGCACTAGAAAAAGAACTTGATAAAGTAAATTCAAGTAAGATGATCCCCATGATCAGGTGTAATGCAGTTGTGCATGTAATAAAGACATATACAGTCCAAAGGGATAAAGTATATGGATACTTAGAAATATGCTCGCAAGTTTGCTAGAAGCATATGATAAGCTGATGGAATGAGATATGTGAAATGAATTACAATGAAAAGTAGGATAATCCATTTCCAAAATGCCTGCCAGACATTTTGATGAAATAATGAAATCTCATATTCCAGCTGAAAATGCTCCAATAAAAAAAAAATATCCTAAACGGACGATATATGAGTCTATGGCACGCTAGAGACGTGATAGACCACTTTGGTTCCAAAGAGTCCTCGAAAAGGAGCAAAAATATAAATAGAGGATGAATCTCATGAGGAGACCGTTGATATGGTTAATATAATAGTCAGGTACCTGGGTAAATCATCGATGATGATAAAGAGATCTCGATTAACCATATCAGTACGGATAAAAAGATGGAACCAAAGAGAAAATAGATTGTCGACAATAAAATGAAAAAGCGCTATATAAATAAGGATTATGAATCTACCTCTATGTATGAGGGTAGAGTGAATTGATTGGCCATCAATTCGATATAAAGCTCGTTCGAAAAACGAGAGATTTTTGGACCAAAAGTCCAAGGTATAGTTCTCCAGAGAATGAAATGAAAGATGACCTTGAGGTATGAAAAAACGGCTTGTTCCGAGGTCACTGGAGAAAATTTAAAATAGATGCAATATATTGAAATGTCTGGCAGGACAAAAATAACTTGAGTTGCATCTTGATGTTTAGTAGTCCCTGGAGAGTAAAAGATACTCTTGGGAATATATAAAACTCTGAATGAGTTAGAACAAGCCGTATATAAGGTATATTGAACCAGTAACTGGTGATATGTTTACGGCACGATTTGCCGGAAGATGAATTTCCAGCGTTAGGAGGAGGAATTTGAGAATTTCCTAAAGAGATTACATGGTGTACATAGTCGTTGTTACACCTTGATCCCCCTACAGATCAAAGAGAGCTGGAAGTTCAGAAAATTGTGCATTAGGAAACCAGTTGCCAGATGTGTTCACAGATACGACATGATATACCCGCTGAAAATATTCCAGCAAGAGTTGATGTTCCTAAAGAACAAACTGATGGAAATAAAATGAATGAACTAAGGGTTCAGTTAAAGAGGGGGAGACTAGCGGGTTCTAAAGATAAAAATCCCCAAAAGAAATTGGTTGAGAAAATTTGCAAGGTTCATGAAGAGCCTGTTACTGAAAAATGTCTGAAAGAAGACATAAGTGGACAGGTTCAAAGAGAACCTGATATTGAAAAATGTCTGAAAAATGCATAAGTGGAAAGGTTCTAGAAGAACCTGATACTGAAAAATGTCTGAAAGAAGGCATAGATGAAATGGTTCAAGATGAACCAAATAAAGATAATCCAGATGACGAAAAGGGAACAGAAAAGTATGAGATTTCCATCAACTACACCCTTGATAAAAAGTTATAAGATAAAGATGTTGATGGAATGTTCTCCTTTTCTGTGGCCAAAGAGATCGATCATAAAAATGATGATCCCGATCCAAGGTCCATTTTGGAATGTCTTTGGACTTATAGTCATAACGTCTGAGAATATAAATCCAGTTGGGTATAAGTGGGTATTCGTGAGAAAAGTAACACGATATAAAACCTGATTAGTTGCCCAAAGATTTTGTCACAGACCGGGAATTGATTTTGAGGAAATGTATTCCCCGGTAATGGATGCAATTACGTTTAGATTTTTGATGAGCCTAACGGCGTCTAAAAATCTTGAGATGCATCTTATGGACGTTGTGACTGCATATTTGTATGGATCGTTGGATAACGATATATATTGAACTCCCTGAGGGATTGAAAATGCCAGGGGCATTGAAAGGAAAATCCATGGAGATTTATTCGGTCAAGTTACAGTGATCACTTTACGGATTATAGCAATCCGGACGCATGTGGTACAATCGCTTAAGTGAATATATCTTGAAAAAGGATATGTTAATAATGCGATATGTCCATGCGTTTTTTATAAAGAAATCGTCATCTGGCTTTGTGATCATTGCTGTATATGTAGATGACCTGAACATAATTGGAACTCAAAAGGAGGTTGATGATGCTCGAACTCATATGAAAAAGGAGTTTAAAATGAAAGATCTCGGAAAGACAAAGTTTTGTCTTGGGCTCCAGATAGAGCATATCCGAGAAAAAATAATTGTGCATCAATCAAACTATACGAAAAGGTTATTGAAACGCTTTTGTATGAATAAAGCGACTCCTTTGAGTACTCCAATGATAAATAGATCTCTCGATGTTAAAAGAGATATTGTTTTAAAAGATCCTGGTAAGATCTTATATAAATAAGTACTTTGGAGATGCTAATCGTAATAAAGCATATGTGAGCGTATATGTCTTGCGAGTTGTATTTGATTAAATATACTTTTAGACACTAATGTCTTTGCAAGATACAACTCATTTTCTATTCATGGAAATTAGAACGGCGTCGAGAATATTTCCATTCTCTCCAAGGTATGTTTTAAATTAGGGTTGATTTATTCTAGAAAACCCGAGTTTGGTATGGTTTTGCAGATACATGCTATTTATAAAGTCGAACACAAACTGGATACGGTTTTACAATTGGTGAAACCATGATTACATAGCGTTCCGAGAAACGATCCTAGGTTTCGACTGCTTCAAAGCATGTCGAGAATATGTTTGGCTTCGGTCAATGAGTCACAACATATAAGAATTAAGCGAAATAGTCAACGAAAAAGAGCCGACGAAAATATTTGAAAACAATTCGGCTTGTGTCGCTCAACTCAAAGAAGACTACATCAAAAGAGACAGAACAAATCATATCCCTCCGAGATTTTTCTCATACATAAGGGAGTTCGAGAAAAATAAAGAGGTGGACATCGAGTATGTACGGTCATGCGACAATCCTGGCTGACTTGTCAACAAAGGCCCTTCCCACTACAACGTTCCGAAAATACGTCTATTGTATCGGAATGCGGCATTTATATGACCTGTGACGAGAAAGCTAGGTTCACTATTCTCAGGGGGAAATTACGGCAGTGTACTCTTTTTTCCTTGTCATCGTTTTTGTCCCAAAGGGTTTTTCCATGACTAGGTTTTTAACGAGGCACTACGTAATATAAGATGGATAATCAAGGGGGAGTGTTAGAAGATAAATATCAAAAGAGGATGATTATCCAACTTGGACACCTGTCCTGTTATAACATCATGTTTGTCATCTCTACGTGTCTTGTTCTCTATTAAAGAGATGATGACTATGTAATTTTGTTGCACTATAAATAGTTAAGTTGTTGTTCGTAGAAGAAAAAAAAGATACAAAAATAATGAAGATCACTTTCTTCTTTACTCATCAAAATCACACGACCAACTCTTACTCTCTCCTTTATTATTATTCTATTTTCTCTATAAATACAAGTATATACATAACTATTTATATCATGAGCTAATAGTTCATGACAAATATGTCATTGTTTCCTTTGCTTTTTAAAGATAAACTAGATTTTTTTATTTCTTCTATCATGAATAAAAAATATAATTACTTGATTTTTTTCTTCAAGTAAAAAAATATCTTATTACTCCCAACTGTACTGACTCCTAAATTAAACAAATAATACACAAAACATTGATACATACATAAACAATAAAAAAACAGCATCTAACCATAACTCAATAAATCCTCACATTGCCTCGCAAAGAGTAAAAAACGCATTGACATGAACATCATAAGATCTACTAACATGTACTCATAAAATCTATTATTTGTAAGAACTGATAATTCGGACTCAATGGACATCCAACTAACAGAATAACTGATAATTCATAAGAGAAATTAACGTCCAAACCCGGCGCGTAGCGCCGGAATACCCTTAGTTAACAATAAACCTTACCCTCATGTGAAATTAACAAGATTGTCATTGCTTATGTGTCATGATTACAAGCTTTCTCACAGCCTTTATTGAAAAACCCTTCATTGCCAAGAAATATTACATGTAATGCCACTGCTTACTAAACCTACAAATATATTAAACTATATGTTTACGTTATTAACTACACCAAATAAACGTATACTCCTGTCCATTTTCTTAAGATTTATATTGTCCACAAGACTACCTTATAAAATGGACACAAACATATTGTCAGTCGTTTGTTGTATAGTCAATGGACCCAAAAAAATTTACGTGAAGATCAGAAGTTTTGTTTATTGGCAATATAAATTCTCTTTTTTATGTTCGTTGGTCCAAAACATTTATGTCATAATTTTTGTTTCCTAAAGTTAAGAGGGCTTTCCTATATTGCATTATAGTTTCGTGCATATTCATGTTAATTTGTAAAACTATTATACAAGACTTTTTATTATTTGAACTGGAAAAATATAAAATGTTCGTATTCATGTTCTTTTATACAACTTATATACATATCATTTATTTTTCTTAATATGTTATTGGTTTTATTTGATTTTATTTGATAAGTCACAATCCTTTGAGACTGGACATTTTATATGGACTTTCTTTATATGCGCGGGTTGTCTACATTTTTTATTTATTTTTTTGTTGTATTTCTTTTGTAAATATATATATATATTTTTGTAAGGTATTATTTTGATTTTATATATTTTGTGTCAATAGTAAAGATAGCTTTCCGAATGTGGTCAATATTTGTGATTTGTAGTTAGACAAATATGGTCGAAGCTAAGTATAACTTATTAAAACTGTTTATTCTTGGGGATAATGGAATCAGTAAACGCCTTAAAGGAAAAAAAACACAATTATGAATTTTAAAAATAAAATAATGCCCCCTTTCTATATTGTTAAAATGTTTGAAACCATAGATGTGTTTCCTTGCATATTGGACAACTTATGTTCCTCAAAACTAATTCATTGATGCAGTGAAAATGGAAATTATTACCGCAAGTAAGAGAGCATAAGTTGTTTCCATAGTTGTAATTTTTGAAGCATATAGTGCTTGTACCATTTTCTGGTTTTGTCATCGGAATCCTAATAGCTCCCTCAAGATCGGCGACAATAAGATGGATGTCTAGTATTGTAGTTGCGTTGGGGTTGTTGTCTGTGATGGAAGAGTAAAATCAAAATCAGCAGTTATGTTATTGTTGTTGGATGTCAGTTCATTCATGATGTATTGGCTAATCTCATGAATATGAAAGGTGGAGTCGGGACAGTGAATCTCATGGTACATTAATATGAAATCCATGCCCTCGGTTGTTGAGTCATTTAAACTACCTTGATTGCCAGTAATAGATGAAAGCCAGAAAGAAATGATAGATTGATGGGTGGTGAGTGTATTTATGAAGCCTTGGAGTGTTCGCCATAGATTCGGTCTTGAAGGTCTTTTCGGTGCGAGAGGTTGTAAGAAAGCAGTTGATTAATCATTTTTGTTTTGATTTTGAAATTCAGATCGGTATGTTGTTTAAGCTTTAATTTGTATGCATATATGTAGCTATTGCAAATCATTGGTTCAACTTTTTGGATGGTTCGTTATGATATGGCTTAAAATGTTTATCATAATACATCTCATGAATGATACATCTCATGCATGTTAGACCAAACATTTATTCTCACATTGTTTCACTTTAGCTAATGTAATTCATTAGTGTTGTTTTTATTTGATTAGCGTAAGCACAACATCATATTTTTATTTGATTGAACATTTTTCGCAACGGGATGCTAAAATGAGAATAATGTGTATTTTGTTTAAGTATTTTACATTTAATTTATACTCTCTTTATTTCATTTTATGTAGTTTTCTATTGTATTTTATTTTTAAGGATATTGGTAATATATGAATTTCGATTTAGAGGCTGTCTTAGTTTATTGAAAACTTAAAGTGGATAGATTTAAAATATTTGATTGGATTCAATATATTTATAGTTGCGCTTTATATCACATTTTTTGTGATTATTTGAAAAAATTCTACGCTTCGCACAATATTTTTAATTTGTTTTTATACATATTTTATATTTTATCTTTAATTATGTATTAGTTTTTTGTGACTTTAACAAAATTTCTTATTTATTTTTCTTAGTTTTAGTTTCATGACCATTAAAATGAGAAAAAATCCATGAGAAACATTATTTAATAAATGGATTCTTTTTTTTTTCTGTTGTTATGAACTATTTCACTTTTCTTAAAATTTATTTATTTTAAATTATATTATTTACTTTTACTTACTTTTATTGTTTAAAAAAAAATTAATTTAATTTTATAACTGATTTTCTAAATCTTTGTTTAGATTATGTAATAATCATTGATTGTGGTTCTACTATTTTGTTGCTTATTAATTTCTCAGAACTTCTGCTTTGTTACTAAAATAGAAAATAATACACGAGATATTTATTTCTTATTATTGTTAGAATGAGTTCAATAAAACATAGAAAAATATCGCTGTTTTTTGTTTTTCTGAATGTTCTTTATTTATCTTTGAAATTTCTATATATTTATATTATACTATTTTCATTAAACATTATTTGTTATATCTTGTTGCTTTTTAGTTTTAAAACTTTTTTAAAATTATGTTTTGATTATAATTGATCCTTGGTTGTGGTTTGCGACTATTGTTTTCTTATTAATTTTTCTAAACTTGGTTTTGGCAACTAAAAAATAATGTGAAATTCACTTTTTGGTTAAAGTTGGTTTAATGAAATGTAAAAATTAATATAATACTATAACCAACTTTTAATCCTCTATAAAATTTCATAGGTTGATCAATAAATTTCAAATTTCATCAAACAAAAAAAAAAAATTAATATAATAAAGAAATGATTTATTATTTTATAATATTTTGGATTATATTATGTAAATTCACTAAACTATTATTTGTTGAAAGAAACTGGTTTTAATTTTTTGGAAGGAAAATGAAATATTTAGTAGAAACTGGATTGCTAGTTGTTTTAATAAATTTGATATAAATAATAAGAAAATAAAAATTTGAGGATAATTTATTAATTTAAAGAAAATGATGATGATGCGTCTAATTTTTTTTCTTTCTGAATGTTCTTTATCTATCCTTGAAATTTTTGTATTTAAAAATTATATTAATTTTGAAACGGTATGTGTCTGAACAGCCGTTTTGCTTATCATTCTTGTAATTTAAACACAAGGAACATTATTTTTAGGATCTAGATTAATCAAAATTACATGAGAGCTCTTTGGATGTTAATTATCGTTCTTATCCAAGAGGATGTTAAGTTTTGATAGCTACCTAATTCTATGGCAGAGTCATTTTATTTTTTTTGAAAGAATTTTAAATTTATTCACTTCAAAAACTTTTGTACAACCTAATGCTATTTTGTGTAAATAGCTATAGACCTAAAAAAAACTTTGAGAAGAAAAAGAAGCATTATCTACTCCCATACCATATCTCAATGGCCTTCTTATATTTACTTCTCACTCTCTTTCGCAAGGAGGATATTCTGTTTCTGACCAACCTATCGATATAGATAATCAATCGAGCAGGGGGTTGAGAAGGATCTCAAACTCTCCGGGTGTTTCTCTCATGCCAGATAACATAGACTACCGTTTGGAAACAATATCTAAGGAGGAAGGTTAGTGTTGGATTTGGAAGACCTGTCACCAACCGTTGTATCAAAGATTGCCATTGCACCGAATGTCCTTGCCCAGCCAGGCCCCTTATTGTTCCTTTCCAAACTTCTTCAGAGAAAACACACTCGAAAAACAAATGATCTCACGTTTCAGTAGTTGCATTGCAGAGCCAGCAAGTTGATATTGCTTGAGGGTTCCACTTAAGCAACCGATCTCCCGTCGATAACCTGTTGTGAACCGCAACCCAAGTCAGAAAGGAAAATTTGGGAGTAGCCTCCTTGAACCATATCCCCTTGGACCAAAGAACACGGAGCCCGTGTGCTCTTGTTAGATTCCAAGTTTGAGATGTCATGAAACCCATTCTGAAATCTCCATTCTCCCTCATCCAAAGACATCTATCATCTTGCTGTCCAAGCCTGCGTTCCTGAAGAGATATAATCTCATTCTGTATCTGAAGTAAGACATGGCTTCTATGCCGACGCCTGCGATAGGTGTTTACTACTCTCTCCACCGTCGCGTTGATTGGAATGCCAAGTCTGATACAGCCAATTTCTCCTGTAAGATTTAACAGGACTCCCAGCTGCGACCATTTATCAAGCCAGAATGATGTCCAAGATCCGCTGTGTACTTCCATTTGTGTGAGCTGCAGAGCCAAAGGTCTGAGCTTCAGGAATTTCTTCCACATCCAGGAGCCCAAGGAACTTGTTTCCTTCACATTCCAAAAGGAGCTTGTCCTGATCAGATATCTGTGAATCCATTGAACCCACAGCGAAGATCTTGCTGAGAGAATGCGCCATATTAACTTCAAACAAGAGACTTTGTTAACTTCCTCCAGATCCCGCAGACCTAAACCGCCTTCCTCCTTCGGTTTACAGACATCAGACCATGCAATCTTTGCCTTCTGGGTAGACATCACCGGTCCCGACCAAAGAAAAGCCGAACATAAGCTGTTAATCTCTCGAATGCATTGCTTAGGAAGCTGAAAAGCTGACATCCAAAAGTTTGTCACATTATACAGCACATAACCAATTAACTGCAGTCGACCCGCAAATGAAAGATGTCGCGCTGTCCAGGAGGATATCTTGTTTCTGATTTGCGAGATCAGAGGAGCATAGTCAGTGCTTGACATCTTCTTTAACAGCAGCGGTAACCTCAAGTATCTTATAGGTAGAGAACCCGCTTCAATAGGGAACTGATCCAAAATTTCCACAGTAGCATCCTCCTTCACACCAGCCAGGAACATGGTAGATTTCTCGAGGCTAATACTCAGACCAGACATCATAGCAAACTCCTTAAAAACTGTCAACACGCCTTCTATATAGCTCTTATTTCCATCTGAAAAGACCAAGACGTCGTCGGCGACACAGAGGTGTGTGATGGATAACTCGTTGCAGTAGGGGTGATAACGTATGCGGTTCTCAAGAGCCGCTTTATCCAAGAGCTTTGTCAGAACTTGCATACAGTTCACATAAAGATAGGGCGAGAGCGAGCACCCTTGATGCAAGCCTCTCTTGCTGTTGAAGTAACCCGCTAACTCCCCATTTATCTGAACCAAGAAAGAAGCCAGCTCTATGCACTTCTTTATCCATAGAATGAATTTCTCCGGTAGATTCATAACTTCCAATACAGATAATAGAAAAGCCCACTGTACCGAGTCGAAGGCTTTGGAGATGTCAATCTTCGTAGCACATCTCGCAGAGACTGAGGGCTTGTGGTAACTCTTAACCAGTTCCGAGGCTAGTAAGACATTTTCCATAAGGAGTCTGTCTTTGACAAAGGCCTACTACTTCAATGAGATGAAAGAAGGCAGGAGCAGTTTCAAACGGTTTGCCAAGATCTTCGATATTACCTTGTAGATCACATTGCAACACGAGATAGGACGGTAGTCTTTCATGTATACAGCTACATCTTTCTTGGGGATGAGGGTCAGAATAGTAGAGTTGATCCCCTTCGGTAAGAAACCTTTATCAAAGAAGGATTGGACCGCATGGACGAAATCTCCACTAGTTATAGTCCATGTTGCTCGGAAGAATTCAGCAGAGTAGCCGTCTGGGCCTGGAGATTTATTTGAAGTCATCCCAAACAGCACCTTCCAAATCATTGCTGCAGACACGTCTCCCATCAACATTCTCCTATCCTCCTCCGAGCATTCAAAATTCAGTAGCTCCTTTAATTCCTCCACGTTCACTCCCCGGTAGTCAAAAGGTGTTTTGGTCAGGAAGTTGCTGAAATAGCTCACTGCCTCTGCTTTAATATTCTCTTGATTATCAGCCACAGACCCATCTTCTCTCTTGATCTCTCTGATAGAATTTCTAATTTTTCGAACCTTTACTGCCCGATGAAAGGTTTTGTTATTGCCGTCTCCAAAGCCTAGCCAATGAATTTTTGTTTTTTGACTTAGAACTTTCTCCTCCAGCCTCGATAGAAAGGTTCATCTAGTTAGCGCCGCTGACTCTAAAGCCATGTTGGTCTGAGAGGGTTCATTGAGAGTTTTGGTCTGAAGCTCACACAGTTTCCCATAAGCCTCCTTTGTCTTTTTCACAATGTCTCCAACCTTCTCTTTACTCAACCTCCACAGTATGGGTTTAAGTGCCTTCAGCTTCTTAGCGAGCCTGAAGAGAGCTGATGTTGAGTTAAATAACGCCTCAGTACCAGACCAGAAGTCTCTCACCAGTGGCAGAAACTCAGGCATATCAACCACTGCATTCACAAACTTAAAGGGTTTCCTCGGTTGCGTACTGTCTGTTTTGATTGAGATTCTACACCTCTGATGATCTGAGCACCCCCCTGCCTCGAAAACACAGTAAGACTGAGGGAAAACTCGCATCCATTCTTCATTGATTAGCGATCGATCTAACTTCTTACAGATAAGATCACTATCTCTCTTATTGCTTCAAGTAAATCTGGGCCCCTGGTAAAACATGTCTACCAGTGAACCATAGTGAACCATCTCCTGAAACTCTCTCATTCCAGTAGAATCATAATTCCCGTCAAAATTTGAGTGCTCCTCTCCGTCTAAGATCTCGTTGAAGTCACCACACACTAGCCACGGCTTCTTCCGAATAATGGGAGAGTCTTGGTGAGCCTTAATGTCTCCCCAAAGCTCCCTCCTTTCCTCCTCCAAATTAAGCCCGTAGACAAAAGAGCAAAATATACCATCCACCATACCCTCCAATAGAACTGAAACCGTCACCAACTGCGTACTTTGAAAGCATGGAGTGACTCTCACATTCGGCCTCCATACAATCCATACCCTACCCCGTCTGTGATAATCATAATTTGTAATATACGACCAGCCCGGGAAGACCTTTGCAAGTATCCCCTTTGCTTTATTTTCCTTCACCCTTGTTTCAATCAAGAATCCAAACTGAAAACCACACTTCCGTATCCATTCTTTCACCACCAAATGTTTAGAATGTTTATTAAATCCTCTAATGTTCCAGAAAAGTCCAGACATTAATGATTTCGGTTTTTCATATTGCTCAGTTCGCTTGGACCTGCATCCTGCGCTTTCTGAACAGATTTTTCACCTAAGACCTTGTGCTTGAGCTTCGAATCTTTGGGGAGAGATTGACGGGGAATGACTGTGTCCTTCTTTGCCACAGACGCACACACCTCTTCATCTACATCCACACATTCCTCACTCTGCTCTCCAACAATTTCCCCTTCCTCCTCCGAGCTCAACACCGAGAATCTGGAGTTTGTTAGAATGGCAACCTGGCCAAATTTGAGGTTTTTCAAAGGAGACCGGCTCGATTTCCCGGGAGAGACATCCAACCACTCCTTCTCTTTTTCCTTATCTTCCTCCTTTTCCTCTATAGAACCTTCTTGAACCTCTCCTGAGACTGGACTTTCCACACCCACAGATCTTTCTACCAGACGCGCTTGCTCCATTTCACACGTCTGATGTTCTTGAACTTGAGATTTCTCTGTCACTTCATTAGAGGAAATGTAGAGTGCTTCCAACCTATTAGTCATTTGGGTCTCAATCAGCTTCTCTGCCTTCTCCTGATCAATCTCCAGCCCGTTATCCGTAGACAGACTACCCATTCCTTCTTCTTCCCCCTGCTCAACCTCCTTCTCTTTCTCTATCTGCACTTCCTTCTGCATACTCTTATTGTTTGGACATGTTTTGACTGAGTGTCCCCACTCCTCACACTTTGGGCATTTAGATGCAACCAAGGGTAAGAGTATTCCACCAGAAATTCCTGACCTTGGACATTGAAGTTCATCTTTTTTGGGAGATCTTTTGTCAAGTCGACTTTGACAAAAATATTCACTTCCTCCAAATCCAGACACTGAGTAGTTTCCGAGTGAAGCCTCACCAGGGTACCAATCGGACTTGAGACATAGCTCAGACCTTTCCATGAGAACATGTTGATAGGCACATTCTTTAAGTGCACCCATATCGGAATAGCCTGCGCCGGAGCCTTCTCTTTCTCTATTACCGGAGACCATTTCGTCACAACCACGGGGATACCGGCGAGGTTCCACATTCCACGCCTGAGTATCCTATTTCTATCCGCCTGATTTGGAACCCTGAACTTCATCGAAGTTTTATTCACCTCAAAAACGTCAATCATTTGCTTCTTGTCATTGAGAGTCCAGATTTTGTTGACAATAGCATGAATCTTTGCAATGTGGGGAGCTTCATCGAGAAATTTTCCTATGAGAAAATCCTCCCAAAGCGGTGCCACATCCTTCGTAATCTCCTCCGGAACCAAGACAGAACACACCCCATCCTTCATCGCAACCTCAACCTCGTATTTCCTCAGACATCGATTTTCCTGAACCGCTCCTACCCAAGAACCCTTCGAACCCCTTAGACCAGTAACCGGAACTCTTGGCTCCCTTGGAGAGCCAGAAGCCTCCCCTTGAGAACCGTCTTCCTCTTCGACCATCAGAACCACCGTAGACGGCGCCGGCGTGAGCCTTACCGAGGACAAAATCGTAGAAACCCTAAATCGCCTTCAGAGTCATTTTAACACTTCAGAGTTGTTCGTTTACTAATGCAATAATCGTCTCAAAAGCTAAGATCCATGATTGGAGGTGTATCAGGTCTAATGGTGGTATGCTCAATAAATGTTCATCTTTACTTCTGTCTTCTTTAGAGTGCTCTTTAAAAAATGAATCTCTTAGTATTATTGATTGATAAGTCTTTAACTAAATCTCCAATCTATAGAAAACACAAAAAAAAATTTATAGATTTTTAAGAATGTTTATTAACGTTTGTAGCCATGTTCATGATTTTAGCTTTTTTATTCTCTTCTTATCTCCAACTGAGGATTCTACATTAAGCTCTGCATCAGACTTGTGTTTCCTCTTCTTCCCTTTACTCTTTTCGTCTTCTTCATTTTGTTGTTGTTCTTCTTCTTCTTTGAGATTGGAGTAGAGTATCTCAGAAAATGTGGGTGGCTAGCTAATTCTCTAACTCTCTCTGAGTTTACAAAACACAGTGTATCATCAATCATGGAAGAATGAACAATCCTGATTTCAGATCATATTAATGGATGCTCAATAGTACCTGCAGAGCATTGTCTAGATTACTCGAAAGCAGAGAAAAAATATGAGAAACAGAGTTTAAGCAAAAGCACAGACTCTAAAGAAGTTTTAGTAGCCACGATCAAGCTTCCAATGTCCTGTTAAACATAGTTGACTTGATAAACCAATTTTCATGGTAGAGAAAAAGGCCATGCTTTCTCTTGATCAAGCTTCCACTAATCAAAGCCATTTTTTTTAAAGATGGGAACACTTGCCTGATCAAAAGCAGGGTATATGTAATCTGTGATATGAATTTCTACATGTTCTCAATTTCCCGGTTAAGATAAAAAACCAATAAATGTCAAATTCAGTTGACAGAAACATAAATTTAAAGCATCTGAGAACACAAGATTGCTGCTAAAACAGTACCATTCAAGAGTGCCCTGAGTTCAATAAGATAAAACCCGAAAGCTTATATGAATGGATAATCAAGAACAACAAGTCTAACCCAAAACACAGGTAGATTAAAAATTTATCGGGTGAAGGATTCAAAAAAGTAGATACTTGCTCATTATAAGAGGAGTGTTAAAGATACGTACTGGAAAATTTCAGTGGAAATATCCTTTTCCGAGTATGTTTTTGCTTCGACAGATGTTCCATCAGTGAAGCCGATGGAGACAGAGGTGAGAGTCGGAAATTATTATTACTCAGTGAAGCGTCTACACGGGACCTTCACTGAGACGATCTTGGAAAGTATCGATGCTCCTTGCATTGGTTGTTCCTTGGATACGCGTAAACTACGTGACAAGAATAAACAAAAAACTTACACATTCAGGGTTGTGAAAACGCAATTGGCGATCATAAAAAATGATAAAGCGGTCAGATTTACCTGCTCATCGAGAAGAAACATGTCCACACTCATGAGCTCTCCACCTTTCCTGACATTTCAAGCTCCCCATAACCTGAGGAGACGTACCTCCGCCGTGTTTGAGCACCGACCTACTTTCAGGTTGGCGATAAGAGCGTAAGAAGGCGACATATTTGAAACTGATGCGTAAGAGAGTATTGGCATGAGGAGATATCTAAACGGTATAAGTATTCAACGATTCCAAAAGCCCTATTTATAGATCAAGGTTGTATCTGTTACATACTCTGTTTGTGAGCATGAATAAATGAGAAAGAGTGGGAGGGAAGGAGGAATGATCTTTAATGATGGAATTAAAGAGAAAGTTTAAGAGAGGGAGAAGACGTTACAGGTAAAGATCAGAGACAATGGCAGACAGACAAGATAACAAAGCATTCGGTGTCTAAGAGGAAGAGGAAGACACAACTCAACAAACCCTAACCTAAGTGGGCCACACCGATGAAAGTAGGAAGGGCCCAAACAAAATTTATAAGCCTATCATAGCCTTGCAATAAACGACCTAATACATAAAGTGTGTGATTGGTGACCAAGGGAATGAGAAGGAACATTCAATTTCTTATTGTTCCCATAAAAATACACCATTCATAAGGAATTAATTTTTCTTTCTATTCCTTATCATTCTTTTTTTTTGTAGAGAATAACAAAGCAAAATTATTCCTCATTATTTTTGAGGAGGAACAATCATTCCCACTCAATCCTTTAATTTTATTCTTCTTCATTCCTTTTTTATTTGTTCCTAATGTTTCTCAAATGGTCACCAGTCACATCCAAAGAATAAGAGCTCTCCCATAACCTGCCACGTGTCACAATATGGAGATAGGAGGGATCAAGTGGCGGCATGTGGAGAGTTTCTCTTCAACTTTATTATTATAGATATGATGCACAATATATGGGGGATTCATTACTTTCATCCAAAAAAGGGAATGTTAATAATAAGGCCGAAACTTAGTTCCCAAGGTCATCGATTTTATTCATGAGTTAAGGTAAATATGAGATGTATGTTAATGATTTAATTGTCTCCTCATTAGATATTATTGACTAAATGTAACGTTTCCTAATTTGTAATATTGAATTATGAATCATTTAAGCCGAAATTTACTCCTTCATATATTATAAGATCCCCCGTCTTTAACTTGAAGAGATCTAATTGTTTTCTCATCAAGGCTTAGCAGGACTATATAAACACTTAGATATCGGCCACTTTTAACCACAAACTAAAAGTAAACAAATTCGAGGAGGGTCGAAAAACAAGCGGCGACTAGGGCTTTCAAGGCGATAGAGTTGGCGATTCCAAATATCGAAATCTTCCATTGAAGTTTCGATCTCCATCTGATCGGTACGTTCTTCGGCGTACTGATTCCCTCCTTGACGATTATCCGCGCATCGGTGATCTGATGATCTCTGCTTCTAGTGTCCATATCGCTGCCGTCTTCCTCACGTTTTAGGTGATACGTAGCTACACGACGGCGTATACGACCTCTAATTCTGACGGTGTGTCTCACTGCTCACGACGGCGTCGGGATCTCTCTTACGGAATTCTCTCTTACGGCATCAGCGATCTCACATAATTCAAACCACATCGATTGAGTGTTTCATTGAATCACCAATCTTTCTCTGATTGTTACGATCTTTGTCGTAGAGATCAACCGGGTTCTATCTCCTGTCTCTGACCTGGTGATCTCTCTCTGGTTCAGTCTCTTTGCTCTGTTTCATTAACAAGGAACAGAGTCAGTGTTGCTCTGTTCTCCTCGTCTCTGTTTTGGTTGGACTCGTACGGTCTGATCTCTCTTGATGCGACCAAAAGTTGCAGACATAGGTCTTGTTCTCTCTTGATCCTAGTATTTCGTATGGGGTCGTTTCAACGGAACAAGTCCAATCATTGGATTGATATTAAAGGCAAAGGAATCCTTTATGATGAGGATGATGAACCGATCAAGTTAACTGATCAAGACACTTCTCAAAACATTACTGAATTTCAGTTGTCTCTGATCGGCAAGATTCTCAACCCAAAGAAACAAAATGTTGAAAAGATTCTTCAGAAAATGCCATTACAATGGGGCTTGGAGGACCGCATTACCGCTAATGATTTGGGTAATGGAAAGTTCCTTTTGAATTTTACCACAGAAGATGATCTCAACTCTGTTCTTCGACAGGGTCCGTTTCACTTCAACTTTTGCATGTTTGTGCTGGTTCGATGGGAACCTATTGTCCATGATGATTACCCTTGGATAATCCCTTTTTGGACTCCGTTGATTGGTGTTCCTCTACACCTGTGGATGGTTAGTAATCTGAAGGGGATAGGAGCTCGGTTGGGCCATGTCCATCATGACCAAATTGAGCTAATGGAAGGGAGAATGCTCATTGATATTGATACTCGTCGGCCGCTGAAGTTCGCGAGGAAGGCTGAATCTCTGCAAGGTGACGAGGTTACAATTGAGATCAAATACGAGATGTTATATAAGCATTGCTCTACTTGTGGTATGCTCACCCACGAGAAGGAGTATTGTCCCTCTCTGACCCCTCAGCCTAGGATAATTCCGCCGGGTAACCGCCCTGGTGTCTTTGCAAGGGTACAGGTACCAGAAGCACCGTCAAGGTATCAACCTGTAAAGAAGGAGCCTGCGACGAGAACATAAACTGCTCAACCATATAGTGAGCACAAGGCGCGCCAGTTCAATGGTTCAAGATATGGCAACAGTGACAGGAGGTATGAGTCGGAAGCTGCTTACTCACGTGATGGAAATAGCGGTCAGGTTGATAGGATCATTAGGCGCCAGGATGATCACTCACGGAGCAACCGTTATGAGGGTTCGCGGGTTGGTAACGGGCCTTATGACCGCTACAGAGGTGATGGAAACAGCGGTGTAGCATGGAGGGCGAAGAAGGTTCAGCCTCGTCAAGGAACAGAGCGCTTGGACGCAGCATCTGATGGGAAAGATACTGTCTATTACGGACATACATCTACTCACAGTAACGATTTGATAATTCATGATCGCAAGAGCTCCGAGAGCAAGATCAGTGAGGAAACTCAAGGTATCCAACGATTGGCTAGCACTATTGTTACACCATCTTGGATTGATCGCGAGAGGGAAGAGAACGTCACAAAACGTCCCAAAGTATCACCTCGGGTTTTATCTTTTGATTCACTGAGTGATAAGGGCCGGAGACAGGTGGTGGAGAGGACCGGATTATCGACACTCTAACTGATATGGATATTGCGGATCAACAAGATGGTGGACTGATGGATTACGAAGTGCAGAACGACGATCTGATGGGGCTAGAGCTGGCGGAGATGGAGGAGAAAACTTCACATACCAAGTCGGCTGGTAGAGCCCCGAGAGGCAGCAAGCATGGCTCCAAGCTGAGAATCCCTTTGGGTATTCAGAACAAGAAATTTGGGATTCTCCGTCGGGGATCTCCACATAAGCGTTCATCTTCGTCTCATGATATCTGTACTGTTGGAGAAAAGGGTAGATCAAGACATCATCATCTCAGTTCGAAGAAACAAAAATCTGGGTCATCCAAAAATGAAGGTTCGATGGGGTCCAAAAATTCATCCGCCCCCATCAATGAAGACACTCAGTTGGAACTGTCGAGGGATTGGGAGCGACCTCACAGTTCGACGCCTATAGGAGATGTGTCAGAAGCATCGCCCAGGACTTGTGTTCCTTACTGAGACGAAGAACAGAAGGCTGCTGTTGCAAAACATTCAGGCCGACTTAGGATTTGACCAGTTGTTTACCGTTGATCCACTTGGACTCAGCGGAGGTTTAGCTTTATTTTTTATGGATAATTTTCAAGTTAATGTTTTATTTTCGAATAACAGAATGATTGACATTGAGGCAGTCATTGATGGAATAAAAGTTTTCATGACGTTTGTTTATGGTGACCCTGTTTTGGAACGACGAGATCAAGTTTGGGAACGTCTTACGCGTTTCTCAACAACTAGAAATGGACCTTGGTTCATGATAGGAGACTTCAATGAAATTATAGGTCGTAATGAAAAGGAAGGAGGGAGACAGCGCCCTGATAGCTCGTTTCTACCCTTTAAGCAAATGCTTACAGATTGTGGGATGTTAGAGTTTCCTTTTACGGGAGACATGCTTTCATGGGTAGGGAAGAGAGCAGGACATGTCACTGTTCGATGTCGTCTAGACAGAGCAGTAAGAAATGCTGATTGGTATGAGAAGTTCTCACATTCTAATGTTAAGTACATGAGGTTATGGGGGTCGGATCATCGTCCGATTCTCGCTGACATACTCAAAAAGCCAACGAGAAGATCAAAAAAATTCAAATTCGACAGAAGATGGCTAGATAACGAAGAGCTAAGGCAAGTCATTTTAGAGGGATGGAAATCTCCTGATCTTCCCCCGGATGCGAGTATAATGGAACATATCTCTAGCTGTCTGAAAGCCTTGAGTGATTGGAGGAGAAAAAATAACATTAACTCTGCAAAGTTAGTGGATGAACTAAAGGAGAAGGTCGAGGGCTTATACGCAGATGATAATGCGACAACTGAGCAAATTGCAGCAGCTTTGAAGGAACTTTCTGATGCTCTTAAGGCAGAAGAAATGTTTTGGAAACAGAAGAGTAGAGTGTTTTGGCTGCGAGAGGGGGACAAGAATACAAAATATTTTCATGCCTTGACGAAGCAAAGGAGAGCACGGAACAAAAGCATGCAGCTATTGGATGCAAATGGCAACATAGTTGAGGATGAGGAAGGTCTGGTAGCCATTGCGACTTGCTATTTTCGACAAATCTTTGAGTCGTCTATTCAAAAAGATATTGAAGAGGCACTATCAGAAGTTCCCACGACGATCACAGGAGATATGAATGACAGCCTCACGGCTCCCGTTTCCGAATGGGAAGTCAAACTAGCTCTCTTTGCCATGTATCCAGATAAGGCGCCGGGACCAGACGGGATGACTGCACTTTTTTACCAGAAGTTTTGGGATATAGTCAAGGAGGATTTAACTCTTATGGTTAATAAATTCCTCTTTGAAGGGAATATCGCCAATGGGTTGAACGATACAAATATTTGTCTTATCCCAAAGACAACAAAGCCTAATGATATGGCTCAATTCAGACCCATAAGTTTGTGCAATGTCAGCTACAAGATCGTCTCCAAGGTCTTATGCCAGAGACTAAAGAAAGTATTACCCGGGTTGATATCAGAAACCCAGTCAGCCTTTGTAGCGGGGAGACAGATATCAGATAATATCATGATTGCTCAAGAAATGTTCCATGCCCTGCGAACCAAACCGAGTGGACGTAATAAGAGGATGGCCATCAAAACAGACATGAGTAAAGCATATGACAGGATGGAATGGTCGTTTATCGAAGCTGTGATACGAAAGATGGGATTTTCTGAAACATGGGTCACATGGATTATGAGGTGCATCACGTCGGTAAAATATAAGGTTCTTATGAATGGCTAGCCAAGAGGGAATATTGTTCCAGGTAGAGGCCTACGACAAGGAGATCCTTTGTCTCCTTTCATTTTTATTCTGTGCACGGAAGCGCTCGTTAGCCTTCTCAATCATGCAGAGAACCAAGGAAAGATAACGGGGATGCGCGTCACACGCGCATGTCCTTCGGTATCCCACCTTCTCTTTGCTGATGATAGCCTTTTCTTCTGTAAGGCGGAGCCCCGTGAATGTGAAGAGGTAATGAAAGTATTCATGACATATGGTAAAGCATCTGGCCAATGTATTAACTTCGACAAATCCTCGTTACTCTTTGGTAAGAGGATTAATGCAGCTACAAGGCAGGAGATTAAAGATGTACTTGGAATTCATAATGATGGTGGGATGGGGAAGTACTTGGGAATCCCAGAGGATATTAGTGGATACAAATGAAAACTCTTTGCATTTCTAAAGGACAACTTGATGCACAGGGTAAACGGGTGGACTGGTAGATGGCTCTCAAAAAGGGGGAAGGAGGTAATGATCAAGTCCATTTTACTCGCTCTCCCGACATACGTCATGTTGACGTTTTTGCTCCCATTGGAGATTTGTGAGAACCTCGCTAGTGCCATTGCACAATTTTGGTGGAGTTCGAATCCGCCAAAAAGAGGCATACACTGGGCGAAATGGGAAAAGGTTTGTCTACCAAAAGAGGAGGGAGGGATTGGGTTCAGATTGATTTATGAGTTCAATTTAGCGTTACTGGCAAAACAATTATGGAGATTGGTCCAGTACCCTGATTCACTTGTTGCCAGAGTCTTGAAGGGCAGATATTATAGGATGACCTCGCCATTGCGAGCACTCTCTACAAGTAGTCCATCATATGTGTGGACAAGCATCTCCGCCGCACGGAAACTATTACTCCTGGGGATCAGACAGAAGATTCATTCTGGCTATGAAGTCGGGGTGTGGGAGGATCCATGGATCCCAACGAGACCTGCTAGACCAGCTATACTTGTAGCGCCTGTGATGAACCCGAATATGAGAGTTAGCGATCTCATTAATCAGGAATCGAAGGAATGGGACGAAGGGGTATTAGAGGACTATGTCCATCCTGGTGATATACCACTCATTCGCAGTATGGCCATAAGCTCTACTCATCGCCACGATACTTTCTGCTGGGAATACACGAGAAATGGTCAATACACAGTTAAGTCTGGATACTGGGTTGCTCAAAATTTGTTGAAACCAGATGAGGAAAAGGAGATACTGGAACCAAGTATCACTAAACTTCAAGCCTTTGCTTGGAAGTTGAAAGCGCCTAGGAAGATGTGTCATCTTATATGGCAAGTGATAACGGGTCAGGTGGCAGTAACGAGAAATCTAGTAAGGAGGAATATGAGGTGTGATAATTACTGCCTGAGGTGTGGGGAAGCAGAGGAATCTGTAACTCATTCTATATTTGAATGCCCTCCTGCTCTGCAAGCATGGTCCTTATCGGCAACTCCTACAGGTCCAGGCACATTCCCAGTGTCAAGCATCTATACAAACATGGAATATCTATTCTGGAGGAAGAAAAATATCATAGAACTAGATCAAGACAGGATCCTTATCCTTGGATAATATGGTATATTTGGAAGGCCCGCAATGATAAGCTCTTCAGAGGAATAGACAGAGATCCTTTGGAACTAGTCCGATATGCAGAAAGCGAATGCCAAGCCTGGTTCAGTGCAAACGAGATGATACCATCGGTAGTGCAAGTCAACAATGGTGAGGAAAACCAAGTCTTAAGCTTGGGTAATATTTGCCTCCTGGATGGATTGTGGACAGCTTCTGATCGCTTTAGTGGATGTGGATGGGCTTGGATGGATAGTGGGGACAACATACAACTTATGGGTACACGGAACATCACTCGATGTGAATCAGCATTACATTCTGAGGTGGAAGCACTGCGCTGGGCGATGGAGAATATGCTTCAACACTCACCATGCCAGAGCTTTGGAACAGACTGTAAGGAGCTGATTGCAATGGTAAAGGAACCTCAGAAGTGGCCAAGATATGCGACAGAATTGGAGAAGATAGAGACGCTGCAGATTTGCTTTCCGGACTTCAAAATCACCCATGTTCCGCGAGTGTGCAATCAGTTTTCGGACTTTTTAGCTAAGACTGCTAGGACATTTCGTAGAGATTTACTTTTCATTGGTTGTTCTATTCCGGTCTGATTACCCAGACCACCTCAAGCTTGAATAATAGAATGGCCGTTCGATGTAGAAAAAAAAAAAAAAAAAAAAAACCTTAAACTAAAAGAAACATATCAACGTTCATCCTAATACCAAAGATCACCCAAAAAACGATGGCTACTTTCGATTCAATTTCGGAGTTGAAACCATACAAATCCATGTGGAAAAAGTTGCAATTTTATATTACTGTTTTGAACATTTTGGAAACTTGATTTTGTTTACGTTAAGTAATTTAAATTTCGGAATTATTTACTCTTACATTTCAGTCTAAGCAATTAATATAAGGACAAATCTCCAAAATAGCACATTTCTAAGTTTATATCACAAAAATAGCACTCAAAAACTAAAATGACCAAAATAGCATTTTATCTTTTGAAAATTTTAATTTTTTTATTTTTCAAAATTTGAAATCTTATCCCCAAAACCTTATTTCTAAACTCTAAACCCTAAACCCTAAACTCTAAACCCTAAACTATAAACTCTAAACCCTAAACTCTATTTTTGTGACTTTTGACCTTGAGTGCTAGTTTGGGAACAAAAACTTGATTTAGTGCTATTTTTGTCTTTTTCTCATTAATATATCTGCCCTTAATATTTATTCAGTAAAAAAAACTATACTTTGTCTACTTTGATTATTCTTTTATTTGGTTAGTTCATAAGAGTACTTTTCATACCTGAGAATCAGAAGCCAAGAAATTAGTGATTTCTGGGGTTAATGCTTCAACCATGTGTCACTGTTATCAGTAACCCAGACCATCACTAGCTTCTGACCATATTGTTAATGCTTCAACCATGTGTCACTGTTATCATAGAAAAATGACAGTGGAATTCCTTCGTTGAGCACTCCATCTATTAACTATAATTTGAATGTTGAGACAATAAACACTGTTATAAAAAGGTTAGATTGCTTCTAGGAAACAAGTTAACTACTATGTGCTTATTTAAAGCCTCATCATACCCATGTGATCTTCTCGAATTTCATTTGATATGTAGTTTGCAGAGGATAATGTCTGGATTTTGATGGAGAATCGATATATGAGGGTTTTTCAGTGTCTCCATCTTCAGTGTGATAGATAGCTCTATACCGAAATACATAACATATTTGTTGTGGTTCAAATTTGGAAACAACTTGATTGAACTATTTTGGTGTTTATATTATCTCACATACAACATCTGTTTGCAAAGAAAACCAACAGAAATAGAATACAATTTTAATTATCATTTTCATCAACCAAAATCTGGATTTCTGAAATTTAAAATATATGTTCTTGCCGATTATGTTATGCGAAGATGTACAATGATCAGAGTCCCAGAAGGTACACTGCCTGAGTTCACAACACACACAAAGCTGAACTATTACAAGCATCGGAAGAGGATCTTAAGTTTCCTGAAAGTCTGTGTTCGTAACTGAACATAAATCTTTTGTCAGTTTCACTCAGAATTGGATTTATTAACATAAAACAACGAAGAAGATGCGTTTACCTTGATTCTGTGGCAAACAAACAAAAATCCGGTTATCAGATAGACTGATAGAGGATAGAACTAAGAATCCTAGATCCCCTTGCAATTTTGTTCTTTATTTTTTTTTGGAAAGTGATATGTTACGACAATTGCAAAGCCTGAGATTTCTTTTTTTTTTATTTATTTATCAAAAAGCTTGGGATTCCTTAAAAAGTTAAGGTGATGATTGTTTCTTTGGTTTTTAGATTTTAGTTTCTAATTTCTAGTTTTTGGATTTGGTTTTCGGTTTTTAGTTTTTTAGATTTTAGTTTTTCATTTTGCCGTAGATTTTAGTTTTTATAAAATCATGAATGATTTTTTAGCTTTTGGTTTCTAGTTTCTAGTTTTTGATTTTAAAGTTAATAAAATAAAAATATTATTAATAGTAAAGTATTTATTCTGCAAAAGTAAAATATAAAATATTATTGTACAAAAGACATATAAAATTATTTGATAAATTATTTTAAAACAAATACTGCAAATAAAAAAATAAAACTATCGTAAATCTCATATATAAAATTTTGGAAATCTATATATACTTAGTAAATTTTTTAAAAAGGAAATATTCCTTATCTTATTTAATACTAAGTAAAATTTAAAAGAATAGAAAATTTATTTTATAAGTATGAAATAGTAAAAGAAAACTATTAGTTCTAGTCCTAGTTAATATAAAGTAAAACCAAATGGATAAAAAATATAACTTATAGGTATTAAATAGTAAAATAAAAAGAATCTCATTTCTCTAAATAAAATAAAAGGTTATTAAACTATATATATATATATATATATGTAATTCCTGCAATTATTAACTTCAAAAATAAATAAATTTTTATAATTGATAATTTTCAAATTTTATCTGAATTATTTTGTATTTACATCCGTTTATTGTTAGATGCATGTTCAAAAAATAGTAGCTAGAAAATGCCTTAAGTTTATATGCTGAGGGTTGGATCATAAACATTATCTATATGTACATTTATTTTAAATACCCTACGGCAGTTTTTGTTGGATTAATAATTTTTATTTGTAACAAGAATAAAAGTAAAACATGTTCTGTGAAAAAAAAACTAGAAAAACTAAAAAAAATTGGATTTTGGTTTTGTTTAGAAATAAACAGCTATTTTAAAAACTAGTTTCCCTAGATTTTATGAAAGACATTTCTCAAAAAACTTGATTGGATGAAAAATGGTTTTTGGAAAAACAAAAACAAAAAACTATTCCAAAAACTGGAAACAATCAACCTCTTACTCTACACGTAATTAGGTTTAAAGTTACGAACCCATCCCAAAATAAATATTCTAAAAATAATTTGTAGGGCCAGAATTTACTAAATAAAGTAGATATAAGTTTTGTATTGACAAAGTATATAAAACATATAAAGTATTATGAAACTCTAGAAATTCATAATAATTGATATGAAACCAAGTAATACTAAAAAAATAGTGAAAACATGTTCACCCCATGCAAGACACGAATCTTAACATAGTATATCATACTAAGCTAAGAGTTTAGGCATCACAACGAACAATATATGTTAAACCGCTTAGTTAAAAGAGCTCGATCTATTACCGTTAGTTTAATTATTTTCGTTTAACCCGGATAGTCTAGTACATCTGAAAGCCCGTACTGGTTACTTTTCATTGATTGGTATATCAAACGTCACATCATTGTGTAACATTTATTATTTGTTACTATGACTTATTACCTTTATAATACTTACTAACTAAAATTTTCAACTTTTTTAGTTCATTGATCTGCGCAAGGCGCGGATCACCACCTAGTTCGTTTAGTATTATACACCATATAATGGCGAATTGTGGACTACATTTAATCCATATATTAAAAACAGTTCCCATAACTACAATCATTATATATATTTTTTTGTCCGAGAACTGCAATCATCCCAAGCTTGACCCAACTTATCAACTGAGTTGGAAATCATTCAAACTCTTCGGTTGTGTTTTTCGGACTTCAAGATCAGCTATTTACCAAGGATACAAAATTAGATTGCAGATTCGTTAGCTAGGAATGCACATTCTTTTCATAGATCTCTATGTTTTATTGGTTGTTCTATTCCGGTCTAGCTACCCAGACAACCTCAATTTTGAGTAATAGAATAGACGTTTGCTACAAAAAAAAAAAATATAAAATTGTTACACATAACATACCATGATACCAATATAAATCATTCCTCGTCATTTTTCATTCCTATTGTATATTTCCAAAATCTAATTTTAATGCCATAACTATACATATCTACTATAAGCTATACATTTTATATAGTCACATATAATATATAGTCATTAAAACTGGATTTTATAATAATACTCAATTATATAAAGATCTATGCAGATTCAAAATCTATAAATTTTTGAAATCTAACAACTTTGAGAATATATTTCCATATCCTCATTATTTAAGAATATTTATCTAAGAATTTACAGTCAAATTTATATAATTTCAAAAATTATATAATTTCATAGTATTGAAGTAATATTGATCTAAAATATTTAATATAAGATTTGGTGATCTCCTTTACCTTGGAACCACAATATTTGAAATCTATATTTTTGGAAAGATGAAAATTTCAATATATATTTATAATATTCATAATAGAAAGATTTTAAACTGAAATATCTTTGAAAATAGATTATTAATATTTATATCAATGGTAAAATGGTAAGAAACAATATATTTTCTTATTTCTAGGGATAAAAGATATCGCTTACTTAAATATTTTTACAATTATTAATAAAATATTAATGTTTGTTCGGTAATAATATATTGATGTAGTCATCAATAAAGGGTAATTAATTATATTGGATATAAACCAAATGATGATAATTCTATCTAGATGGTAAAAAAATAACCATATATGAAATGTTTACGAAACAAAAACGATTACTACCATCATTTGAGAAATGATAACAAGCATGGGTCAGCCCAATCTCAACTTTAAACTAAATGACGATAATTATTTGGCTTAACTATAGTTGTGTTACTTTCAACTCAATCTAAATTGAATTATAATAATTTAAAATTACTTTCATAATTCCAAATATAATTAATTTTTTATTATACAATAAAAACTCAAACAATAGTTTGCTACATATTAAGGAAATATAAAATTAATAAAAAATATAAAATAAACACCACTACGTTATTTATAAAAAAAATCAAATTAGATTTTCTAATAAAACAACCCGCACTTTGAAAAAAAGAGACAACTTTTATTGTCAGTTCCCATAAACAAATAGTGGGCTTAGGACATGATAATGAAAATTATTCACTAATAAAAATATCTAAATCAAAAATTCATTAATAACATTTGAGAAAAAAATCTTACTATGCACTAAATAATTTTAGTCATAACTATATGTCATATTAATATGTTTTTGGTAAATTAAATTTTCAATTTAACAAAACACATACAAAAATTCAACAAAATGCAAATTTTAGTTGTCATACTTAAAACCTGATGATAGTAGAAAAAATCATGTTATGACAATGAACCAATGCATTATGTTGAATTACTGATTTCGACAATGAAATGGTAAAACTATATATTTATACTTTATGAACATTCACACCATGAAAAAAGAATGTAATGGGTGTACTTTAAATCAATTTGTTAAAATGTATGCACCATTAATTATACATTATGGTTAGCATATTAGTTGATAAACCATATGTTTAGCAAAATTTCAAAACATTTAAAATTATAAGAAACTCATTGCATATTCTGTACTATTCTAAAAATTATTAAAAACCTACAAATATTTACAATTAAATTAACCCAAAATATGCCAAATAAATATTATACTTCACCGACTGAACAAGTCTAACTCTTATTAAATGCACACAAAATATAGTAATAATTCTGTAATATAAGAGTCTACATAAAAAAATTCAGATAGACTAATTGATAAAATCATTTCATTCTTTGATATAATAAATTTGAAACATAATAATGTTCAACAGAATCTAAAAACTAATTAATATCAAACGTTGTTATTAACTCGTAAAAATACGCCGTCATTTAGTAGAGTTTAAATCACGGATAAAAATCTAATCTATTATATTTTAGTAGAGTTTAAATCTAAGAAAAATTCACCGTTATTTAAATGATGATTTTAGATTCTATTTGAAATATGGTTTTCTTGGATATGGTATTCATAAAATATATTTAAAATTTGGTGTTATTGAATGAATAATTTAAATCCAATTTTTAAAATCTAGCACTATTCAACTTCAAAGGATTATTTAAAACAGATTTCAAATCATTTGTTTTATAGTCTCATGAACAAATGATTAAAATCAAAATCTAAGACGTACTGCAGAGATTTTGGAATTTACCAACTAAAATTTTCATAAATTAAAATTTAATTGATTACAAAACATTGACAGTTGATTTTAATTCCTTGATTGAATAACACTCCCTAATTTTATCTACTACTGACAAGTCATAATTGGACCATTAATTAATAACTAATCAAATGAATATTCAATTAGTGATTTAAAATCAATTACAAATGCTTTGTAATCTATCAAATTTTAAAATTTTAAGATAGTTTAAGTCGATGGATTCTAAAATCTCTGCAGTATGCATAGTATTTTGAGTTCAATCATTTATTTATGAGACTCCATAAGAAATAATTTGAAATCAATCCAAAATACAAAAAAAAATTAAAATCCTTAAAAGTTGAATAACACTAGATTTTTAAAATAGATTTAAATCATTTATTGAATAACACTAGATTTTAAAATATAATTTATAATCATCATTCAAATAGCAATGGGTTGTGTTTAGATTTAAACTCTATTAAAATACATGATTGAATAACACCGCCTTAAATCTACAGTTATATATTATATGATACTTTCCTAATAAAACACAATATAAATTTAAACAGTTACGTTCCTAATAAAAGCCGAACATTAACTCAGTATTATAATATCTAATCTATTAATTTTGGATCCTATTTTTTATCTAGTAATAACAAGGTTGTCATTTAAATTTGGACTCTTTCATAATTTTATCCTTTTCTATAGATGCTTGTATGCCCTTAATAAATACTTAGGGGGTGTTATTGGTTTCTACATTTTAATGGATTTGGAAATCCAAGTCAAATCTATTGTTATTGGTTCTATGATTTTAAAATTCATATATAATCCACTGTTATTGGTTTTGTGATTCCAAAATAGATTTTCAAATCAGGTGTTATTCAATTGTAAGGATTTGATTAAACATTTGAGTTGGATTTGGATTTGAATAGATTTATAAATGTTTTAAAGAGTAAAATACAAAGAAGCAAATATTGGGATATACCTTGTTATTTTGATTGGATTTGCCTCATTGATATTTTTTTTCTAATAAAATTCTATACGGAGAACCCTAGAGAAAATTTTCCAAAACAATTATAGGCACTTTAGAAGTATTGGCTTTTCGATTGTTCCTTACTGTATAGTATCTAGAAGTCAAAGTGACCACAGAAACATGGACAATAAAGAAGTTATCGTTATCGTTAAGCTCTTCCGTAGGTTGAGATTTTCATTTATTATAGTGTTCCGTCACAGGGACAAACTCCGAATATGAGGCCGAGTGGATCAGGTAAGAGGTCTATTGAGAAAGCCGTAGTTAGATTCAATAGAAATACGAGAACATGGTAAGAGAAACGTAGTCGAGAAATTTAATTAGTAATTATGCTCTAGGTTTTTTTTGTGCACTTAAAGGAAGCAACTCCAGTGCTGTCTTTGTTGTCATTGTCTACGCAAGACCTGCTGGAATGTTGACAGTAACATACAAATGAAACATGTCTTACCTACATACTGAATTGATTATCATATTATTGTGATTCAAATAACGGAACCAATCACAAATCAGGAAAAAACCCCATCAAATGAAACAAGAAAACTATATTTTGTCAAACATACCAATATGTTCGTTCTTGTTTTGATAGGTTTTAAGCTTTTTATCAAGTATATACATTATCAAGTATGAAGCCAGAATTTCTTCGACATCAAGATATTTTAGAAGAAGCAAATATATATCGCATGAAGATGATGATGAATTAGTTTCAAATCCATTCCATTCATTTAGAAAATTCACTTATTTTGATTATGGAATTTATATTATTGATTTTGAAAACTCTTTGTTTGATTTTGAAATCAAAGGATTTGTCAATGATTTGTAAATCCAAAACTTTTTTTTCTAAATCCACTAAAATACTAGAACCAATAACCCCTACTTAATCTTAACCAAAAGTTTAATGTAAACAAACCTTGACATAAACCAAACTTCAGTTATCATATACAAATATTGAATCTAATCATATCACTTGCTTTTAAACACACGTTTCGTATAATCTATACTGATATACCATGGATTTTACCAGTTTTTAGCCATGGTAGATAAGTGTTTTAGAGTCTATTTACTATGTTTTGGAGTCTTTTTAGAGTATTTACAGATTCAAGTATGTTTTGAAACAATGTGGTGATTTTGAAGCATTTTGGAGATAAAGTTAGAAGAAACTCGTAGCTGCCCATCGAACCAGCCAAGAGTCGACATCAAAGTCAAACGTCGATCGACCAACATCACATGTCGATGATCGAAAGCGAGGCGCGAGAAGCAGGCCACATTTCATGACCGATTTATAGCCCAATTTCCACAACAATTACAGAACTACCCTTGGCCGATTTTTACCTAATATTTATGTGCTTTGCCATTGTCTTGAGCAACACAAGCTTTTCCATACTTTTATATTTTCACAGCAAAGAGTTTAGGGTTTTTAGTAGTCTGGAGAGAAAATCCAAGACTCCTTTAGAGCTTTGTTTTGGAACTCCAATTTTTCTACCTTATTATATTTTATGTTTTTTTTTTAATTTAGATCATTAGCATGTCTTGCTTGATCATGTCTGAGTAATTCACTTATTAGATTTAGGGTTTATTAGGGTTATGAAGAATTAGCCAAAACTGTAGAATTGCTAAGGTGATAAATATCATTCAAGGAATTGATTGTAATGCTTGTGTTCTAGAGTAGCTAACTAGAACCTTGATTTTAACATTGTGGACAACTACGACGGTAGGTTTTACGCCAGAATAAATTCCCTTGAGCTAGGATTGCTAGAAACAAGCGACAATTGATTTAGTTAAGACTAGGAAAACATCGATCGACGCTAACTCAATAGCATTGATCGACGTTCAATCCGTATCAACAAGCGACAACTGATATTCTATATCTCTATAATCCTGATTACCTGAAACCCTAGATTTAACGCTTTCTCATAACCGTTTATAACCTCAAATCAATCAACTGAACAACTACCATGTTCACCCTGCTATATAATGCTTTCACATATTTACCTAGCTTAACCACGACTGATTCGAATCTATTTTGTGCCCTTGCTCCTTGTGAATCAATCCATAAGTACTACGATTGAACCTCTTATTTGAGAGAGTAAAAGTCATTCCTTGGGGTAATTTGAGTGATATAATACACATTGTTCGCCAACAGACTTCAGCCTGATCTTTCTTGTGAACAAGGTAGACCTAGCCTGAGTCTCCATTGCTTCTCTTGAGTTGAATATATGTATTGCCATACACCATAATCAATACTTCTCTTCAACTGATGATCGGCACCTGTCAAACACCATTAACAATTTCATATCCTACAATAATACTAACCATTAAAAGAAATTTATTCATACGTTTGGTTTAATAAAAACTGTTCATTTTTATTTAATATATTTCAAATTCCAAAATAGCTGTATATCTAATAAATTTTAGACTAAAATCTCCAAGTTTGAATGTTCTCTAACTTATTTCAAAACGATATCAAAATCCAGAAACTAAAAAGATCTTTTGAATCATTATATGCCTAAAGAATATTTATTTAACATGTTTCTAAGGAAAAAATTGTAACCATCTACTAGATCTTGACCTGCATAATCGTGTGTGTGATTATTTTCATTTTATACATATAAATATTTGATTTACATAATTAGTGGTATATCATTTTAATATTTACTATATTGCTAATAGTTTGATATGCTATTTTCAAATACATGCGGTAATTTAATTTATTGTTTCAAATTATTAGTGATATCTCTCTTATTAAACATGAACACTAACTAAAACCTTACATTATGTGATATTTAGGACGAATTATGTTCAATTTAATATTAACATAGATATTAATTTCCTTAAGATTGTACATTTTTAGTCTTTGGTCATACATATATGTTAATCGAATTATTTTTATAAATTAAATTTTGAATGAACAACCTATATTAAGTGTAACGTATAAAACATCGGCCTCATTTAAATTATTCAACCAGAAATTGTAATGCATTATGTTTGTTTTTGTTCTTTTAAACCTAATTTTTCTTTTTATTATCTATGTTTTTTGAGGTTTCTTATCTATCTATATATATAAAGTAGATTTTTTCCTCTTCATGTGACCTGTGGAAGGGGGGTTTGTTGATACATGTCCCTATATGTTCTTTCTTTTTACATTTGTTGGGGTCAAAATCGGTCACGACGGAATCAATGTCTGAAAGTCCGTAAAAATCAGCATGAACGTTTTTACGAAAAGTATTCTTCGTAAAGAAATCTTTATGAAGAGCCTTGCGGTAAAATCTTATTCGAATCTCGGTCGAACCAAATACAGATTGTCCCAAGACAACAGACACGTATCCGACTGGCCATGGACGAGCTCGAGCATGATAATCGGACCGCGGACAAGCCAAGCTCGATCAATACGCGGAGACCAAGCATGCACACGGCTCGATCGCTACGTAGCGACCTCGAGCCAAGCTCGGTCGCTACGTAGCGACCTCGAGCCAAGATCCGTCACTACGTAGCGACCGAGCACGCGTACTGCCCGGTCGCTACGTAGCGACCGAGCTAGAGCCGCTACGTAGCGACCGAGTTCGGAACCAAGCTTGGTCACTACGTAGTGACCGAGCACATGCACATTTCGATAGTTACGAAGCGATCGAGCTTTCCCAAAACGTCGATACGACGCGAATCCATGCATTCTCGTCTACTCTTTAATGCTATCTCCCGAAGACCGTAGCTGAACCATTTCATGTTTCTCGTTATTCGAAGTCATCAATCAAACTTTACGATAAAAACCGCGGAAAGTTCGTTTTTATCGAAGAAACCGTAATAAACGTTTCGAGTCAAAAGACGGTCCAAAGAGACCTAAGACGTGACTCGAAGCCCACTTACGATTTCTTAACCAAAAGCCCATGAGCCGTATGACGGTTTATGCTTGGTTCGCAAGGAAAGATAAATGTCAAGTTTCCGCGGATAAATATAAAGTTTTCGAAGATAATCACGAAGACCGGGAAAAATGGAATATCTCCATTTTTGAGCTATGACGGCTTAAGGGCAGAAGGATAAAAGCGTAAACCGACCTAGGAGCGAGTATATAAGGAGTTCTAGGCGAGAGGCAGAGGGGAGGATTTTCTGAGAACAAACTTAGCACTTAGAGCAATTAGGCAACTTTCTGTTTTTGTTATTTCGAGCTGCGACTCAATTAGGTTTAGCCACCTTAGGGTTTTTAGAACTAGGAATCTCGCCGACAGCTCTCGAACCCAGGCTAATACCTTGTTGTAGACGCTCATACGCAAATTCGGAATAAGACTTCTCTTTGCTCTCTTTTTACGATTCCTTATACTTTATCGTTGTTATCTCGTGTTCTGATTGTTTGGCGTGTGGTATTAGCAGATATCCGAGACCTATGGGAAATTAGGATTTTCCTAGTTTTCTAATTTAAATGGAAATCGACAGTGCGAATTTCGGTTCCCACAGTTTGGCGCTAGAAGGAGGGTGGGTACGGATCAATCTAACTCTCAGCCACAAAACGCTTGATCAAAACAATGTCTAGAAATACGAAAGACAAAATCGCAGTTCGCAGTAACGCTGGTAAGACAACCCCAGCCGCCACTGCACCTATGGCCAACGCCTACGTAAACGCCACAATTCTTGAGAAAATCGAAAACCTTGCTGCGACTTTTCGCCACAGGAAGTGCAATGAAACGAGCTCGCGATTTCTCTTTCTAAACATAAAGGGAAATGATAAATCTTATCAAACCCCGTAAGTTTGGCTTATTACCGAACAAAAAAAATCTCAATGCGTAAGGATTTTACCAAAACACGTTTTCCGAAAACAATTCGGAAGGGTAAAACTGGTTCTCCCAAAAACCGCAGAAAACCCCTAGGTAAATTGCGGAAAAAGGAAGCGCAACAAATCGATTAAATAGCTCGGTCGCTAAGCACGCACACGGCTCCGTCGCTACGTAGCGACCGAGCACGCACACGGCTCGGTCGCTACGTAGCGACATAGCACGCACACAGCTCAGTCGCTACGTAGCGACCAAGCACGCAGACGGTTCGGTCGCTATGTAGCGACCGAAAACAAGCCAACTCTCCACTCGCTACGTAGAGACCTGTAAGGCCTCAGAAAGGTCCTCCTTTGCGTTCTATTTTGAATCCTCATCGAAACGCTTTTCGTTTCGTCTCAATCGGAGTTTCTGTTGAGATTTTACGACGAAAACAAGTAAGACTCTTCTTGATTTGCTTCTACGCACTACATAGCGACCTGTAAGGCCTCAGAAAGGTCCTAATTTGCGTTCTTTTTTGAATCCTCATTGAAACACTTTTCGTTGCGTCTCAATCGGAGTTTCCGTTGAGATTTTACGACGAAAACAAGTAGGACTCTTCTTGGCTTGCTTCTACTCGCTACGTAGCGACCTGTCAGATCTCCACTCGCTACATAGCGACCTGTCAGGCCTCAGAAAGGTCCTCCTTTGCGTTCTCTTTTGAATCCTCATCGAAACGCTTTTCGTTTCGTCTCAATCGGAGTTTCCTTTGAGATTTTACGATGAAAACAAGTAGGACTCTTCTTGGTTTGCTTCTACTCGTTACGTAGCGACCTGTCAGGCCTCAGAAAGGTCCTCCTTTGCGTTCTCTTTTGAATCCTCATCGAAACGAGCTTTTCGTTTCGTCTCAATCGGAGTTTCCGTTGAGATTTTACGACGAAAACAAGTAGGACTCTTCTTGGCTTACTTCTACTCGCTACATAGCGACCTGTCAGACCTCCAGCTCTCTACATAATGACCTGTCAGGCCTCAAAAAGTTCATCCTTTGTGTTCTCTTTTGAATCCCGATCGAAACGCTTTTCGTTTCGTCTCAATCGGAGTTTCCGTTGAGATTTTACGACGAAAACAAGTAAGACTCGTCTAAACTCCTTCGCTTGCTCCTACTCGCCCTTACCTCCATCTTTGTGTTCTCCTTCAAATCTCGATCGAAACGTCTCTTGTTTCGTCTCGATTGGAGTTACCATTGAAACTCTACGATAAAAAAAAAACCCGCAAAGACTTGTTTTCTCGCATGGATTCAGATTAATCGTATAAAACGGCAACGATTAACTTAACACCTTAGCCGCCTCAACTATACGATTGCGTTGAACCTTTTTATAAAAATTGATGTCGTATCTAAGGAGAAGATAACAGTCAAGTTCGGAAGATAAATGTCAAGTTTCAAAGGATAAACACCAATATCGAAAATGGCGAACATACACGAGAAAAGGAAGGGGAAATGAGCAAGCAAAACTGAGAAGAGACAAAACTGCATCTTCGAGAGAACTAAGGTATTTCCGACTTCAAATTTTTGAAATCAGACTTAGAAATTTCGTAGAAAATTACTAAGAAATAAAAACGCCTTTGAGACTGCCATAGAACTTTAGGGAACATAAAACCTAGGTGGATAGTCTAGCGAACTAAGTCTTAGGCGATTTTTCCTGTCTCGATATATTGTTCCATAACTGTTCATCCAGATCTTGTAAACCGATCTAAACTCTCCGAAAATCGAGAAACGATCGCCACCCATATCAAGCTCGCTTCCTAAGGAGAGAAAAAACTAGAGACATGATTGTCGTCTTAAAACCGATTCGTTTCTGGCAATTTTCTCGGAACCGACATATTCCAAGTCATCAACGTGGAAACAACCAAATCACAGTCTAAAATTCGTCTAAACGCTAGCAACATATCCAGACGATCATGAACATAATCTCAAAGACTATACATCATTTCTTGGCGCAATCATGCGTACAGAAAACCTGTACGAATATCAAACTGAAACTCGACGATTAGCCAAAGTATTGAAGCCCTTTCCGGCTTTAGAAAGCCAGTTTCGTTTAAAATGTTTTACGAGAAATCTTCAATCACCAAAGCATTTCTTTCAGTTTCCGTTGTACCAACTGAGTCACGGAAAAGCATCGAAAACATTTGCGACGAAGAAAACTCGGGAATAGATGTAGCATCGTGCACATTAAAAGGAACACTTTCCTCCCAATGGTTAGCTAAATCCACCTCTGGTTGACCAATTCGCTCTAGAAACGAATGTGTCATGAGAATCCTCTCAAAAAACTTATGAAAAACATTCTGCGACTAGATCGTAATGAATTAAACTTCGGTAACACTCTAGGAGTAACTCCAAGCAACTTTCACCTAAGATTGAAATCACAGCAGAAACTTTTCTCGTAAAACCCGCAGAAACAACGCTACTTTGACATATGTATACATATCACCGATTTACAACCTTCGTAAAACCGGTTCCCATTACTTACGCGAAAAATCCTTCGTACAATTAGACCAACTCTTACGAAGAAACTTTCTAAAGTTAACATAACATGCTTTATGAAGAAGTATGTTTTGTATAGCAAACGCAAACCTGTAAGAAATGATTTTCGATGATCAATCTAAAATTTATCTCTTCGCATTACGATCTAATAGATCTCATTTTTTAACCCTGCGGCTCGCTGGCTTCTGCCTTTCTTTTCCCTCGGTCACATCCGAGAAGGCAGTCATCCCGCCACTGACTCCACACTGGTTATGTAGCAAACCTCTTGGGCTTTGTCTTCCTCAGACAAAAAAAACTCGATTTTCATAAGACTATAGGTCACATTATACGAAATATTCGTCGTATAACTGAAACCAGAGCGGAGAATCGTTTTCTACAACTATGGGGCATATTAGCACGGATAACTCTGGCAAACTTGGCCTATCAATCTCGACAAGCGCTCTTTGGCCCTCGGTCAATTACGCCTTCCAGTAAAGGTCCAAACCAGAATTTGCAATCCCCTTTAAAGACGATCGTAAACTAACCATGGTCTAATCCTTGACCTACAACATCCTTGGCTATCTGAGTGAACACATCCTTCACGCCAAGCCAAACTATTTGAGAAACCATCGTTCCATCACTTAACGGCTAAACGACAATCTACGATTTGTCTAAAAACGTCGTGTGACTATTAAGAGAATAATTATCGTATAGCCCACAGTCGGAAATCATATGATAAATTCTTCGTAATGAAACTCAGTCCTAACAACCAAACGGTTAATGGAATATCTAAACTTTTCGAAAATTGACCAAGTTCAATACGCTCCACAATTCACTTTAAGCCCGCAACGTTTTACCCATAATACACTGTATGTAAGAAAAAATTCGTAACAAAGCTTCTAGAGCTATACGAAACATCCTCAAAAATGCACGAAATAGATCTCAGAAGGCCAACACTTCACAAAGCACTATGAAGGAAAACGCTTCTTCCTATGGACAAATTTACGCGACACCTCAGTCCTAATTCCTCGATCGAAAATCAAATTATTAGCATCCAAACAGGAACAACAATTTTGGCTGCGAACATCCGTAGTCAAACCAGAATGTTTCTCAAACACAGGGCTAAGACTAAACCTTTGCAACATCGCGAAACATCTTCAAGCCCGCGAATATTTCAAGCACGAAATGCGGCATACGAAAGAATAACAAATCTTCAGCATCGCGAGACGTCGCAGACGCCTGAAGATTCATTCCTCGACGAAATTTCCTTCCTCGATAAAAACACCTTCTTGGAAGACCAGACAGTCATACGCACTAACATCTTCTCAAAACATATCCTTCGCGAAGTCTCAAAATGGTAATTTTTACCATTAAGTTTGCTGCTGATCAGAACAAACTCTTTACGTCCTAAACAAACTTAGCCATCTCGTAGAGATGACTCTCGTACATCCGACACAAGGATAATAGAGCTATAAAAGAAACCCAAAATTTTTGGTCAGCACTTCCAGGAGGCTTAAAAATTGTCCTTGGAGAGATGCTCGGTTCCAACCATACAAGTTGTATAAGCCGAGAACCTATCGCGGACTTTAAATCGGTATGGAATCAGGATGAAACTGAAACGGGATACGTAAGTCGAATTAGTCATCGCACCCTCTAAAACCGGGATTAAACCTAGGTCTTGCCCTAAACCCAGCGCACTGGTCTCTAACATCTCTAGGCATAGTATCAAACACCCTGATACGAGATCCCAAAATTTGTCTCTTTGCCAATATTCGAGCGTCTTCAGAAATCCCGCAAGTTTACACACTGCGAAAAACTCTCGAAACAGATCACAGATATAGCAGTTCACACAAAGTTAGATTACGCGATGACAACTCGTAGTCTTCCTTCTACACCCATATAAAATGCCATGGGCAGCAACACGCCAGATAACCTCTACATATAAACTAGACCGTAAAGGTCTCACGGGAAAACTAGTCATAAGAACCTTAACTCCAAGATAAACTACGAAAGGCTTGATCCCTTAACCAAGGGTACGTAGGCAGCCGTCATAAGGCGCAGCCCCAATCTTATCGCGTTCTACTTTTAAAAGAGCGAGAAGACGACTTACCACGGACCTTTTCAACCATTAATTCCGCCTAACTCACCTGACTTGCCTAACTAGCCAAGCCACTCTCTAGAACCTCACGTTAGAAGCTCATGGTTCTAACGAACTGGGGGGCTAACTATTGGGGTCAAAATCGGTCACGACGGAATCAATGTCTGAAAGTCCGTAAAAATCAGCATGAACGTTTTTACGAAAAGTAATCTTCGTAAAGAAATCTTTACGAAGAGCCTTGCGGTAAAATCTTATTCGAATCTCGGTCGAACCAAATACAGATTTTCCCATGACAACTGACACGTATCCGACTGGCCATGGACGAGCTCGAGCATGATAATCGGACCGCGGACAAGCCAAGCTCGATCAATATGCGGAGACCAAGCATGCACACGGCTCGGTCGCTACGTAGCAACCTCGAACCAAGCTCGGTCGCTACGTAGCGATCGAGCATGCGTACCGCTCGGTCTCTACGTTGCGACCAAGCTCGAGCTAAGCTCGGTCGCTACGTAGCGACCGAGCATGCGTACTGCTCGGTCGCTAGCACGCCCACAGCACGGTCGCTACGTAGCGACCGAGTTCGGAACCAAGCTTGGTCACTACGTAGTGACCGAGCACATGCCCATTTCGTTCGTTACGAAGCGATCGAGCTTTCCCAAAACATCGATACGACGCAAATCCATGCATTCTCATCTTCTCTTTAATGCTATCTCCCGAAGACCGTAGCTGAACCATTTCATGTTTCTCGTTATTCGAAGTCATCAATCAAACTTTACGATAAAAACCGCGGAAAGTTCATTTTTATCGAAGAAACCGTAGTAAACGTTTCGAGTCAAAAGACGGTCCAAAGAGACCTAAGACGTGACTCGAAGCCCACTTATGATTTCTTAACCAAAAGCCCATGAGCCGTATGACGGTTTATGCTTGGTTCGCAAGGAAAGATAAATGTCAAGTTTTCGCGGATAAATATGAAGTTTTCTAAGATAAAACACGAAGACCGGGAAAAACGGAAATTCTCCATTTTTGAGCTATGACGGCTTAAGGGCAGAAGGGGAAAAGCGTAAACCAACCTAGGAGCGAGTATATAAGGAGTTCTAGGCGAGAGGCAGAGGGGAGGAGTTTCTGAGAACAAACTTAGCACTTAGATCAATTAGGCAACTTTTTGTTTTTGTTATTTCGAGCTGCGACTCAATTAGGTTTAGCCGCCTTAGGGTTTTTAGAACTAGGAATCTCGCCGACAGCTCTCGAGCCCAGGCTAATACCTTGTTGTAAACGCTCATACGCAAATTCGGAATAAGACTGCTCTTTGCTCTCTTTTTACAATTCCTTATGCTTTATCGTTGTTATCTCGTGTTCTGATTGCTTGGCGTGTGGTATTAGCAGATATCCGGGACCTCTGGGAAATTAGGGTTTTCCTAGTTTCCTAATTTAAACGGAAATCGACAGTGCGAATTCCGGTTCCCACAACATTTTAGACTCTTCTTCTTTTAGTACTACAATTTCACCCAATATTTTGTAATTGTACACTTTTCTTCTTGGATTGGTCCCAAAATTTTTAATCGTTACCATTACCCCTGCAAACAAATGACTATTAAATAGAAGTCACAGCACTAAAATGATCAAACATATGAGGCTTCACATGCAACTCTCCGTCTTTCGCTACCTCTAGATTAGAAGCTACAATCTTTCCATAGATGTAGATGACCACCGGTTTTTAAGAGAAAAAGGTCTAAAAATTATCTAAATAGCTGTGTCTCTATTTTTTTATCTTGTTAATGTCTTCAAACTGAATTTTCAATCATCGAATCCACTATAAATGTAAAAACCTACAGCTCAATATATAGTAGAGAAAAAAATATTTGAGAAAGGGACTAATTTTTGGTGAAAAAATTGTTCCTTTTTTACATTACAAATAGCAAACAAAAACCGAGGTGTCAGCACACAATTAAGAAATTAGTCAAGTTATAGCGTTCAAATGGTAACATCTAGAACAATTACGATGCAGTCCTAATAGTAACAAAACATATAGATATATAGGTATGTAGAGATTTTTGTTACTATAACTGCGGTGCGGTAAAGTTTGTAAATATTCAGAGCCATAACCTTTTTTGGTTCTTTTAGGTAATTGAGATTTAGAAAACCAATAAAATGGGTATCAAAGCGGAAAGTAGTTAAAAGAGCATTTATTTTACACTTTTAATTTCAACCACTAAATTAACCATGATATAATTTGATAGGTAGGACTGGTCCGAGAATTTTAGTTATATAATCCTTCTTACACTAACCATCATCATATGAAGTTTGTGAATCTATTTTATTGGTCACTAAAACTCAAGATGAATAAAAAAAATAATTAAAACAAAAGAGATATATCTTAAATATTAAATTTATTCACAACTAAAAATAACATAAACTTTCACTATTTTATTATTTTTTGTTATTTCATTTACAATTATATTTAGTTTACTATTAAAATCATAAAATAACCATACTAAGAAGAAGAAACTACAGCACAACACAAAATCTACACCGAAAACCTCAATCACAGAGAAAAGCAAAATGTCATAGTAACACTAACTCAATAAAGATCCGGAGCTGAAAGAAGATCAAGAACGAAGACTAACTTACATCAGCTTACCATAGAGTTTCTTGGCCAGGAGAACCAAAAGTCAGAAAGAGTAGAAAAAATAAAATCTGAGACAAAAAAATCTTTCAAACACAAAAGATCTTGATCAAGCACCAACACAAAAAACCAACAAAGCGGACCAGAAGAATAATAATCACTGGAAGGCCAAAGTGACCACGAAGCATGAAGACACATGCCTCAAACACCGGAAGCACAACCACCAACTAAGAGGTAAGAAACACCTTGCAAAGTAAACAAACTCAAACCAAGCGCCAATGCTAGCGAAGAACCACAAAGCTCTGGATAGAAGTGACTAAAGCTCCAAGAGCCCAACTCTGCACACGTATACTAAGGGAAGCATGAGAAGAAAAGAAACAATCTGGGGGAGGGAGAATGAAATCAACCACTGAGAAACCAAAGCCCAAGTTTGAAACAAGAAATAATCTTCCAAGCCCACAGAGCAACACTATCCAAACTTGGACTGTCAAACATGGCGAAAGGGAAAGCCACCAGAGACGCGATCAGCGATGAAAGCTGCAACGAGATGAAAAAACATAGAGGGAAAGAGAGATAAAACGAATCAGCAAACCATAGAGCCGTCATCGGGCTATAAAAGAGAGCATATAATTTAGATCACCAAAAACCAGATTTTGAAAACCAAAACGAAATATCGACGGCCAACCAACGATGAGGAAGACAACATCAAAGACCACTAACTGTGACCCAACCAGAGGAGATGCAGTCCCTAACATCAGCCAAAATCTAAGGAAGAATAGGAGAATCCAATATTGACCAGAACAGCGTACAACGCCATGAGAAATAATCATACAACTAGGAACTCATAAACATGATCTACACAAATACCAGATAATCTCACAAAAGAAAAAGGTGAAGAAGAACAAGAGTACGAAGGTGAATCTTTTTTTCGGTGATAGTGAGAAGCACTGCACACCGGAAAGGTAAACATTAAAAGAATAATGTTTAAAATTTTGAAAAAATAAAATAAAAATCTATCGCTGAAACCGTTAATCTTAACAAATAAAAATTTATCGCTGAAACCAACGCATATGCTGTCTACACCGAGCTGAACAAAAAGTTTGAAACTTTGAGTACACAAGTGAAAAAGTTGGAGACACATGTGGTTCAGACAGGAGACCCTGTTAAGAGGCAAGAGACCTTCATCAAGGGTAAAGGAGATGAAGCACGGAAGCACCACGTGAATGCCATCATAAATGATGATTTCTGGCAAGTGGTTAAGGAAGAAAAACTTCAGGAGGGAGATTTCAAAGTTGAGAGCTCTGAGTTTCGGCAGTTCACACTGGTGTCGCTTGACGCCAAGAGAGGAACATCGACCGATGGAGTCAGACGAACACCGACTGATACCTACTGTCCAACATCGATCGACGTCGCCTACGGAGTCAGTTGCATCGTACGAGATAATAAGGATCATGACCCATGAAGAGTTCACAGCTAGACACCCTCATCCACCCAAACTCTATCGTGTAACCACGAAAGACATTGATCAGCACCATGAGCCAGACACCGATCGAAAGAGAGATTCAACTGACGATCGAAAAGAGTTCTCCAACATCAATCGATGACCACCTTTAACCTACCGAGTGGAACTACCCAAAATTGAAGTGGGGAGACTGAATGCACTCATAAACCCATCTCAACCTTCAGAGACATCAACAGACAACAACAGTCAGCAATCTGAAGATGCACCAAAGCCTGTGGTGGTTGAACAGGATACTGTGGGACGGACCTTGAGGAAGAGGAAGGAAAAGGTTTCCAAGCATCTAAAGAGAGGAGCTACTGAGAAGGAGATGGATAACTTCACTAAAATGGTTATCAGGTTGTGGATGTTCTTCACAGAGACTAAGGAAACTGAACAAGACATTGAGAGAATGTTTAATCAGGCCAGAGAGAAGATGATGCAGAGGATTACACTAAAGAAGAAGTGTGATCCTGGAAAGTTTGTAATACCGTGCTTGATAGGAGGTATTGATTACCCTAGTGCGCTTTGCGACACATGTTCTTCAGTCAGCATTCTACCGAAGGTGATGGCAGAACATCTAGGTCTAAAGATAGAACCCTCAAAGGATTCATTCACTTTTGCGGACTGTTCTTAGAAGAACTCAGGAGGAATCATCAGAAACCTTGAGGTGCAGATTGGTAATGCCCTAGTTCCAGTAGACTTCCATGTCCTGGACATCAAGCTCAGCTGGAATTCTTCTCTATTACTTGGGAGAGCCTTCATGGCTACTGTAGGAGCAGATTGCGACATGCAGACTAACATGTTGTGCATGACACTCATAGCCCCTAATGTCTATTATGATTCAGTGAGAGGTGTCAAGCCATACGCGTCCTACATGGAGATTGGAGATGATCCATGATACATTGCATTTTGTTACACCGACCCTGGAGCTGAAGTGGAATCGGACAATGAAGCATCGTCGCTCGATGATAGGTCTGACACGACGATCGACAAAGCTTTGGAAGCACCGATCAACAGTGACCCTGCAAATGAGATAGATGACTTCCCAGAAGGATCTATCAACAGTTGGGAGAATGATTACTACCAACCTAGCTCAAGAATCCACACTACTATACCTTCAAAAAGGAATATCCATGTAATTGAACCTGATGAGTACGATGAGGACTACAGAGATGAAGAGATCAATGAGTACCGTGGCCTTGCCCTAGAAGAAGCAAGAGTTCTGAAGACTTCCCATGAGACCAGGGGAGAGACATCGATCGACGGTAACTACAAGCCATCGATCGATACTCATCCCGAGACAGAGCCAGACACTTATAGTGGAGCAGAGATTGATGACATGGTACATGGAATCTACAGAGCCTAGGAGATTTCACTGGATGACTACTACAGGAGGCTCGATGATGTCTACTACCCAATCAACAACAGTATTAACAGGTTGACTATACGCATGGATGAGATGAAGGAGGAGATAGACATGATTCGAAGACAGACTGCAATCCGATCAAAAGAATATCCATCGATCGACGACCGTACTGAACCATCGATCGATACTAATCACACATCTTTCAGAGAAAGGCTGGTAACAGTGAAGTTATTAGAAGAAAAGCTTGATGAGATTAATTTTTCTCAAGACTTGATGAAGGAGGATATTTCCCAGAGATTGGAGGATATCTCAGAAAGAACACATGCCAGACTTGGAATGCATCAGCACTGTATTGGAAAAATCCAGAAAAGGATGCATGCAAATGAGGTTGCTAAGTAGATAATTAAAAACCAGTTTACCAGAGGAGATGAAGCCATAAGATGCTTCGTTGGTACATGGTATCAGATGAGCAAAGAAGATGTAAACACTTGTTTTCCAACAAGTAGTCACTTACCTCCATACTATCCAAACAACCTTCAAAAGTCAAGCTAAATGACTATAACAAAGCGCTTAATGGGAGGCAATCCATTGGTTTGAGCTTTGGCTTGAGCTCGGTCGCTACGTAGCGACCGCGCTTCGGCTCGTGCTCAGTCGCTACGTAGCGACCGAGCTTCGGCTCGTGCTCAGTCGCTACGTAGCGACCGAGCTTCGGCTCGAGCTCGGTCGCTACGTAGCGACCGAGCGGGACGAACGCTCGGTCGCTACGTGCTACGTAGCGACCGAGCACGCTACGTAGCGACCGAGCACGCTACGTAGCGACCGAGCACGCTACGTAGCGACCGAGCACGCTACGTAGCGACCGAGCACGCTACGTAGCGACCGAGCACGCTACGTAGCGACCGAGCACGCTACGTAGCGACCGAGCACGCTACGTAGCGACCGAGCACGCTACGTAGCGACCGAGCACGCGACGTAGCGACCGAGCACGCGACGTAGCGACCGAGCACGCTACGTAGCGACCGAGCACGCTTCGTCGCGACCGAGCACGCTTCGTCGCGACCGAGCACGCTACGTAGCGACCGAGCACGCTACGTAGCGACCGAGCACGCTACGTAGCGACCGAGCACGCTACGTAGCGACCGAGCACGCTTCGTAGCGACCGAGCACGCTACGTAGCGACCGAGCACGCTACGTAGCGACCGTGTACGCTACGTAGCGACCGAGCTTTGGTGAGAGATCGGTCGCTACGTAGCGACCAGCTTTTGCGCTGGTTGCTACGCGGCAACCTTGTTCTCGTCTTTCTCCGATTTTTCGTGAATGTGTTTGCTCCGCAAGATTCTTCGTAAAAATAGATCTTTTTCTAAGATTTATTTTTCGTAAAAACGTTCATGCCGATTTTTACAGACTTTCAGACATTGATTCCGTCGTGACCGATTTTGACCCCAACAATGTTCTCCATATATCTCAACTTTGTTGTAGAAATCTTTACGATTACATAACAACAAAATTACAACACAACAACAACACTTGTGAGAGACGTGATGTTATGTCTCTTTTACGACAAACTCTCTTATGACGAAATAACGTCGACTTTTGATTGTCGTAATATTTACAACAAAGTTATGTCAACGATTAAATATTCTTCATTAATTCTTCGTAATAGGTGATTAATGACAAAATTTGTCTTCGTTAATTGCATGTTTTCCTGTAGTGAAACTCTCTGCGATTAGAAACTAAGGCTTCATTTTTTTCCTTGTTAAAACGAGCTGCGTTAATTGCATGTACTCTTTGATACCCGTTGTAATCTCGCTTCCAGACGAAAGTCTTGAACGATTCTCTTTTTAGAAAGCTTACATACAGATTCAGAATAAAGTATTTAGTTTCACAATTCTTTTTCGTATTGTTTTGTTAATTTTTTTGCATCTTTTTATTACTTTTTAATGGCTCTGCAGAAAATCCGGACCTTGTTAAAAGCTTTGATTCCTTCATTATGAGCGTCTATATAGACGACATGCTAATCAAGTCCGAAAAAGGGCTGACTATGTCAACCAGTTACAAGAATCCTTTATAATTTGTAACAAATATGGAATGAACACTGTAATACCTAATTGTGCAAAACTCAACAATTGTATTGAATCCTTGTTATATAAATAAATAAAAAACAGTTTATCCTATCTGTCTAATGTGTTCATAAAGACTAATAAAAAAGATCCCAAAATGACCGAACTGAACGTTTATAGAATAAGGCCTTAAAACTGACAGACTTTCTCGACTTTCTTGACAACTTGCTAGTAGATTGGTAGCAACCTTGATCTCACTCAAATTACCATAAAGAGTGAATTACTCTCTTAAATAAGAGGTTCAGATGTAGTTCTTAGGGATCGAATTTACAAGTAGCTAGGGAACCTAATAAATCTAATCAGAGTGATTAAGCTAGGTAGATTATGATTAAATGTAAATAGCAGGTTTGTGAGCAAGGCAGTTGCTCGATTGATTTGATTGGGTTTTTGGTGCTTTAGATGAAATAGCTAGACTTAGGATTTCTATTCAGTTAATTAGGATTATAATCCTGCCTAATAAGTTGTATGCATGATATTATAGAGCTAAAACACTTATAAACAAACCGATCGGTGTTTGCTTTCTAGGTTTGTCTATTGACCAGATATAAGTGTCGATTGATGATTCTAGATGAATATCAATCAATACACTTTTTGAACCGTCGATCAATTATTCAATAGGAATATCGATCGACGCGTTCTTAGTCAAGCTTTACGCGCGGGTTGAATGTTCCCACTAGGCTTCCTAGATCAGCTCTTGCCTTACTCTCGTAATCCTAGCTCAATTAGGATGGATTCAGGGTGAGATGCAAGTGATGACTTGAGTCTACAACTCCTGGATCAAGGTTCTAGCTAGCTAAACTAGAAACAAGCATTAATGACAATCCTAATGATGAATATTACAACTTAGCAATCTATAGTTAGGGCTAATCCCTCATAACCTATTTAAACCCTAAACCTAACAATTGAACTAGTCAGACATGGCTAAAAAATTCATAACAGCAATTAGGTATAAAAACTGCATAGATAAATAGATAGATATTAATGGAATTCCAATCACAAATATATTTGGATCTTCTCTCCAACTGTACTAAAATCCTAGAAAACCTTTGCTGTGAAAATAAGAAAACAAGAAAGCACACTTTGCCTCTAACATATTGGCAAGCTATATATATTAGGTTAAAACTCGCCAGGAGTAATCTTGTAAATTGGTGAAGTCTTGGGATCTAAGTCGGCTGGAACCAAACGGGCTTCTGCGCGATTCTCGGTCGATCGATGTCACAGGATGTGCATCGATCGATTATTTCTTCTAAATGTCGACCGCTGCTCTTGCTCGATGATCAGCTCGGATGCTCTCTCCAATTATCTCCAAAATCATCATTTTCTTCCAAATCACTCCTGAACCTATAAATATTCTAAATAGACTCTAGAATATAGTAATTAGTTATTAAAAAACTTATAAACCATGACTAAAAGTGGATAAAATCCATGGCCTATCAACTCCCCAAGACTTACCATTTTGCTTGTCCTCAAGCAAAACATACAGGCAATCTCTCTGAAAGAGGTTTGAAAACAGCAGGGACTCACAGATTTAAAACTCATAATCATCACCTTAGAAAATCACAGTCTCAGAAGCACACTATACCATATCCTAGTCTAGCAACCAGATTCACCTAGTCAACAACTTAGAAAATCATGTCTGACAATCCCCTCTACTAACTTTAATTCTTGCATAAATAAAAGTGTACGCTTTATCTTGGGGTTATCGATCACATGATGCAAGGATGCTCAAACAAGTATATGGACCTGCAGGTAAATAAAAGTTTCTTTCCTCTCTCTCTTCTAATTTCTCTCTCAGTCAAAGTCTGCTTAAATTGGAAGATCTTTGACCAAGATTGGATAGGCTTCCATGAATCAAACTTTAATGGTGAAAACTAAAACATAATGACTCAATGTAACGAGTTAGAACGATATACAAGACCGGAATAGATTTCGATCGATGTAAAGATGATGTCATCGGTCGCCGCAGGTGATGTTCTGTCGATCGACGTCGGCAGTGATTCGTCGGTCGATACTCCTGGCAATTGTCTACTCGGATCTTTTTGTTTCTTTCTTTATGACCAGCAAAAAAAATAAAACTAACATAAGTACTAAACTAATAAAAACCAATTAGAAATTACCTAATAGTGGGTTGCCTCCCACTCATCGCTTTGTTATAGTCATTTAGCTTGACTTTGGAGGTGATTTGTCTAGTAATGTGGAAAGCTGGTACTTGCTGGAAAGCAAGTTTCCATCTCTTCTCTGCTCTTGGTGAACCATGTACTAGTGAAGTTTATCATTGACTTGTCTGCTCTGCGCCATTTGTCATTCATTGTTGTAGTTGCATTCTCTATCTTCTGCAATTTGTCTCCAAGACATTCAAATTTGAACTGATGTCTCACAGGTGTGGCATATGTGTCAGCTGAGATCTCCTCTCCATGGTTGTTTATATCAGACATATTTGATATCACCTTTGGTACTAGCCCTCCTCAGTTTGTTGGTGTAGCTTCGTCAATTGATGTCCTTCTGTGACAGTCGGTCGATATGTTGATGTGTATGTCTATCGATGTCGATGCCTCTGGTCGGCGAGCGATCTATCTCTGAATCTCCACTATCTCCCTCTGCATTGCTTCTGTCTGAGAAGTCAAAGAACTGATGGTGATGTCCCATGGGAAATAGATGTCATCACATCTCGTATCAAACCTCTCTTCTGCAGCTCCCATAGTTCTGTAGATCTCTTCTACAATCTGATCAATCTCTGCTCTGCTGTAAGAATCTGGTTGAGACTTCGTCGGATTTGATGGTGACGGGTCATCGTCGATCGATGTTGGAATGTCTATGTCAATCGATATTGGAAGATTTATGTCGATCGATGCTGGTGTAGTTGCTTTGGCCGCACGCTGTGTTTGTTTTCTAGCTATGTCTTGCCTCATCTCCTCCATGCATGTAGTCAACCAATTGATGCTATCATTATGTGGGTAGTAGAAATCATCAAGCTTCATCTAGAAGTCATCTTCATTCTTTTCTTGGGCTCCACAAATTCCATAAAGCATCTCATTTATCTCATCCTTGGTGTAGATTTATGGTACTAGCTTGGTTTGTGTGAATGACCTAGCATGTTCTGGAAGACATAGGTAGCTGTGCTCATCCATTGATGCTATTTCCAGAAGATTTCTTATATCATCTTTGGATACACGGATGATGTGTCCATCTACATCTCGGGCATGTCCATGATCATCTCCGTAGACTCCATACTCATCCTTTTCCTCCTAGTGGAATCTCCTAGATCCATCACGGTTATAGGCTCTTTTTCCAAACTCGGGCCGTCTGTCGATCGATGTTGGGTCTCCAATGTCGATCGAAGGTCGAGTATGTTCTCGATACTTTTGCTTGAAACGATCTTATACTCCACCATCTGTGTTGTAGAACTCGTTTGCAACTCTCTGCTGGTGCTCTGGAATGTTGCGTTGTTGCATGAAGAGATGTTCTGTTCCATTAGCCATCTCAAGTATGTCTGCAATGTCCTCTATGGATACTTGCAGTGTGTGCCCATCTATTTCTCTTGCATAGCCTTCTGGATCCCTGTAAATACAAAACTCATCCGGTTTTAGATAGTTATTATTTTGTTTAGCTTTTTCCCTTACAGTGGATGGTTGTTGTGAACGAATGTCGATCGATGTGGAGGCGTGGATGTCGATCGATGGGCGTCTAGCCCTTGTAAAAGGATGATAGAAACGGGTGCCTCTTCCACAAGCTTCTACGAAGAGTGAATATGTATTTGAACATTCCTGGTGATTGAGAAGTTCCTTTGTTGTGAAACCTTCTTGTAACTCGTCTGCTCCTGGCTCATGTACTGCTGTTTCTACTGCATAGCTCTTGTGATAATGATCATCTGCCCAACTGCCAATGGAGTAGTTTCCTTCTTCTGCACGGTCAACTCCGTTGTCGATTGATGTGTAGTAGGCAATGTCGGTCGATGCTCGTCTTCAGTTTGTATGGTGAAGAGTATTGTCGATAGATGTTCTGACTCCTCTGTCGATCGACGTCGCATTCCTTATTCGAGAAGAATGGTGGAGGAGTCTATCTTCCTCAGAACGAATTCCTCTATACTATGTAGCTCGTTCCTCCTCATAATCCTCATCATGCTCCTCTGTATGCGGAGTAGCTCTGGCTGAAGGTTTTGCAGTGTGTACTGCCTGGGTGGGATTGTAGTAGTCATTCTACCAATCGACTGGACTACTGTCGATTGATTCTTTGAGTTGATTGTCGATCGATTTCTGATTGGTACTATCGATCGATGTGGGGGTGTGAGTTTCGATCGACGTGGAATACTCTGCCTCGTACTCAGCTCCACAGTGACATGCTGCTATGAGTCGTGGATCATCGATTCTTCTGGAGGACGTATGTGGCTCTATGAGCGTTAGGCACAACTGGTTGGTTTGCATATTTCATACCAATCTGCACCTCAAGGTCTCTGGCAATTCCTTCTGAGCTCCTCTGAGAACAATCCACAAAAGTGAATGATTCCTTGGAATGCTCCATTTTCAGACCTAGTTGGTCTGCCATAACCCTAGGTAAGATGATGACTGATGCTCCTGTGTCACATAATGCATGTGGGAACTCAATACCCTTCACCATACATGGTATTGCGAATTTCCCAGGATCACTCTTCTTAAGTGTAATCTTATTCTTCATCTTATCTCTAGCCTCATAGAATTATCCTAATGTCCTCTTTAGTCTCCTTGGTCTCTCTGAAGAACATCCACAATCTGTGGGTAAAGTAGGCCTCCTTGAATGGTTTCTCCAGTGGAATCCTAAAGACTCTCTTTCGAAAACTTTCCATCTCCTTCTCATCAGCTCCCCTCTTCAGATGCTTTGCAACCTTTTCTTTTCTCTTCCTTAAGGTCTCCCCATAGGAGCCTTATCAACTTCCATAGGCTCTGCTGCATCCTCTGCAGGTTTGGGTTGTGGCCTGAGTGCATTGATTCGGGCGATGTTTATCTTTGGTAACTGCACTCGGTGTGTGAGAGGTGATGGTCTATCGATGGGTGCTGGAGTTTGTCGATCGATGGCGGTCTCTCATTGTCGATCGATGGCGGGCTCTGTTTGCCGATCGATGTTGACAAAAATAGGGCTGGGCGGATGTGGGTGTCTTGCTGCGAAGTCTTCGTGAGTCATGATCCTCACGGCATTTCCCGATGACGACTCTCTAGGTGTCGTCGATCGATGCTCTAGAGAGGCTGTCGATCTGTTCTCATGCTTTACCACTTGCCAGAAATCATCATCTATGATGCCATTCATGTGGTGCTTCATTACATCATCTCCTACCCCCTTGTTAACTCTTCTTACCTCTTAATAGCTTCTCATGTCTGAAGTACTTGCATCTCCAGCTTCTTCACATGAGTGCTCAAAGTCTCAAGCTTTGTATTCAGGTTGTTGTAATTCCCATTGAAGTCCACCGTCATCCTCTGCTGTCTTTCAAGAACCCTATCGAGCATTTCTTCAATCTTGCTCTCTTGAGTAGGTGGTGGTGGCTTCTGGTAAGATGAGTTTCCATAACTCATCTTGTTGTTGCGGTTTTAGTTCTGGTTGTAAGGTTTCTGGTACTGCGAACTCTGGTTGAAATTACTCCTCTGCCCATTGCCATAGAAGTTTCCACCCTGGTTTCCAGACTTCTGAAATCCAGTTCCACCAATGAAGTTCACATCCTCCTCTACTATATCCTCTGTGTCTACAGCATCTACATCCTCTACTAAAAAAGCATGCTTCATGAGAATCTTGTGAACATCGTCCAGCTTTGCTTTCACCTCATCCATCTTGTCCTTCCCAAGGATGGCTACAGATCTCTTTCTCTCAAAATCAGTGTTGTTGGTGCTATGGTTGGATGCCAAGTTCTCAATAACTCTCAAAGCCTCTTCTGGATTCCTAGTGTTGAAGTTCCCATCACTGGAAGCATCAAGAGCCATCTGATACTGCACTGCGATGCCTCTGAAGAAAGTACTGAGCAGTTGTACTTCATTGAATCCATGGTGTGGACAATCTCTTTGGTAAGACTTGAATCTGATCCACGAGCTTTTGAATGACTATGTAGCCTCATGTGCGAATGTAGCAATCCTGCTCCTCAAATCTTCAGCATGCGCCTCATCAAAGAAGTTACGCAGGAATGCGTTCTTGATGTCGGCCTAGGATGTAAGAGATCCTGGTGGTAGCTGCTTAAGCCAATGCGAAGCCTCTCCAGCAAGTGAGTACTTGAAGAGCTTGCAGAGTAGGTAGTCCTCAGGGACTCCATTGACTTTAATAGCAGATATGAGATCCTCGAACCTCTCCAGATGGTCCATTGGATGCTCGTGAGATAACCCACAGTAGGGTGTATGTCCCACGAGTGTGTAGTATTGCGGCTTCAACTCGAAATTGCCACTCTGGATAGCTGAAGGGCGAATAGGTGATCTGTTGGCATAGAACTGATCTGGACGGTTGTAATCAGCCAACGTTTTGGGTCGAGCAGCCTCATCTACAGGTTGAGCATCTCCTGTAGCATCAGTATTGGGCTCAGGGATTACAGCCCCATGACCATCTATCCTCCGACATGCTGCATTACGCTGATGACCCTCCTGGTCATGTAGGTCACCATTATCATCTCGTACAAGAATCAAGGTCGCAACCATGTCTTGCGGCTTAGTATCGATCGATGTTCGGGCTGAAATATCGATCGATGTTGGATGGAAGATATCGGTCGACGGAAGAGTAGCTTCGGTCGATGGTGGTGAGCGAGTGTCGGTCAACATAATCGGTGTCTGGGTCGACGGTGGTTGGCGAGAATCGAGCGACGATCTAGTGTTATGGTCGATCGACGAGGAGCGTCTTCCTTTGCGGATTGAACGTTCCAAACTTGCAGGATCTAATGAGAATAGCAGTTAAGTTTCCTTGTTGCTTCTGGTACTGCTGGACATGCACCTGAAAAGACAAGAAAATTTTTATGTCAGAAATTGGTTTTAAGAAGTAATCTAGACTAAATCTATAGGCAATTGATAGAAGATTTAACCCACTTTTACCCATGTTTTATAAGTGTTTTAATTACTAATTACTATATTATAGAGTCTATTTAGAGTATTTATAAGATCGGGAGTGATTTGGAGGAAAGTGATGATTTTGGAGCATTTTGGAGATATTTGGAGTAAGCACCCGAGATGATCATCGAGCTCGACCATCGGTCGATAATGAAGAGGAATAATCGATCGATTTTCACATTTTGACATCGATCGACAGCGAAGCGCGCAGAAGCTCATTTGGTCACAATCGACTTAGAGCCCAAGTCTTCACCAATTTACAAGATTACCCCTGACGAGTTTTAACCTAATTATATAAGCTTTGCCAACATGTTAGAGGCAAAATGTGCTTTCATGTTTTACTATTTTCACAGCAAAGGTTTTCTAGGATTTTTAGTAGATTGGACAGAAGATCCAAAGTTATTTGTGATTGGAACTGCATTGATATCTATTTATTATTCTAATGCAGTTTTCATACCTATTTGCTGTTATGAATTTTTTGGCCATGTCTGAGTAGTTCTCTTGTTAGATTTTAGGGTTTAAATAGGTTACGAGGGATTTGCCCCAACTATCGATTGCTAAGTTGTGATATTAATCATTAAGATTGTCATTAATGCCTGATTATAGATTAGTTACCTAGAACTTGCCCTAGGATTGTTAAATATAAGCGATAGCTTTCATCTCATCCTGAAACCATTCTAATTGTGCTAAGATCTTGCTAAGAGTAAGGCGAGAGCTGATCTAGTGAGTTTATTGATCACATTCAACCCGCGCATTAACGCTTGACCAACAACATCGATCGATATTCAAATAGAATCATCAGTCGACGTTTCGAATAGTGAATCGATCGATATTCATATAGAATCATCGATCGACACTGGTCAATGGACGAACCTAGAAAGCGAGAGCCAAGTGGTTCGTTTATAAGTGTTGAGTTCTACAATATCATGCATGCAACTTGTTAGGCATCTATAGGCTTATAATTCCAAATTTCCTGAATAAAAACCCTAAGTCTAGATATTTCCTTTTAAGCACCAAAACCTCAACCAATCAATCGAGCAATTACTTTCTCAACAACTGCAACTTTACATTAAAACAATTAAACCATCTAGCTTAACAAGTCTGATTAGATTTATTAGGTTCCCTAGCTCCTTGTGGATTCGATCCCTAAGTACTACAATTGAACCTCTCATTTGAGAGAGTAAAATCACTCCTTAGGGTTATTTGAGTGATATCAAATTTGGTGCCGTTGCTGGGGAGCTTTGATCGCCTATTAGATTTGATTCTTGTTAAGTTTAAAACCGCTTATGACACAAATAATTTTTTTTTGGCTTTTCAGGTACATGCCCAGCAGTACCAGAAGCAACAAGGAAACTCAACTGGTATTCTCATCAGATCCTGCAAGCTTGGAGCGTTCAATCCGCAAGGAAGTACGTTCCTCATCGATCGACAACAACACATGTTTGTCGCTCGATTTTCGTCAACCACTGTCGACCCAGGCACTAGTCCCGTCGACCGACACTCGCTCACCATCATCGATCGAAGACACTCATCTTCCGTCGACCGTTATTTTCCATCCGACATCGATCGATACTTCAGTCCTGAGATATTGAGCCGCGAGACATGGTTGCGCCATTGATTCTTGTAGGTGGTGAGAGAGGAGACCTACATGAACAGGAAGGTCATCTGCGTAATGCAGCAGGTCAGAGGATAGATGCTCAGGGGGCTGCAATCCCTGAGTCTAATACTGATGCTACAGACACTACTCTACCTGTAGATGTGGTTGTTCGACCTAGAACGTTGGCTGACTACAACTGTCCAGATCAGTTCTACACCAACAGATCAGCCATTCGCCCTCCAACTATTTAGAGGAGGAACTTCGAGTTGAAGCCGCAATACTACACACTCGTGGGACAGACACCGTACTATGGGTTATCTCACGAGCATCCTATGGACCATCTGGAGAGGTTCGAGGATCTCATATCTGCTATTAAAGTCGAGGGAGTCTCTGAAGACTACCTCCTATGCAAGCTCCTCAAGTACTCACTAGCTGGAGATGCTTCGCATTGGCTTAAGAAGTTACCACCAGGATTTCTCACATCCTGGAGCGAAATCAAGAATGCATTCTTATGCAACTTCTTTGATGAAGTGCGTGCTGAAGACTTGAGGAGCAAGATTGCTACTTTCACTCAAGATCCTGCAGAGTCATTCAGAAACTCCTGGATCAGATCAAGTCTTATCAGAGAGATTGCCCACACCATGGATTCAATGAAGTACAACTGCTCAATACTTTCTACGGAGGCATCGCGGTGCAGTACCAGATGGCTCTTGATGCTTCCAGCAATGGGAACTTCAACACCAGGAATCCAGAGGAGGTTGTGAAAGTCATTGAGAACTTAGCATCCAGCAGCAGCACCAAGAACACTGACTTTGAGAGGAAGAGATCTGCCACCATCCTTGGGAATGATCAGATGGATGAAGTGAAGACAAAACTGGATAGTGTTCACAAGCTTCTCAGGAAGCAGGTCTGCTTGGTTGAAGACGCAGAGGCTGTAGACACAGAGGGTATAGCAGAGAGGAAGAAGAAGAGGTGAACTTCATTGGTGGAACTGGATTCCTAGGATCTGGAAACCAGGGTGGAAACAGAAACTCCTATGGAAATAGGGGTAATTTCAACCAGAGTTCGCAGCACCAAAAACCCTACATTAACAACTACAGCAATAACAGAGGTTATGGAAATTCCTACTACCAGAAGCTACCACCACCTACTCAATAGAGCAAGATTGAAGAGATGCTTGATAGGGTTCTTGAAGGACATCAACGCATGACGGTGGACTTCAATGGGAAGATTGATTTTGTCTACACCAACCTGAACACAAAGTTTGAGATTTTGAGTATTCATGTGAAGAAGCTGGAGATGCAGGTTGTTCAGACAGAAGAAACTGTTAAGAGGCATGAAGCCTTAACAAGAGGGGTAGGAGATGATGTCATGAAGCACCACGTGAATGCCATCATAGGAGATGATTTCTGGCAAGTGGCGAAGCAAGAGAAGCTGCAAGAAGGAGATTTCGAAGTAGAAAGTTCGATGAGCTTCGGCGAATCGCACTGGTGTCGATCGACGCCGGACTTCGAACATCAATCGACAGATTTCAATCCGAATCCATCGACAGGCTATGCAGAGTATCGATCGATGACACCTACGGAGTCAACCGCATCTTGCAATGCAGTGAGGATTCTGACTCATGAGGAGTTCGCAGAAAGACACCCACATCCGCCCAGCCCTGTTTACGTCAAAATCGATCGACATTCAGATACTCCCGTCGATTGACAGCAAGAGTTGGCCATCGATCGACAACCTTCAGCGCCCATCGATCGACGAGCACCTCTTACATACCGAGTGCAGATGCCAAAGATAGATGTTGCACGTCTAAATGCACTCAGGCCCAAACCCAAACCTTCAGATAACCCACCAGAGACCATCAGGATACCTTCAGATGATGCAACAGATCCTATGGAAGTTGATAGGGTTCCTTTGGGAAGAACCCTGAGGAAAAGAAATGAAAAAGTGGCAAAACATCTGAAGAGGGGAGCTAATGAAAAGGAAAGGGAAAGTTTCCAAAAGAGAGTTTTCAGGATTCCTTTAGAAAAGCCATTCAATGAGGCGTATTTTACCCACAGATTGTGGATGTTCTTCAGAGAAACAAGGGAGACTGAAGAAGACATTAGGAGAATGTTCTGTGAAGCTAGAGAAAAGATGAGGAAGAGGATTACACTGAAGAAGAAGAGTGATTCTGAGCAATTTGCAATACCCTGTACGGTGAAGGGTATTGAGTTCCCACATGCCTTGTGCGACACATGAGCATCAGTCATCATCCTACCTAGGGTTATGACAGACCATCAGGGTCTGCCGGTGGAGCCTTCCAAGGAATTATTCACCTTCGTGGATTGTTGTCAGAGGAGCCTAGGAGGGATTGTGGGAGACCTAGAGGTGCAGATTGGTAATGCCCTAGTTTTAGTTGATTTTCATGTCTTGGATATCAAGCTAAACTGGAACTCTTCTCTATTACTTGGGAGAGTTTTCTTGTCAACAGTAGGAGCAGTGTGCAAGCTGCAAACCAACCAGTTGTGCCTGACGCTCATAGGCCCTCATACCCACTACAACCCTATTCCAGTCAAGAAGTCACAGACGTCCTCCAGAAGAATTAATGACCCAGGAATCATTGCAGCATGCCGCTATGGAGCTGAGTACAAGACAGAATACTCGGCGTCGATCGAAACGCACACAGCAACATTGATCGATAGTGCCCACCAGAAATCCAGAAATTGACCGACACGCTAGGAGAAGAATCGGTCGACAGTAGTCTAGAAGATTGGGAGAGCGACTCCTACAACCCTACTCTGGCAGCACACATAAGACACACCATGCATACAGAGGAGTATGGTGAAGGTTATGAGGAGGAACGAGCTACAGAGTATAGACAGAACAGTCTCAACGTCGATCGACACTCAACCTCATCATATAAACCGAAAACGAGCATCAACCGACATTGCCTACTACCCATCGATCGACACTGGAGTCGACCGTGTACGAGAAGGAGACTACTCGATTGGGAGTTGGGCAGAAGATCACCATCACGAAAGCTATGCCGTAGAAACGATAATTCATGAGCCCAGAGCAGATGAACTTCATGAAGGTTTCACATATGAGGAACTTCTCAACATGAAAAGACGTGATGAAGTAGATCAACATCAAGCATAAGCTACTGGGGAAAGAACACATTTTGGCCATTCTATCGACAGAGCCACCCGCCCATCGATCAACGAAAAGCATCCATCATCGATCGATATCCATTCAAAACCAATATCCACTGTAAGCGAAAACCCTAATTTTGATAACCGGTATCTAATACCAGACGAATTTGGTATTTTCAAGGACACAGATGGGTACGCAAGAGAAATAGATGGACATCCACTGCAAGTATCCAGAGAAGATATTGCTGACATTCTTCAGATGGCCAATGGAGCAGATAATCTCTTCATGCAACAACACACCTTTCAAGCACATCAGCAGAGGGTTACAAAAGAGTTCTATGACACAGCTGGTGGCATAGACAATCGCTTTAAAAAGAAGCATAGACCCCCTACTCGACCGTTGATCGACTTTAATGTCCTAACATCGATCGACAGACGTCCAGAATTCGGCAGAAAAGCCTTTGACCTTTCTGGAACCAGGGAATTCTACTGGGAAGAGAAGGATGAGTATGGAGTCTACAGAGATGATCAGGGATGTGCAAGAGATGTGGATGGACACATCATCAATGTGTCCAAGGAGGAAATCAGAAAGCTAATAGAAAGAGCTTCGAGAGATGAGCACATCTACATATGTCTTCCAGAACATGCTCGCTCATTCACACAGACCAAGCTGGTACCAGAGATCTACACCAAGGATGAGATCAATGAGATGTTCTATGGAGTCTGTGGAGCCCAAGAAAAGAATGAAGGTGATTTCCAGATGAAGCTTAATGGTGTTTACTACCCACTGAATGATAGCATCAGTTGGTTGACTACATGCATGGAGGAGATGAGGCAAGACATAGCCAAAATTCAGCATGCGGCCGACAAACATCGACCACCATCGATCGACGACGATCCAAAGAACTCACATCCGATGAAGTCTTAACCATATTTTCACACCAGAGCAGAGATTGATCAGTTGGTAGAAGAGATCTACATAACTCTGGAAACTACAGAAGAGAGGCTTGATAGGAGATGTGATGACATTTATTTCCCAATGGACCTTAGCATGAATGCTTTGACTTCTCAGATTCAAGCAATTCAGAGGGAATTAGTGGAGATTCAGAGTTACATTGCCCGTCGACTAGAAGCATCAGCATCGATCGACATACGCAACAACAAATCGACCGACATTCATAGACAGATATCGGCCCATGACGCTACAAACCGAGGCAGGCTAGTACGAAAGGTGACATCAGACATGTCTGATACACACACCCAGGGAGAGGAGATCTCAGCTGACACCTACACCACACTCAGAAGACATCAGTTTAACCTTGAGAGTCTTGGAGAAAGATTGCAGAAGATGGGAAACACAACTGCAACAATGAAGGAAAAATGGGGTAGAGGAGATGAAGCAATGAGTGACTTCACTGGTTCATGGTTCAACAAGCGCAGAGAAGAGATGGACACTTGTTTTCCAGCAAGATCCAGCTTTCAAAACTACAAGCCAAATCACCTACGAAGTCAAGCTAAATGACTATAACAAAGCGCTGAGTGGGAGGCAACCCACTATTAGGTAATATTTAATTGGTTTTAATAATCTAGTATTTATGTTGGTTTTTATTTTTTAATTGCATGTCATATAAAAAAAAAGTTCTAAGTAGACGATTGCCGTGAGTATCGACCGACGTAACACTGCCGACATCGATCAACAGAACAACACCTGCCGCGACCGATATCAACACCTTTACATCGGTCGACATCCATTCTGGTCTGGTATATCATTCTAACTTGTTACATTGAGTCCTTATGGTTTTGTTATTACCATAACTCCGACTGAATATACACTGGGGACAGTGTAGTTTAAGTCTGGGGGGAGGTTACTGATAGTAGTTTACTTATTAGTCTTATTAAAACGTTTTCAAAAAAAAAAAAAATTTTATGTAGTCAAGAAGGGGATAATGAACTTATTAGAATTTTGCTTGTTAACTAACCACTCTTTAGCACCATTCTAGACTTACTGATTGCAGATAGTACTAAAGAAACTAAAGTGGATCAACCTATCAACTATTCACACGTGCTGAGATTGTATGAAGGAACCAAAGCTGACCTCCAACACAAAACTTGACACAACTGCTTGTCTTCGGGCTTGGTATACATGGGATCAGATTCTTCAAAAAAGTCTGGAAGGTAAAGCCTTGTGTAGATAAATTTATCACCCTCTTTCTCTCTATTTTCAAAATATAAAAAAAAAAAAATATATATATATATATCTATTAGGGATTTGAACAGAACTTGGTGGCTACAACCATTAAGACTTGCTTCACAAATAATCCTAGGATATAGGTCAAAAAGGATTTGGTGGCAACCACCATTAAGTCTTGATTCATGGAAGCATGTCCAATCTTGGTCAATGATCTTGCAATATATGCACACTTTGACAGAGAGAGAGGATATGAACTAATGTTTACCTGCAGGTCCAGATACTTATTTGAAAATCCTTGCATCCTGTGATCAATACTCCCAAGGTAAAGCCTAAACTTTAATTTATGCTAAGAAATGAGGTTGGTAGAGGGGAATGTAAGACATGATTTGCTAAGTTGTTGACTAGGTGAATTTGGTTGCTAAGGTAGGATATGGTATAATGTGCTTTTGTGATTAGGACTTCTTAGATTTGGATTGCAATATTGTAGAGGTGATGATTTTAAGTTTTAAATCATGTGAGTCCCTACTGTTTTCAAACCTCTTTCAGAGAGACTACCTATTTGTTTTGCTTGAAGACAAGCAAAATGGTAAGTCTGGGGGAGTTGATAGACCATGGATTTGACCCAATTTTACCCATGGTTTATAAATGTTTTAATTACTAATTATTATATTATTGAGTCTATTTAGAGTATTTACAGTATCAGAAGTGATTTGGAGGAAAGTGATGATTTTGAAGCATTTTAGAGATATTTGGAGTAAGCACCCGAGATGACCATCGAGCTCGACCATCTGTCGATAATGAAGAGGAATAATCGATCGACGTTCACATCTTGACATCGATCGACAGCGAAACGCACAGAAGCCCGTTTGGTCAGCACCGACTTAGAGCCCAAGTCTTCACCAATTTACAAGATTTTGCCCGAGGAGTTTTAACCTATTTATATAAGCTTTGCCAACATATTAGAGGCAAACTGTGCTTTCTTGTTTAACTATTTTCACAGCAAAGGTTTTCTAGGATTTTTAGTAGATTGGAGAGAAGATTCAAAGTTATTTGTGATTGATATACATCTATTATTATAACACAGTTTTCATACCTATTTGCTGTTATGAATTGTCATGTCAGAGTAGTTCTCTTGTTAGATTTTAGGGTTTAAATAGGTTATGGGGGAATAGCCCCAACTATAGATTGCTAAGTTGTGATATTAATCATTAGAATTGTCATTAATGCCTGATTCTAGATTAGCTACCTAGAACTTGCCCTAGCTACCTAGATAGCTTTCATCTTATCCTGAAACCATTCTAATTGAGCTAAGATCTTGCTAAGAGTAAGGCGAGAGCTGATCTAGTGAGCTTCGTGAGCACATTCAACCCGCGGATTAACGCTTGACCAACAACGTCGATCGATATTCAAATAGAATAATCGGTCGACATTTTGAATAGTGAATAGATTGATATTCATATAGAATCATCGATCGACACTGGTCAATAGGCGAACCTAGAAAGCGAGAGCCTAGTGGTTCGTTTATAAGTGTTGAGCTTGATATACCATGGATTTCACCCATTATTAGCCATGGTATATAGGTGTTTTATTATATATTTACTAGGATAAAGAGTCTATTTATAGTATTTACAGGTTCAGGGACGATTTGGAGGAATGTGGTGATTTTGGTGTCTTTTGGAGCCTTTTGAGTGTAGAGCTGCACAGACGCGTCAGATGTCTAGCTATGGATGGAGAATTTCCTACCATTATATTGCATCCATTATTTAAAACAAGATAGATCTTTGAGTTATCTTTCCAATGCCACCAGTTTGAGGTCAATTAGCATCCTATAGCAGAAGTTATGTCCGTTTTACTGAAGAGTGGTCAGTCTGGCTCGCGAGAGGAAGTTGTCGAGGAGATGAAAGACTGTCGATCGATGGTGCACCCTTGCCATCGATCGACAGTGATGCCATAACGTGGGCTGAGCATATTTTATGACCGACTGAAGCCCAGAAGCAACCACAAATTACCAGAATACCCTTGGACAACCCAAAACCCTATTTATGTTATTTCTAAGCCACTGTTGACGGCTACTATGACACTCTCGAACCGTTTTAGGCATAGGTCGAACTACCGGCCAACAATCAAACAAGAACATGACCGATGGCCCGACCGTCTACCAAGGTTCGGGAGCACTACAAGACGGGTTAACGGGCAATCCAGCCAAAGTCACAAAAAGTGCAATTTGTAACTAGGCCACTCCGCCCACTAACACGTCCCGTCAGACCAAAGCCTAAGGCTTCTCAACCCGTACCCTAACCTGACGTTGTGTTAGCTCAGACAAGCTAATATCAGAACAACAAGGCATTTGCACAAAACATTCGCTTTATTTATTTTATATATTGTATGGTTCGAAACACACAACATAATATTCAAGCGGTGACATGCCAAGAAAGCAAGAGTACATACTTATAGTCTGAAACGCTTTAACCAAAAAGATGCAAATCTACACCAGCAAGCCTAGCCTCCTGCGACCTCTACAAGCTCGCTACTGGTCACCTGAAACAACAACGAGTGAGGAGTGAGTAATCTAGCATTACTCAGCGAGTTACAATCCCCAACTAACAAATACAACCCCTCGCTATCCCACCCCAAACAATCTAAAGCGAGAGGTTCACCTAATAGCACAATTCAATAACATAAGCAATATCAAAAATACGCAGCGGTAAACGATAGCAAGATAACTAGAATTATGCTAATTACCAGCTCATCACCAAACTCAAACTCAACTTAAACAACCCGAAACACGATAAAATATATATAACAAACTCGGGCCCTGGTGACGTTATGTTCCTCCTTCACTATCGGCAATATCCTATCTTCCTACCACAAAGACCAGAAGAAGGAACTTTCAACCGACCGCGGCCCACTGTCCTTCGGGTCACCGCGCGACAGTCCACAATCCTTCGGGTCACTGCCACATTACACCGTCGTGTAATCACTCAGCCATAGACCATGACCACGTCTATGAGTCTTTCCGATCCAGCGAATAAGGGATTTCCTTGAACCCGCAGGGTACGAGGTCTGAAGCAACACTAACTCACCCCAATATGCCTAGCATGGTGGGTTACACAAATACTATCGGCCAATATATGATTAATACTAAACCCGATAAAAAATAACACAAGGTTCCTAGTATTAATCGCCACACAACCAACACATTCCACTTCAAACATGCCTACCATTGTGGGTTACACAAATGCTATATGGCCAGTATATGATTAATACTAAACCCGGTAAAATAACACAAGGTTCCTAGTATTAATCGCAAATTACCACAATCAATCATATTCCAGAATCTAGCATAAAGACTAATTCCAGAATACCTAACTATCCACAACTTAGCGATATCATCTAAGCATTCCGCATTCGCTAACTAACCAATCAACCTAACCATTAGCATGCTACTAATGTTCTCAAGCAATAACAAGCATGCTATCAACTCAATCAACATAACCTCAACTATTAACTAATAAAACCGTTACTCAGTTAGACCTGGCCTCTTGCCATGATCCAACTTCTAAGTAACAGGAACCTGCTTGAAACAACTCAGCAATCAATTGATCATAACTCACAGTTTTTGGCTGACTGTGGCCTTAACTCCAAACCCGACTTCTGCGATCCGAACCCTTTCTCGACCTTCTCAAGTAGACCCACGTCCAGACTGGTCTTGAACTGGTCTCCACTAGAACTGATCTCTCTTCACTTGAACAGAACCATCTCCAGGTGATGACTCAAAATCGGCAGAGTAACTGTTCTCGAAACTGCCTAAATCGCTCGAAAACTATCGAAACTCGATATTTCTTTCTGTGCTTTCTCTCTCACGTTTTGAACTGGCTTTGATGTGTTCTGGATGTGTTCAAATGAGAGGGGGTCGTGGGCTATTTATAGGAATCAGCAACCAATCAGAAACAAGCCGTGTGGCAGCCCGTGTGTCGCTTCGCATGGCTCCGGACGCATGTGCGGCGACACCTCATGCTCCACAAGGCTGGTTGCATGACCTGATCACATGCAAAGTGACACCACGCCCTCTACCTGTCTGGATGCATGGTCTGGCTCCATGCAAGGAGACACCACGTCCTCCACATGTCTGGCCGCATGGCCTGGTCGCAAGCATCGCAACACCTCGTGCTTGGCCGATCCACCTCGTGCTCCACTTGTCTACTTGCATGTACAGGTTTCATGTACTGCAACACCTCATCCTTTCCTTGACACACATACTCCCAGGAGCTTGCCACCACGTCCTGAACACACACACATCTAGCCACCTCGAGCTTTTCGTCCTGCGATCAATCCCAAATATTTTTTGGCGACCATTCTGATGATCTGAGTATTTTTAATAAACTCCACTTGGACTCTGATCTTAAGGGAAAATATTTCCCGAGCTTCCGGCTTCTTTGAAAAATTCCATAATATCGAAATTTAGGGTTTTTCGCCCAATTTCCAGTCTTCCTGTTGTGCTTCCAAAAGTGGCATGCTTCAAACGTCCTTTGAATCAATCTACCACATTGTCTAACCATTGTCTAGTGGCATACTTGTTTCATGGTTCTGACAAGAACAATCTGATCGTCCGCGACTCGACCACCCAAAAGATACTCGACCATTCTTTTTTTTTTTTAATGGGTTTCTACAGCTACGCTCTCTATTATTCATTATTCTTATTTTAGGGTTGGAGAGAAGATCAATTCTCCTTCAGAGATTGATTGGAACTCCATTGATTTTACCATATTTATCTATCTATTATTCAAACTATGTTTTGCGTTACTGGTTGCATGTCTGAGTAATTAATCCTGTTAGGTTTAGGGATTCCATGAGCTTAATGTCATATTGATAATCTGTTAGGATTGCTAGGGTTTGTTTACTGATTTCTACACCAGGGTAGCTTGTAATACTAGGATCTGAAATTGGTAGAAAAGCACGATAGTGTGACTGATTGTTTGAACCTAGAATCATAGGATAATTGAGAGGCACGAAAGTGCAATTGATTAACGAAACCCGAACCCTGAGTGAATTAGTTATCTAGGCGCATACGAGAGTTGGTCTAGAGCTAATTGAACATTATTATTCTGTGCGATAACACTTGTCTAAAGAAGCATCGATCGACACTCTGGTCATAGCATCGATCGACGCTCTGGCCATAGCATCGATCGACGCTCGCTCCTGGTTCGCACGCGAAAGCTGGAACACAGGACTTAGACAGCTGATTAGCAATTGCATGCGAAAGCTGGATTGCTACTTATTAAAATCTAGTTCTAGAATTGAATCTATAAAACCCTTAGTATCCTTGATTGTAGTATCGAATCTCTTGATTGATAAATCCCTAGGTCTAGCTATTTCTCCTAATTGTTTACAACCTCAATCAATCAATCGAACAAATACTTTGTTCACCTTGCTTTCATCTATTTACTGCTTTATAAACTGTTTGCCTAGCTTAATCCTGATTTCTTGTCTATTGTGTGCCCTAGCACTCTGTGGATTTGATCCCTAAGTACTACAATTTGACCTCTTATTTGAGAGAGTAAAATCACTCCTTACAGTTATTTGAGTGATATCAAATTTGGCGCCGTTGCCGGGGAGCTTTGATCGCCATTAGACTTGATTAATAGGTTTAGCCTAGGTTTTATTCACTGTCATAGTTACTTACATAAAAAAAATTTCTTGTCTTTCAGGTACATGCATATCAGTACCAGAAGCAGCAAGGAGGAATTACTTTTCTTCTCAGATCCAGCACGTTTGGAATGCTCGATCCGAAAAGAGAACCGCGCATCATCGATTGACACCACCTCTACTACGTCAATCGACACCACCTCTACTACGTCGATCGACACTTGTGACAGAGCGACGATCGACAGTTCAACTTGAACATCGATCGATACCAATCCGCGAGCAGACATGGTCGCGACACTTGTGCTACAGAGGGATGAGAATGGAGACTTGCATGACCCTGGAGGTCATCTGTGTAATGCAGCAGGTCAGAAGATAGATGGACAAGGAGCTGCAATCCTTGAGCCATCATCTGCCACTGAGGATAAAGTTCCTCTTCAGAGATCGTTAGCAGATTTGACCACGCCTAGTCAGTTCTACACCAACAGGTCTGTGATTCGACCTCTAGAAATCTAGGGATTTCAAATACACCACACACACTTCTCTCATGTGAGTCAGCACCCATATCGTGGTCTTCCTGATGAAAATCCTCTGGACCATATTGAGACACTTGAAGACTTTGTGTCTGGCATCTAGGAGGATGAAGCAACCAAAGACTACATCTTCTGCAAGCTGTTCAAATATTCTCTCTCTGGAATGCTAAAAATTGGTTGAGATGCCTACCACCAGGATTTCTCACTACATGGAATGATATCAGTACTGCGTTTATGACTGAATTTTTAGATGATGCAAGGGCTGAAGAGATGAGAGATAAAATTTGGACATTCTCTCAGGGACCTACAGAAGCTTTCAAAAGCTCTTGGGAATGGTTTAGGAGATACCAAAGGGACTGTCCACATCATGGTTTTACGGAGATTCAGCTGTTGAAGAAATTCTGCAAGGGTATTGATGTGCGATATCATGTGATGCTGGATACTGCAAGCGAAGGAAACTTCGAGACAAGAACCCCAGAGGGAGCTAAGAGACTGATTGAGAACTTGATGTCTAGCAAGAGTTCCAAAAATCTGGATATGCACAGGATAAAATCAGCTGCAATGGATAGTGACATGATCGTTGAGGCTGAGATTGGTTTTGTACATGAAGTCTCGTTGGTAGAACATGCTGTAGATAAGGATGAGGATCAGGGCTATATAGAAAAGATGGAATCTATGATAGAGAAAGTCCTGAAAATTCAGCAGAAGACGAGTGCATACTTAAATCTGAGGTTGGATGTTCTCTACAAAGAGCTGAATGGAAACTTGAAACCTTAGATGCCCATGTCATGATGCTAGATGCCCAGGTTTCTCAGACTGCAGAAGCTGTGAAGAAGTAAGAAGCTATGGTCAAAGGGAAAGCTGTGGAAAGCGAGAGGCACCAGGTTAATGCCATCTCAGATGATGACTTTGGGGAAGTACTCGAGCAGGAAAAACTGGAAGGAGATGCTTTCCTAGTCGAAAGCTCCATGTCCATAGGCAGCTCGTATTGGTGTCGACCGACATCAACAGCTGAGCACCGATCGATATCATCAGCAGAGCATCGATCGACACCACTTTTGGGATCAGACAAAACTGTTTGAATTCAGAGCCACTCAGATTTTGCCGCTCGACACCCGCATCCTCCCACCCTAGCTCGAGTTAAAAGGGATAACATCGATCGACAACAACAAAATGTAATCGATCGACATCAACATGGGAATATCGATCGACAACAACAGAAGAGCAGCGATCGACAACCGCCAATACCATACCGAGTACGTTTACCAGATCTTGATGCACACCGCTTGATGGCCTCTCGAAATCCATCTCAGACATCAGTTTGCTTGAAGACAACAGAGAAGATAAGTCAGCAATCTGCAGAAGCACCAGAGCAAGAGGAATCAACCCTAGCTGAAACCTCTTTCGTTGAGAGTGTCGATCAACGACATCTACAAGGTATCGATCGACGACATCTACCAGGTATCGATCGACACCAAACAGACGAAATATGACCTGCCATGGAAAGGCAGGCAACGAAAGAAGAAATTCCAGTTGAGAAGAGAGTGAAATCTAGGAAATCCTATATTCCCAAACACCCTAGGAGAGAAGTTAACAAAGAGGAACTTGAAGGATTTCACAAGAGGGTGAAGATGGTTCCTAAGGATATGTCTTTTGAGGATGCATATCATAAGTATAGACTTGGTAATTTCTTCAGAGAGAGCAGAGAGACTGATAAGGACATTGAGCTCCTATTCAACAAGGTCAGCCGTAAACCCAAGAGGACACTGAAGAAGGAACAAGATCCTAGAAAGTTCCTGATTCCATGCTCTATACATAGCCACCATTTACCAAACGCCGTATGCGATACTGGATCTGCAGTCAGCATCATGGCCATAGACACTGCTGAGCTATTAGGACTGAAGATGGAACCTTCTAAAGATAGTTTCACTTTCGTGGATAGCTCCCGAGTAAACTCAGCAGACATGATCAAGAATGTTAAGGTGGAGATAGGGGAATGCATTATCCATGTGTACTTTCATGCTATGGATATCAAATCAGGCAAGACATCTCCACTTCTTTTTGGAAGAGCCTTCATGGCTACAGTGGGGGCAGTTTGTCATCTTAAGAGAAATAAGATATGTCTGACTAATGATGATGAAACTGTCTTCTATGATCCCATGGAAAAGAAGAAAAGTGAGAAGCTTATTTCATGCATAGAGATGTTTGAAGATCCAGGACCTACAGCTGATTCAAATCACGAGCCTGCAATACCAGAATCAGCGTCGGTCGACATTGGAAATGCAGCATTGGTCGACTTCCAGTCCTCAGAATCGATCGACAATCGGCCTTCAGCATCGGACGACTCTCAGTCTTCAGAATCGATCGACATGAAGACTTCAGCATCGGTCGACACCCTCTGAATTTCAGAACAGCCCGAGACTGAAAACTCTAAGTCTGGGGGAAGGACCAGGAATAGAAAGAAGAAAAAGAAAAGGAATGTAGATGCAGATACCCTGTCACTAGTCCCCTTGCAATGTCAAGAGGGAAGTCTTGAGTATAGAGTGCGTTGCAGAGGAGGTTCTGAACCTTTTACCAAGGTTAGAGTGCTATGTGATCCAGAGATGAGAGAAAAAGGAGAAGTTTCTGCAAGAGCTTTTCTCAACTGCATCAACAAAATGAGGAAGAAAGACACTGAGACTTGTTTTGGAGAAAGTATACATCCTCATCCAGACTAAATCACATCTCCAAAGTCAAGTTAAATGACTATAACAAAGCGCTGAGTGGGAGGCAACCCACTATTAGGTAATTTCTTTCAGTTTAGTTTAAATTGTTACTGATTAAAGTTTTAATTTATAGCAGGTCAAAAAAAACCTCTGAGGAAGACGAGTTTGCAAGAGGATCGACGATCGCTCCGAATCATCGATCGACAAAGCATCACTAGCACAGATCGATCGCCACTTAACTGTGTCGATCGACATAGCTTCCAGTGTATTGATCGCTCCTTAACTGTGTTGGTCGACACTCACATCAAAGTCAGGTATTCCTTGTTAAATATTGTCCTTATGATTTCTTTCGCCACCGATCTTCGACTGTATAACACTGGAGATAGTGTTGTTTAAGTCTGGGGGAGGTTATACTAATATTGTGTTTTAGTTAGCTATTAAAAAAAAAATATTCGAGTAGACGACTGCCCAGCATATCGACCGATGAGAGCATGACGATATCGATCAACAGTACATTACCTGCAGCGACCGATGGTAACTCCTTTCCATCGATCGACACTTAATCCGGTCAAGTATATCATTCTAACTTGTTAAATTGAGTACTTATGATTTATTTATCACCATAACTCCGACTAGAGATACACTGGGGACAGTGTAATTTAAGTCTGGGGGATGTTCACTGATATTAGTGTGTTTATGAGTCTTATCAAAATGTTTTCAAAAGAGTGTTATTGAGTCAAGAAGGGGATAATGAACATATTAGATTTTTACTTGTTATCCAACCACTCTTTAGCACCATTCTAGACTTACTGATTGTAGATAATACTAAAGATACTAAAGTGGACCAACCTGTCAACTATTCACACTTGCTGAGATTGTTTGAAGGAACCAAAGCTGACGTCCAACACTAAACCTGACACAACTGCTTGTCTTGGGACTTGATATACATGGGATCGGATTCTTCCAACAAGTCTGGAAGGTAAAGCCTTGTGTAGATTTATCACCTTTTCTCTCTCTATTTCGACCCTAGATTTATTGGTAGAGATATTTATTTTCAAAAAAAAAAAAAAGAAGAAGAAAAAGAAAAAAAAAAAAAAAAAAATATATATATATATATATAATAGGTGTTAGTTAGGTGAAATCCGAACAGGACTTGGTGGCTACAACTATTAAGGCTTGCTTCATAAGGATTCCAACAAAAAGAATTCGAACGGGACTTGGTGGCGGCAATCATCAAGGTTCGATTCACATGGATTCTTGGATATAGGTCAAAAAGAAGTGAACATGACTTGGTGGCAACCACCATTAAGGCTTGATTCATGGAAGCATGTCCAATCTTGCTCAATGAGCTTGCAATATAAACAGACTTTAACTAAAGAGAGAAATTAGTAGAGAGAAAAGATAGGAACTAACTTTTACCTGCAGATCAAGATACTTGTTTGAAAATCCTTGCATCATGTGATCGATACTCCCAAGGTAAAGCCTGCACTTTTATTTATGTTAAGAAATGAGTTGGTAGAGGGGAATGTCAAACAGGATTTGCTAAGTTGTTGGCTAGGTGAATTTGGTTGCTAAGCTAGGATATGGTATAATGTGCTTTTGTGATTAGGACTTCTTAGATGTGGATTGCAATATTGTTGAGGTGATGATTCTAAGTTTTAAATCATGTGAGTTCCTGCTATTTTCAAACCTCTTTCAGAGAGACTACCCGTCTGTTTTGCTTGAGGACAAGCAAAAGGGTAAGTCTGGGGGAGTTGATATACCATGGATTTCACCCATTATTAGCCATGGTATATAGGTGTTTTAATATATATTTACTAGGATATAGAGTCTATTTAGAGTATTTATAGGTTCAGAGACGATTTCGAGGAATGTGGTAATTTTGGTGTCTTTTGGAGCCTTTTGAGTGCAGAGCTGCACAGACGCATCATAGGTATAGCTATGGATGGAGACCTTCCCACCGTTAGATTGAGTCCATCTTTTGACACAAGATATAGCTTTGAGTTAAATTTCCAATTCTGCCAGTTTGAGGTCAATCAACATCCTGTAGCAGACGTTATGCCCGTTTTACTGAAGAGTGGTCAGTCTTCCTCGGGAGAGGAAGTTGTCGAGGAGATGAAAGACTGTCGATCGACGGTGCACCCTTGCCATCGATCGACAGTGATGCCAGAACGTGGGCTGAGCATATTTTATGACCGACTGAAGCCCATAAGCAACCACAAATTACCAGAATACTATTAGAGGACCTGAAACCCTATTTATGATATTTCTAAGCCACTATTGACGGCTACGCTCTCTATTATTCATTATTCTTGTTTTAGGGTTGGAGAGAAGATCAATTCTCCTTCAAAGATTGATTGGAACTCCATTGGTTTTACCACTGATTTATCTATCTATTATTCATACTATGTTTTGTGTTACTGTTTGCATGTCTGAGTAATTCATCCTGTTAGGTTTAGGGATTCCTGAGCTTAATGCCATATTGATAATCTGTTCGGATTGCTAGGGTTTGTTTACTGATTTCTACACCAGGGTAGATTGTAATACTAGGATCTGGAATAGTTAGAAAAGCACGATAGTGTGACTGATTGTTTGAACCTAGAATCATAGGATAATTGAGAGGCACTAAAGTGCAATTGATTAACGGAACCCGAACCATGAGTGAATTAGTTATCTAGGCGAATACAAGAGTTGGTCTAGAGCTAATTCAACATTATTGATCTGTGTGATAAAGCTTGTCTAAAGAAGCATCGATCGACGCTCTGGCCATAGCATCGATCGACGCTCGCTCCTGGTTCGCACGCGAAAGCTGGAACACAGGACTAAGACAGCTGATTAGCAATTGAATGCGAAAGCTGGATTGCTACTTATTAAAATCTAGTTCTAGAATTGAATCTATAAAACCCTTAGCATCCTTGATTGTAGTATCGAATCTCTTGATTGATAAATCCCTAGGTCTAGTTATTTTTCCTAAAAGTTTACAACCTCAATCGAACAAATACTTTGTTCACCTTGCTTTCATCTATTTACTGCTTTATAAACTGTTTGCCTAGCTTAATCTTGATTTCTAGTCTATTGTGTGCCCTAGCTCTCTGTGGATTCGATCCCTAAGTACTAGAACTTGACCTCTTATTTGAGAGAGTAAAATCACTCCTTAGAGTAATTTGAGTGATATCAGAGCTCTACAATATCATGCATGCAACTTGTTAGGCATCTATAGGTTTATAATTCCAAATTTCCTGAATAAAAACCTTAAGTCTAGCTATTTCCTTTCAAGCACCAAAACCTCAACCAATCAATCGAGCAATTACTTGCTCAACAACTGCAACTTTACATTAAAACAATTAAATAATCTAGCTTAACAAGTCTGATTAGATTTATTAGATTTCCTAACTCTTTGTGGATTTGATCTCTAAATACTACAACTGAACCTTTTATTTGAGAGAGTAAAATCACTCCTTAGGATAATTTGAGTGATATCAGCAATCAAAGCTCCCCGGCAACGGCGCCAAATTTGATCTCACTCAAATTACCTTAAGGAGTGAATTATTCTCTCAAATAAGAGGTTTAGTTGTAGTACTTAGGGATCGAATTCACAGGGAGCTAGGTACCTAATAAATTTAATCAGAGTGATTTAGCTAGGTTGATAATGATTAGATGGAAATTGCAGGTTTGTGAGCAAGGCAGTTGCTCGATTGATTTGATTGGGTTTTTGGTGCTTTAGATGAAATAGCTAGACTTAGGGTTTATATTCAGGTAATCAGGATTATAATCCTACAGATGCCTAATAAGTTGTATGCATGATATTATAGAGCTCAAACACTTATAAACAAACCGATCGGCGTTCGCTTTCTTGGTTTGTGTATTGACCATATATAAGTGTCGATCGATAATTCTACAGGAATATCGATCGATACACTTGTTGAACCGTCAATCGATTATTCTATAGGAATATCGATCAACGCATTCTTAGTCAAGCTTTGCGCGCGGGTTGAATGAGCTCACTAGGCTTCCTAGATTAGCTCTCGATTTACTCTAGCAATCCTAGCTCAATTAGGCTGGATTCAGGGTGAGATGCAAGTGATGACTTGAGTCTACAACTCCTAGATCAAGGTTCTAGCTAGCTAAACTAGAAACAAGCATTAATGACAATCCTAATGCTGAATATCACAACTTAGCAATCTATAGTTGAGGATAATCCCTCATAACCTATTTAAACCTAAACCAAACAATAGAACTACTCATACATGGCTAAGCAATTCATAACAGCAATTAGGTATAAAAACTGCGTAGATAAATAGATAGATATTAATGGAGTTAGAATCACAAATCTCTTTGGATCTTCTCTGCAACTCTACTAAAATCCTATAAAACCTTTGCTGTGAAAATAAGAAAACAAGAAACCACACTTTGCCGCTAACATATTGGCAAGCTATATATATTAGGTTAAAACTCGTCAGGGGTAATCTTGTAAATTGGTGAAGTCTTGGGTTCTAAGTCGGCTATAACCAAACGGGCTTCTGCACACTTCTCTTTCGATCGATGTCACATGATGTGCATCGATCGATTATTTCTTCTAAATGTCGACCGTTCGTCTTGCTCGATGGTCAGCTCGGATGCTCTTTCCAATTATCTCCAAAATGCTCCAAAATCATCACTTTCTTCCAAATCACTCATGATACTATAAATATACTAAATAGACTCTAGAATGTAGTAATTAGTTATTAAAATACTTATAAACCATGGCTAAAAGTGGGTAAAATCCATGGCCTATAAAACCTCACCAGACTTAGAGTCCGGGATGGGATGTTACATTATCCATTTTTCGTGCCTTTGATCCGTAGACCGAATCCTTAGTAAGGATGTTCCCCGTTTATTTTCTCCATAGACAGTGGCAAAATGTGGATCATAGACCCACACTATGAATTTGGTAGGGATTGTTTTTAAAAAGATCAAAGAAAAAAATCTTGTAGACAACGAAATAGTGACAACACAATGATATAATTGTTGGAGTAAGCTTCAAATAACTTAAGCAACAAATTATATATTTCCTACCAAGTTATGGAATAGGAAATATAAAAGTCCTTAAGTGTTTAGGAGTTATCTAAACATTATATTATCTAGTATGTTTAGGACTTTATATTCATATATATATATATATGGAGATATAAAAGTGTGACATAACATATCAGTTTGTGATTGAGAGAGCTTAAGGTTTTGAGTGAGTGATAGGCCATGGATTTTACCCACTTTTAGCCATTGTTTATAAGTCTTTTAATATATATTTACTACTATATAGTGTCTATTTAGAGTATTTATAGGTTCATGGACGATTTGGAGGAAAGTGGTGATTCTGGTGTCTTTTGGAGCCTTTTGAGTGCATAACTGCACAGACGTGTCAGATGTTTAGCTATGGATGGAGAGTTTCACACCGTTAGATTGAGCCCATATTTTAACATAAGATATAACTTTGGGTTAGGTTTCCAATGCCGCCAGTTTGAGGTCAATCAGCATCCTGTAGCAGAAGTTATGCTCGTTTTACTGAAGAGTGATCAGCTGCCTCGCGAGAGAAAGCTGTCGAGGAGATGAAGGACCGTCGATCGATGGTACAGCCTTGGTGTCGATCGACGGTGATGCCAAAATATGGTCCGCGCATATTTTATGACCGACTGAAGCCCAGAAGAAATCAAAAATTACGTGAATACTCTTGAACGACCAGAAACCCTATTTATGTTATTTATCAGCCATTGGTAACGGCTATGCTATCTTAGTTTTCTATTCTATTGTTTCTCTTAGTTAGGAGAGAAGGGAGTAACTCCTTCAGATTCCTCCTGGAACTCCTTTTTTTTTATCATTGCTTTTATCTATTCTATTAATCTATGATTTCTGTGACAAACTTCTCGCTTGAATAGATCCACCTGTTAGGTTTAGGGTTCAAATAGGTTATGAGGGATTAACCCCAACTATAGATTGCTAAGCTATGATATTCATCATTAGGATTGTCATTAAAGTCTGTTTCTAGTTTAGCTAGCTAGAACTTTATCTAGGAGCTTGAGGTAAAGCCGTAAAGGTCATCTCTTGCATCTCACCCTGAATCCATCCTAATTGAGCTAAGATTTGCTAGAGTAGGCAAGAGCTGATCTAGGAAGCTTAGTGAGAACATTCAACCTGCGCGTTAAAGCTGGACCAAACGCATCGATCGATATTCTAATCAAATAATCGGTCGACGGTTCAACAAGTATATTGATCGATATTCCTATAGAATCATTGATCGACACTTATATCTGGTCAATAGAAAAACCTAGAAAGCGAGAGCCTATAGGTTTTTTTATAAGTGTTGAGCTCTATAATATCATGCATACAACTTGTTAGGCATCTGTAGTATTATAATCATGATTACCTGAATAGAAATCCTAGATCTGGAAATCATCCTTCCATCAAACAACTCAATCAATCAACCGAGCAACTACCTTGCTCACCACTGCTATTTACAACTAAACTAATAGCCTAGCTATATCATATAACTATTAGATCTTTTGCGTGCCCTAGCTCCCTGTGAATTCGATCCCTAAGTGCTACAACTCGACATCTTATTTGAGAGAGCATAAATCACTTATTAGGGTAATTTCATTAAGAGATTAATAAGAGAGTGATTCTTATCAGAGCTTTAGGTTAAGAAGAAGAGAGTTCGTGTTAACCTAGAACATCATGAGCGACGAGAAGAAAAACGACATTATGACCAAACCAAAAGGGATCGGACCATCTTCTGTCAAGTGTCCTATGCTTGATGCTGCTAACTACACAGTATGGGCCATACGTATGACTGTACCCCTCAAAGTTAATAAGGTATGAGAAGCAATAGAGCTCGGGACCAAAGACGAAGACAAGAACAATATGGAAATCGCCGTACTGTTCCAATCTATACCTGAAGCTTTAATTCTACAACTTGGGGATCACAATACTGCACAAACTGTGTGGGATGCCATAAAAGCAAGACACGTCGGTGCTGATCGAGTAAAAGAGGCAAGGTTACAAACCTTGATGTCTGAGTTTGACAGAATCAAGATGAAAGAATCAGATACGATTGATATGTTTGTCAGAAAAGTTTCAGAGATTTCATCAAAATCTATTGTACTTGGCAAAGTCATTGATGAGCCAAAGATGGTGAACAAGTTTCAGAAAACTCTACCAAGAAAACGTTATATACATATTATCGCTGCACTTGGGCAAGTCCTTAATCTTAATACCACCAGTTTTGAGGATATTGTCGGGAGACTAAAAGCACATGAAGAGAGAATTGGTGAAGAAGAAGAGGAAGAACAAGATGATCAAGGAAAACTTATTTATGCAAACACAGATTCTCGTCAAACTTATCAAGAGAGCTATTGAGGAAACAAAGGAAGAGGAAGAGGACAAGGAGGCCGATCTTATTGGAGAGGTAGAGGTCAAGTACGGTATCGCTCATGGTACCGTCAAGAGCGTGATGACTCTAAGATAACGTGATATCGACGTGATAAGTTAGGACATTACACTACCAATTGTCCTGATAGGTTACTCAAACTCTAAGAGGCTATTGGGAAGAAGGAGGATAATACACAAGAAGCTGACAATCTCATGATACACGAAGTAGTATACTTAAACGAGCAGAACGTGAATCCAAGAATGCTTGATAACGATCCAATCTCAACAAAAATGTGGTACCTAGATAACGGAGCCAGTAACCACATGAGTAGAAATCACACGTTCTTCTTCAAAATTGATGAAACGATTACTGGAATGGTGAAGTTTGGTGATGACTCACGTATAGAAATAAAAAGAAAAGGTTTGATATGATTCCTACTCAAGAATGGCGAGAGAAAAGTTCTAAACCAAGTGTACTTTATCCCAAATCGAAAGAGTAATACATTAGTTTGGGACAAGCAACGGAGGAAGGCTGTGGGGTTCGTATGAAAGATGATCATCTCATTCTATTTGATCGGAACGGTAGCCGTATAGTGAAAACAAAGAGGTCTAAGAATCGGCTGTATAAGGTGATCATAGAAGTTGAAAGCATCAAGTGTTTGCAACTGATAGGATCAAATGAGACAAGTAAGTGGCACACACGTTTGGGACATGTCAAGATTGATACAATGAAGATGATGGCAAAAAAAAGAGCTGGTGATTGGTTTATCTCAGACGACAATGGAGAAATAAACTTGTGTTTCCTGTCTACGAGGAAAATAAACACTACAGAGATTCTCTCAAGTAAGTACATACCGAGCTTCGCAACCTCTTGGACTAGTACATGGGGATCTATGCAGACCAATTACACCTTCTACACCAGCACATAAGAAATATATATTTGTGATCATCGATGATTATACTCGCTATATTGGACCATACTACTAAAAGAGAAGAACGAAGCGTTTGATAAGTTTAAGGTATTTAAGGTGCAAAGTGAACAAGAAACCAAGACGGCAATTAGAACATTCTGAAGCGTAGAGGTGGAGAGTTTACTTCTAATGAGTTTCAACTTTTCTGGAAGAAACATGGTATTAAAAGACATCTTAATGCACCTTACTCACCACAGCAAAACGGAGTGGTTGAGAGACGCAATAGAACGTTGCTTTAGATGACCAGAAGCATCTTAAAACACATGAATATGCCAAACTACCTTTGGGGAGAAGTTGTGAGACATGCTACCTATTTAATCAATAGGATAGCAATGAGATCACTATCAGTTCCACAAACTCAATACGAGTTATTGAGAGGAATAAAGCCAAATCTTCAGTATCTTCATGTTTTTGGATGCATTGGGTACGCAAGAACAGAAACAGTTAGATGATAGATCAAGAATGCTTGTTCATCTCGGAACTGGACCTGGTTCAAAAGATTAATGTCTCTTGGATCCATCAAAGCAACGAATAATCATCAGTCGAGATGTAATATTTGATGAAGAGAAGAGTTGGAACTGGAATGCCGAGCAAAAAGACAATTCCAGAGTGTTTAACCTAAGTTTTGGTAAGCTTGATGATCAAGTTACAGAAGAAGATGAAGATGTCGAGGAGAATAATGGTTCGACTAGAGTCATGAGTGAAGCCGAGAATCACAAGGAACAGGAGGAAGAGAGTATTGAGACTGATGAAGAAGAGGAAGAAGACGATGAGCAAGAACAAGATGCTCCAAAATGATCATCAAGAGTTCAAAAGAAACTAGACTATCATAGCGAGTATGTTTTCCTTGCAGAAGTTGAACGCGAGCGTTTGTTGATCATTGATCAATGATGAACCATGTGATTTTAATGAAGCTAAGGATCACAAGGAGTGGATATTGGCGTGTGAAGATGAGATCAAGTCCATAATCAAAAATAAGACTTGGGATTTGGTTGACTTACTAGCAGGAGCTAAAGCCATTGGCTTAAAATGGGTATTCAAGATAAAGAGGAATCCTGATGGAATCATAATCAAATACAAAGCGAGGTTCGTCGCAAAGGGGTACGTAAAGAGACATGGAATTGACTATGACAAAATGTCTGCTCCTGTTGCACGGATTGAAACCATAAGATTTATCCTAGCTCTTGTGGCCTCGAATAAATGGGAAGTTCATCATCTCAAAGTCAAGACTGCGTTCCTTCACGGAGAGCTTAAAAAGTAGTATATGTAAGGCAATAAGAGGGCTTTGGAGTTAAAGGAAGTGAAGATAAGGCATACAAACTTCATAAAGCTCTCTACGGTCTTAAACAAGCTCCAAGAGGGTGGAATACTAAGCTCAATGAGATCCTCAATCATCCCAACTTCATAAAGTGTTCTAAGGAACCATCGCTTTACCGAAGAAAAGAAAACAATCAAGTCTTGATAATTGCAGTGTATGTAGATGATCTCTTGGTCGCTGGTGATAGTCTGGCGATGATACACGAGTTTAAGGAGGAGATGGTCACTAAGTTCAAGATGAGCGATCTTGGTAAGTTGACTTACTATTTGGGTATTGAAGTGCATCAAAACAGCGAAGGTACTACTCTAAAGCAAGAAAGTTATGCAGCTAAGATTCTTGAAGAAGCTGGAATGGGAGAGTGTAATGTGTGTCAGATACCAATGGAGGTTAATCTAAAACTATCAAAGGGACAGAACGAGAAAAGTGTTAGTGAGAAGGAGTACAGACGCAGCATTGGTTGTCTACGTTACCTTCTTCACACTCGCTCGGACCTCTCTTTTGTCGTGGGTATGCTCATCTGGTACATGCAGGAGCCAAGAGAGAGTCATAATGCGTTGTTGAAACAAGTTCTCCGGTACCTTCGTAGAATAGTCTCTTATGGTTTATCGTACCAGCGAGCAATTGGTATGAATTTGATCGGTTATAGTGACAGTAGTCATAACCCTGATGCAGATGATGGGAGAAGGACAACTGGTCATATCTTTCATCTCGAAAGATGCCTTATCATGTGGTGCTCATCAAAACAAGAGAATGTGGCTCTTTCGTCCTTCGAAGCTGAGTTTATGGCGGCTACAGAAGCAGCGAAATAACAAATTTGGCTTCAAGAACTTCTTGCTGAGATAGTCGGGAAAGAGTGTGAGAAAGTAACTATTTGAATCGACAATAAGTTTGCAATAGTGCTTACCAAGAATCATGTGTTTCATGGTCGACGCAAACACATTCACAGGAGGTTTCACTTCATTCGGGAATGTGTGGAGAATGAACAAGTTGAAATGAAGCATGTTCCGGGAACAGAGCAAAAAGCCGATATATTAACAAAATCGCTTGGAAGACTAAAGTTTAAAGAAATGAAAGGCTTCGTTGGAGTTCAAGGTGTTAGTGAAGGAGATTTCAAGCTTAAGGGGGAGAATGTTGGAGTAAGCTCGAAATAACTTAAGCAACAAATTATCGATTTCCTACCGAGTTATGAAATAGGAAATAGGAAAGTCCTTAAGTATTTAGGAGTTATCTAAATACTATATTATCTAGTGTATTTAGGAGTTATCTAAATACTATATTATCTAGTGTGTTTAGGACTTTATATTCATATATATATGAAGATGTCAAAGTGTGACATAAGATATGAGTTTTGTGATTGAGAGAGCTTAAGCTTTTGAGTAAGTTTCCTTAAGAGATTAATAAGAGAGTGATTCTTATTACTGAGTTCTTAGTTGTGTTATTGAGATCGAGATTCTACAGTAATCAGACTCATTTAGATGAAAACCAATTTATATATTGACATGTTGGGACTAATGACAATAGCAACAAAACGAAACTAAAAAAACAAGTTAAAAGACATGATCAAAGTGTTTAAGCAGAGAGCTCAAGGTCGAAGGTCAGTGTGTATGAAGCGTGAATCCCTTTTTCCTCCCTCACGTCCTCCTTTTATGCTTGTTAAGAATCGTTAGCAACCTCCAATATTCTCTCTGACCGTTGTGGGTTGTTGGGAATGGCTTGACTTAGCTTAGGGCCTGAATGATTCAAATGCAGTGGTTGCGGGAGTTTGCGGATGCGAGTGATTGCGGTTTCTAGCGGTTTTAAGAGATTTCTACGACTGGTTCTGCGGTTAGAAATTTGTGCGTTTGTGAGATACTTATGACTGGTTAACTACCAAATACAGCAGCAGTTAAACAATAAATTAACAGTATTTACATTTTATATAATTATAAAAATATAAAAAAGTCATAGTATTATAATAAATATAAAAATTATATTTAGAAGTTATAGTTTTAAATTTTTTAAAAGGACAATTCTTTCAAATAGACTTTTTTAAGTTTTTGTCACAAAAATAGACCTCAAAAACTAAAATGACCAAAATAGCATTTTTTATTTTGAAAATTTTAAATTTTTTTTTATTTTTAAAAATTTCAAATTCTATCCCCAAAATCCCACTCCTCAACTCTAAACTCTAAACCCTAACCCTAAACTCTAAACCCTAAACCTTAAACCCTAAACCCTAAACTCCACCTCTTAGCTTTAAACCCTAATGTCTAGATTAATTAACCTTAGGAGTACAAGTATATATTTACCTTTTTTAATAAAACATTTAAGTCTATTTTGGTCATTTTTATTTTTAAGGTCTATATTTGTGACAAAAAAAAATTTAGGTCTATCCTAGGGAATTTCTCTTTTAAAAATTATAGAAAATATTTTTATTTTAAAATTTTATTATATTAATTAAAATATAATAGATATATTTTAATATTTTTATAACTTCAATTTAAATTTTTATTTAATATTTTTATTTTTGTATTTATATTGTTTAAAAAAAAATGTATCATTCCGCAACCGTAAATGCTAGTTGGAACCAGTTTTTGAAAACGGTTTGAGTGATTATTGCAAAACGCCAACAACCGATACTAACCGCAAAAACGTGTTCGCACATGGCAGTGAATAAACCTGTCATACCCAACGTCGGTCTCCACGCTTCCTAACTGGCTCGTTATCTAATTCTCAATGCGTTCTGGGCCTTAGTGGTTAGATTACTAGCCCAAAGTCATTAACGATTTAGGGTCCAACGCACGAGACCATCAAAACGGCCATTGACGAGGCATTAAAACTACCCAATTTTAACAATTTCCTCTAGTAGTCAAATGTAGGAAGAAACTCAAAACACTCGATCGTCGTTGGTTTCGAAAAATCAGAAAAATCAGAAGCATAAATGTTGAAAACACTTCATTTGATCAAATCTAAAACCTTGAAAAAACCATAAATGCAAGTTTAACCCCCTTTTTTTCTTACAGAATTCAAAAGTTCAACATAATATCACACAGGTATTAACATAAGGCACATATGATGACAGCAACCAAACAAACCAGAGTTTTCACAAGACAATCCAATTTCATCTTCTTGTACTGTTGTTGTTTAGAACATGGTGAAGCCGGAATGTTTCACCTTGATTTCCATTGAGTGACCGCCTTTCCAAACAGCACACGGTTAGCTGTCTGAGCAGTACCTCGAGATGGGAATGCAAGTGACAGCTTCTCTGCTCATCTTTCTTGTTTGGATTTGTTGACAGAATCGCTGCATTTACTGCATCAGCTACTAGTTCCCTCTGCGAGTCTTCTAGGAAGTACCCAAGAGATGATTCTTCGGGCTTTCGATAAACAAGCAAAGCAAAGCAGTCCTGAATAAAATCAACATGGAAAACCCTCAGCATTTGAACCAGATCTTGCTTGAAAGAGAAGGGAATAAAGTTAAAGGAGTCATTGGGTACCTCGACTATATCTTGAAACCCGGTTAAACCAACAAATTTAGCTAACTCGAGCCTACCATACTTCACACCTTCTTCAAGTTTTCCAACCTGCTTATTCCATGTTTTCGCAGAACCATAGTTAGAGAAATAGTCCTACCACCATAGATCTGAAAGTGGACGAAAAATAATAATCCAAGAACAAAATCAATGTGTTATGAAGAGTTAAAACTAGGTGAAGAGGTTCCACACATCTTTTATCAAAGTTTATTTCCAAACATGTACTTCTTTAGGATTATGTTATGTTAACACCAAAGATATCATCACAATGCAGCAGCTACTTTTCCTTCGGTAAGACCAACTCCATCACAGAACAAAATTTTCATACTTACACGAGACAAAGAGAAAACTCTCTCTGACAAGTATCGACAACTTGAAGCATAGATGAATAAGGAATAAAGAGCGTACCCGTACTAATTCAATAAACTTTTGACAGTGGAGGAGGAAACAAACTACGGATTTTTCCTCCTGCAGAAAGTAAAATTGGCTTAGAGTTTCCTACCTTAATCCTGTGAAGTGGATATATTAACAAATAGGACACAAATGATATGACAAGAAATCTCAGTCCACCTGTACAATTTGGGGATACCATTCTCGTAGTCTGGCCAGAGCAGCATTAATCTCACCATCCCTGACAAGCTATAGGACATAAAGTACGGATCAGTCGAAACATATGATGAATCATCCTCATCTATAGCATTTAGCAGGTCGTTTTTTTCTTAACTGTAACCAGTAAAATTTGATGCGCTGTAGAACTAGTTCTATACCTGTCTAATAGTCTTTCTCTGATGCAAAGCATATGATGAATCATCCTCATCTATAGCATTCTCTTGAGCTATATGGATTGGGGGGACTGTAGTTTCAGTAGCAACGTTGAAAGCATTGAGCGTCTCCTCATACCCATAGTGAAGCAGGTATGCCTTTACAAGCCTAATAATGATAAAGAAACAAAATTTATACAACGCAGACAGCTTGCCACCGATTCACTGTCCAGAAGGACAAAACAAATTGACCAACAATTGCAACTAAAAGTTTTAAAAAGTAGTGTACTTACGCATAACCGATATTTGGAGGTATGGATATTTTATCGATAGCCATTTGTTGCTTATTCCTCTCTGATGCTTCATATCCCTAATAATACAGAAAAAAGGATCAAAACTTAATCTCAAACATATATGTAGTACAGAGAGAGTTAGAGAAAGACATAAAATTCCATGTTCTATTGCAGTTTTAACAGATACAGATTAATAGTCCGAGGGACCCAAGTGGTTAGGGTTGAATCACACACAAACAGCAGAGGATGCACGTAATATATAAGCGCAAGGTGTACTAGTACTTCTTGAAAAGAACTTTTCTCTTACTTTAACATCGAAAGCAAACTTTGTTTTCCCAAAATTGACAGAGACCCTGCAAAATTTGGAAACACATGCATCGCATTACTGTGGAACTCAACAGAGGAGAATAACAGCAATGGTATTGATTCTGAGAAAGAAATTGAGAACATACTCCTCATTTTGGCTATGTACAGCTACAGTGGGGAACAGATGACCCTTTATGTCCTTAGGGATTTTCCCAACAAGAGCTCCGTTTTTACTGTCATTAAAGAAGTCATCAGGTTCAACAAACAAAGAGTATAATCAGAAGACAGGAGGCAAATGGACGCAGATGTGTCTTACGTGAAAAAGAATTCCTGCGAACCATAGTTTATACCACCGCCAACCGTATCACCTGTCGAATAAGTTGGACCAAAGGCTTCACCTATTCCCTTTCCTCGATAGAGATATCCATCGTCCCCGTGATAGCCACAGCTGTTTACTTCCCATCTACCATTACAAAAGAAACAATAAAAATTAGATAACCACATAAGCTCACACTCTATTGTAAGACATATCTTAAATTTGTATGAACAAAGCTACAAGCTGAAAACTATGGAGGTGCTTGCATAACTTGTATAAAAGGTAACAAATCAAGAATCTAGTTTTCAGTTGAGCCACAAAGCAAAGTCGGTTCAATTTGGATTCTTTCCGAAACATAATCTTTATGACAACCACAACAACGAGCTACAACCTACAAGCTACAAGCTAAAAACTATGCACGTAACTTTCTCTGAAAGGCACCATCATCCATTTTCGTAAGTAATCAAGAATCTAAGATTTCAATCGGGTCAAGAAGTATATTCAAATAAAGAGTAGCATTTGGTTTTTCAAAAGGCAATCACAAGAAAGAACACAATCTCATCAAAGAAACAAGAAACGGACCCGGGTTGTCTGCGCATTTTGAAGCTCTCCTTAGTGAAACCAATGGCGATTTGCCCTTTAACGCCAGCATCCTTAACAAAAATCTCGAAGTAGTAAGTAAGACACTTGAAGGGAGCAGGTTTATTCGCTTGAACAACGCCAACGTCGTGGCCGTGCAGATTCGTGTTGGTGTACTTGACGGAAAGCTTATCGGGAGAGACAATCAGAAACCCGCCTGCGCTGTTAATCGTGTTAAGCTCCGTCGGCGATTCTTCACCTTCACTTTCCTCCATCGCGTCCCCTCGCGAGAGACGAACCTTGTCTAAGAAGTGCAAGATCAGATCTTGACCATTTCCGGCGTCGCAGTTTTCGTTTCGGCGGCCGTTGTCGGAGTTCGCCGTAGAGTTCATTCGATTGGATCACAGAAAAGAGCCCTAGAAATCGAGATGAGTCTACAAACACTGAATTAAGAAGAAGAGTGCTTCTCTTTGGACAATTCGATCCTGCCTCTCTAGGGATTAAATTGTAGGATGATCCCTAGCCAAAATTATCAAATGATTTCCAATATTTGTTCTATTTACTTTTCTATTTAATAATATATCAAGTCGCAAAAAATGCTAGATCTATAGATTTACCCTTTCCGAAACTCGCTAGGCGTTTCCTCGTACGGAGATTAATCGCCAATTTATTTTGGTTTTATATATTACATTTGAAACTAAATTCAACAAATTGCAAATGGTGTAACGGTTGACGTGACCCTGAAAATATGAATAACCCGAGTTGGAATAGCAGCGGATGCGTTTACGCATGATTTTTTATGTTTACGTTTAGTGAAAGACAATTTCATCATTTCAATGTCGTCTTCTTCTTTTAATTTTTAGGTTTTTCTCAGAATAAATACTGGTATGGATCACATGGCCAAAAAAAATCTAAAAAAGACCCCTTATAATTTTATTTTTATTTTGAATTAATTTTGAAAAGAAAATAGACAAAAAAATCGACAAAACCTAGGAACTTCTATTTATTTACTAATCCAACCACTATCTACCCGTTCCCAAAAACCCGAACCAACCCAATCCGTAGCCCTAAATCCTCAAATCTCTCTTTCATCTCCAACATCATTTTTATGCCTTTCATTACGTCCGTCGTCGCCAGTTTTCATCATCATTTCTCAAAAGTAAAATTCAAACACAAACTTAAGTATCATTCATCTAATCATTTCCATATTATTCAGTTTTCATTTGCTTCATCCCGATTCACAGATCTAAGAATCCAGATTTTAAATTCCCGGTTTAACAAATTTCTCCATTCCATATTCAAAATAAAATTTTTTTATCAAACCTTGTGAATTTTTGTTCTTATCTAAAATCAATCAATTCTTCATCATTCTCTATCCATTTTCTTTTATATAAATCAATTTTCACTTTCAATCTACAAAATTTACGACAATGAAGAACACAAAGTATTACTAATACAAATAGTACAACTAAAACTAGTATAACTAGTACAACTATAACGTGTATAACTAGTACAACTACAACGAGTATAACTACTATAATTCGAACAATTATAACTAGTACAACTTCACAACTAATATGGTTATATTAAGGTTTTCGTTTTCGGCGTGCGAATGATGTTATAGAAAACATGTTGGTCTAATCTTCCTCTGCATGCATGTATCAAATACATGAATAATATATATTTAATAATATTTAATTTGGATAATATCTCAAGTTGTACTAGTTATACTAGTTGTACTATTTTCAGAAAAATCATATTCATCTTTTTGCGCTCGAGGCCAAAAAGGTGGATGCGGAACCAGAAAAGTATTCAACCATGGTTCCAAAAACATGAGTCACCTGAAAAAGAAGAATGAGTGAGCATCGGTGATGAGTAAGAGTGAGGCGATGAACAAAAAGAAGGACTACTGTGAAGAAGAGAGATGCCGCAATGAAGAAGAAGAAAGTGCAATGAAGAAGAAGAGAGATGGGGCAAAGAAGAGTGAAGTCATGGCGAAGAAGATGAAGCTCAACAGTAGTGTCCACGGTGGTCCTCGTCAAACCCAATCAGGCTCGAAACCTCGAGAGGGAAATCACATCTTCATTTAGTAAATAAAACATAGTTCTACCAGTTATACCCGTAATTTTTCATAATCTATATTATAATGAGGGAGTTTCCTCACTCCTGAAGCTATCCACGTTGGCAGATTGTGGGCCCCATAAAAGTAAATAAGTTTGCTCAATTGTCGTTTCCGTTCTTCTTCATCCTCGGCGTCATTTCCACGCCCTTCAAAGCGATCTCAGGACAAGACCGATTCTGCTATTGAATCTGTGAGATTGTTTGATTACTTTGTTATCACGTTCGGATTTTGAATCTGCTTTTCATTTTTTGTTTGTTTGGTTTTGAATCTGATTTTGATAACATATCATATACCTTACAGGTGGACAATAGTACAATGGGTTTGATTTAAGCCTAAACGTATGATGAAACGTTTCAAGTAGCGTAGAGAATCATCTAGGCCCGGATTAGGGGTTGACGACGATATGTGATGTTAAATTTTTATAACATCATGAGAAAATTCTGGTTAATTCTGGTCTATAACGTCATCTCCACGGCGTGATTTTGGATGACCTAGGCGTCTGCGGTGGCGGAACCGGCGGGGTCTTCATCATCGAGTGAGGTTCCAATCGAAAACCAAGGACCCTGTTCGAATTCTGGATCGGAATCTGGAGAGCCGGAGCTGAGATCCTCTGATCCTCAAGGTGTGGATGCGGAGAAGCTTGTTGTTCTCACTGATGAGCCTTTGAGGGAGGCCTCTCCTGAAACCGATGTTAACCCTGAAGTCGATGTATTGGCTACACCTACAGTTGCAGGTTTGGTCTCTTTTCTTAGTGTCAATTAATGTTCTGTCTTTATAAAGAAAGTTACCATTTATAAATGTTTTGGTGTGTTTGTGGGTTTAGAGGAAGTGGTGGCGGATGGTGAGGAAGTATAATGTCGAGAAGTGGGGCCAAGAGTTGCAGAATCGTAAAAACATCCTTCCCTAGATAAGGTTCACATCTAACAATACCCCTTAAAACTAAATTTGCTAGGCCCCAAGATCGAGATCATACATTGGAGTTGTCAAAAAAATGTAAGCTGATACATATGGATGTATACTATGCTGGTAATTATTCTGGTTGGGTCCAAGTTCTTCTTCTCAATGTGTTGTATGTTTAAAATGATTTCACTACTACCTCTAGGATCATCTTTCCAACTGTTCGATCCTGTGATATTGTGCAGCATGTGAAACCAGAGGTAGGGAACCAATATAATGGTATTTGGTTCTATCTTTTTTGCTTCATCATTTGTTTTTAAATAAAGACATTTTAGCTTGAGCATGTCATATTTTGGACTCCTATCAGGATATGCGCCAGAACCATTTGATGTTCGAAGGATATTATATTCAGACATTCTCTGAAATGGACGGGAAGTCAACGTTACGATAGATGGTCCAGTTGATCCTGGTTGGTTTTACAAAAACTACCCACGATTCAAATTTGAAGTGGCAGTAAGGTAGAAAACGATACTGAGTTTACACGAGAAACGTTTCGGAAACGTTTCCAAAACCTAACTTCACCGTCTCCAAAAACTTTGCCGTCTCCACCTCTCTGAAACGTCCCCACGTCGTCCCCACACTGTCCCCGTCCCAGAAACGCTTCTGGTACGGGAGACATCAAGGAAATGCCGTCCCCTTGCTTCATAGTTCCACCATTCCTTAACCTATTGCGATAGCTTTTCTTTAAAGAACTCGATCTTTCCTAAACAATTATTTGATTTACACTAATAAAATGGTGGTCTTGATTGTAGTTATGGTTGCTTTGTATGAGCAGAATGACAAGCATTCCTCTGCTTTAGAGTAAGTTTCTAGACATGCATTTTGTTTCTCACCATTATATATTAGTTCCTAAGAGGGTGACATAATCTTTAATCCATGTTATACTTAACCAGGTGATAGATTTTGTGAAGCAAATCATAAAACGAATTAGGTCAACGAGTATGATTTATCCTGTTCTTCAGGTAGTTGATGGAAATTTCGGTTAGGGCTTCAAATACGAAAATCACAGTTTTTATTATTAGTTTCGGTAAAAAATTGCATTCCTACTATGATCCTTTGGTGTATGGAAATCTTAACTATTTGATAGTTTTGGTTATGATCATTCTTTCGTTCTGTTTCAGATTCATTCAGAAAAAGCTAGGAGGTCCTTAAGTCTCTGACTATGAAAAGCTTCAAGCAGAGAAGTCTGATCTTTAAATAAAGGACATTGAGATCTTGGCTAAAGATCAGGAAAATTTCATATAGGTATTGATTCCTAACTTGAATTTAGCTTATCATTAAACCATTTATAATTGAGTAGCACATGAGTCCATGCTTATGTAGTACCTTAGTATTGGTGTTGCAGTTGCTTTCTTCACCATCTATAATCATGAACATATTGAGTCATCCTTTGTTTACTGAAATACTTGAGACTATAGCTATAACGAATTCATTTATCTAGAGTAGCTAACTCTATTTGTAGCTAAGTTTTTTCATGGTCACTATTAACAGGAGTTTGTAAAAGTATAAAAGTGTCAAAATCTGCTTGGCACATCTATTTGTGATTAATGTTGTTGTGAGCTTGCGTTCACGAAAAAACTATTCAAAAGCGGATGAAGACAAAGAGGGTATTAAGACGAGCACACGACCTTTTTGAATCCTCACCACTAAATTGTTCGTTGTTGTATTTGTAATTCTCGCTGCGACATTTTAAATCTCCACTAGCGTTATTATTCTGAATGTCTTTTGTTTCCTATACACATTTAAGAAATCAACAGACAAAGATATGATTACTTATTCCAGTTTTAAAGGTATGGCCACGTTATTATTCCATCGTGTTAACAGAAAATATAAGTTCTAATTTTTCTAAGTCATTTTTTCATTTATCATGCATGTCAGATTATATGTTTGTCACAAGTTGTTCTCAACTCTGATTGTGCTATGTACAAAAGAAGTGTTTATCTTAAGATGTCTAATTATTTCTTAACGATCTATAACTCTATGGATGAAGATGAGACACTAAAGAAGCTAAAGAAGCTTAACGATCTTAATGATCTATAACTCTGTGCATTCCGTTCCGTACACCAGAGCGAAAGGGGTTTCTCCTGTTGCTCACCTCGGGGTGGTACGGTGGGACCAGAGGACTCCCTCGAGTTCGTCGGCCCACCTGCCTTTTTTTGGCCTCTAAGCGTTTCTTCAGTCCGTCGAGAATGGTTTTATTAATCGTTTCAGCTTTTCAAAGTGGAGATAAATTGAGATCCGTTATCGGCTACGATTTCGTAAGGAACTCCATGCCTGCAGATGATGTTTTTCAATACGAAACTTTCGACTTGGACATCTTTTATACTTGCGTACGAATCTGCCTCTACCCATTTTGAAAAGAAATCGGTAAGGACTAAAAGGAAACGCTTTTGCTTTGAATTATGAAGGGGACCGACGATGTCCATGGCCCAGCGCATAAAAGGATAGGGCGATGTGATGGAGGAGAGGACTTCGGCTGGTTGTCGGATGGTTGGAGCATGCCTCTGGCATTTTTCGCATTTTCGTGCGAACTTCTCGCAATCTCCGATCATCGTTGGCCAGTAGTATCCATGGCATTTGATTTTCACTGCCAGTGATCTTCTGCCGAAATGATTGCCACAGGACCCCGAATGTACTTCTTCCATCACTTTTTTCGCTTCTTCCCCTTCCAGGCACGTCATGAGTGGTCCGGAGAATCTCCATTTGTAAATTTTGCCGTCTACTGTTACGTAGCGCGCGGCCTGTGTTCGGACTTTGCGGGCTGCCCATTTCTCGGTGGGCAGGCGTCCGTCGATAATGTAGTCTTGAATCTTCTGCAGCCACGGGGTATCGCAGCCGTTATCAGATTGCTCCGATTGCGGTTGTATTGCAACTTCTTCTTCTTCGTCGTCTTGACCTTCTATGAGGTTGACGACGATTGGCGGTCCGATGCTCGGATGTTCGGTGAACTCGACCGGAATTACCCTTTTGAGTCCGGGATCAGAACTTGATGCTAAGGCCGCGAGAGCATCTGCCTGGACGTTTTCGGAACGGGGAATTCGCGTGAGGGCAAAACGGTCAAACTTTTGAGCTAGTTTTCGGACCAGTTTAAGGTACGCATCCATCCATTCGTCCCTGGCTTCATACTCTCTGTTGTACTGACTTGCCACTAACTGGGAATCGCAGTAAGTGTGGATGTTTCGTATCTTCAAGCCGTGAGCCAAACGCAGTCCTGCGACGAGTGCTTCGTATTCGGCTTCGTTGTTTGAGGCGTGGAATTCCAGCCTAAACGATTGCTCTAAGATCTCGTTCGTTGGAGATTTGAGGCGAATTCTGATGCCTGATCCCTGCTTGGACGAGGATCCGTCGACGTGAAGGAGCCAAGTGGAATTTGGTTCCTCGTTGGTTATGTTCTCCGTCGGTAATTCGACCAAGAAGTCCGCAAGCACTTGTGACTTCGCGCTTGTTCTTGGTCGGTACTCGATATCGTATTCGCTAAGTTCTACCACCCATTTGGCTAATCGGCCCGATTGACTCGGGCTATGCAGGATCGTTCGTAGGGGAAAAGTCGTGAGGACGACGATCGTGTGAGATTGGAAATATGGTCTTAGTTTTCAGGCCGATGTTACGACCGCGCATGCTAATTTTTCCATCAGTGGGTATCTAGATTCGGCAACAAGCAAGGTTTTGCTGATATAGAAAATAGGTTTCTGTTCGCCGCGTTCTTCCCTGATTAGCACGCCGCTCACAGCTGTTGCTGATACAGCGATGTACAAGAACAAAGGTTCCCCCTCCACTGGTATTGCGAGGACTGGGAGGGAAGCCAAATACCGCTTCAGCTGTTGGAAAGCGTTTTCGCATTCTTCCGACCATTCGAATTTTTTATTTCCTCGTAAGACATCGTAGAAAGGCAGGCACTTGTCTGTCGATCGCGAAATAAAACGGTTAAGTGTCGCGACTCTACCGGTCAACCTCTGGACTTCCCGCTTATTCTTCGGCAAAGCCATCTCGATCAGTGCGTTGATCTGTTTTGTATTAGCCTCGATGCCACGGAATGTGACTAGGTAGCCGAGGAATTCCCCTAATGCCACGGCGAATCTGCATTTTGTCGGGTTGAGCTTCATGTTATGCGAATTTAACTGGGCGAAACATTCCTTGAGATGTGATACGTGATACTTTGCTTGGAGGGATTTGACGAGCATGTCGTCGATATAAACTTCCATCGTTTTACCGAGTTGTTGAGAGAACTTACGGTTCACGAGTCGTTGGTAAGTTGCGCCAGCGTTTTTGAGGCCGAAGGGCATTACCCTGTAGCAATAGGTTCCGCGATCGGTAATGAACGCAGTTTTTTCGCGATCGTCTAGGTTCATCATAATTTGGTTGTAACCTGAGAAGGCGTCCATGAAAGACAGAAGTTCTTTTACTGCCGTTGCTTCTACCAATCGATCGATGTGTGGCAGGGGGAAACTATCTTTTGGACAGGCCTTGTTTAGGTCGGTAAAATCCACGCAAACTCGCCATTTTTCATTTTTCTTTTTGACTACTACGGGGTTGGCGAGCCATTCTGGATACCTCACTTCTATTATTGACCCGACTTTAAGCAATTTTTCGACCTCGTCGTTGACCGCGGAAGCTCGTTCAGGTCCTAGCTTCCGCTTTTTTTGTTTGACGGGCTTGAAAGTCGGATTGATATTTAATTCGTGACACGTTATGTCAATGTCAATCCCCGGCATATCTTCCGCGGCCCATGCGAAAGTATTGAGGTTCTTTTTTAGACAGGTTACGAGCTCTGTCCTCAAAGGCTCGCGGAGATTGGCTCCGATTTCGACGCATCGTTCCGGAGATGCTTTGTCGAGACAGACCATGACCACAGGCTCGCAAGTTGGTTAGCGTTTTTCCTCTAGGGCCGCGATGTTACGAGACTGCCAGTAGAGTTCAGCCGAATCTTGACTTCGCGAACCTTGGTCGGAGACCTTTTTCTCCGTTTTTCCAGGAACGGTCTCGAGGTTTGGTCTTTTTCGTTTTTGTCCTGCGGCGTAACACACTTGTGATACTCTCGGGTTTCCCCATATTACCTTGATTCCATTAGGGGTTGGAAACTTGAGGCAAAGATGTTACGTGGATGGGATGGCACGCATGGCGTTCAACCATGGCGTTCCCATGATAACGTTGTAAGATGCAGGACGTTCAACCACTAGAAACTCTGTGACTCTTGTCACGGTTCCGGCTTTGACTGCGAGATTAATCAATCCATAGGCCACGGTCGTTTCTCCTGAAATTCTCAGTAGTGGGCTAGGGTATTTCGCGATTTCGAATTGATCGATGCCCATTTTCTCGAGAGTATCTTTGAAGATGATATCAGCCGAACTTCCGGTGTCGATTAGCACCCTTGCGACATCGATATTTCGGATCGTTAGTTCGATAACAAGGAGATCGTTTCGAGGTTTGGCTCGATCGACCGTTGCTCCCCCCTTGAACGAGATGACGTTCGCGCACGTTAAGTCTTGCATATCGTCCCTGATCGTTGAGTGGTTTTTGCGGGTTAGATTGATCTGTACCCCCCTCCTTCTAGCACCAAACTGTGGGAACCGAAATTCGCACTGTCGATTTCCGTTTAAATAAGGAAACTAGGAAAAACCATAATTTCCCAGAGGTCCCGGATATCTGCTAATACCACACGCCAAGCAAACCAGAACACGATAATGACAACGATAAAGTATAAAAATCGTAAGAAGAGAGCAAATAGAATTCTTATTCCGAATCTGCGTTTGAGCGTTTACAACAAGGTATAAGCCTGGGCTCGAGAGCTGTCGGCGAGATTCCTAGTTCTAGCAACCCTAAGACGGCTAAACCTAATTGAGTCGCAGCTCGAAATAACAAAAACGGAAAGTTGCCTAATTGCTCTAAGTGCTAAGTTTTCTCTGAGAAAAGTCCTCCTCATCCCTCTCGCCTAGGACCCCTTATATACTGGCTCCAAGGTCGGTTTACGCTTTTCCTCTTATGCCCTTAAGTCGCCATAGCATAAAAATGGAGATATTCCATTTTGTCCGATCTTCGTAATTATCTTCCAATTTTCGTATTTATTCGCGGAAACTTAACATTTATCTTCCCTTGGGAACCAAGCGTAAACCGACATGGGGTTTGTGGGCTGTTGGTTAAGAAATCATAAGTCGGGCCTCGAGTCATGTTTTAGGTCCCTTTGGGCCATCTTCCGTCTCGAAGCGTTTATTACGTCTTCTTTCGATAAAGAATGAACTTTCCGCGGTTTTAACGGTAAAGTTTGACTGATAACTTAGAAATGGCAGGAATGTGAGATGGGTTCGCTATGGTATTCGGGAGATAGCATTGAAGGGTAGATGAGAGTGCATGGACTGATGTCGTATCGACGTTTCGGAAGAGCTCGGTCGCTACGTAGCAACCGAACTTTGGTTTGAGCTCGGTCGCTACGTAGCGACCGAACTTTGGTTCGAGCTCGATCGCTACGTAGCGACCGAGCGGAATGGGCGTTTGGTCGCTACGTAGCAATCCTTCTCGAGTTTTTGTCCGATGATTCGAGTCTCTTCCGTAAAGGTTTTCGTAAAGAAGAATCTATTTCGAAAATGTATTTGTCGGAGAAGTTTCCTACGTTTTTCTTCTTCGGAGATTTGGACGTTAACTTCGTCGTAACCATTTTCGACCCGAACACCAATCTTATGATTAGCAATTTGACATTAAGCTCATGAAATCCCTAAATCTAACAAAAGATCTACTTATACATGAATGCAGAAAGACAAATTATAGACTGAATAGAAACCATGTATAAAACCAAAGTGATATGCTCAAATTACCCCAAGAGAATTCTCTCAAGTAAGAGGTCAAATGTAGTATTTGGGGATCGAATCCACAGGAGCATCACACAATATACTAACAATTATTGGTAAAGCTAGAACAGAAATAGAAAACAATAAATCAAACAAAACAAGATATCGGTTTGTAGACAAATAAGAAAAACACTAAATTCATTGATCTCAAACACGCAATCAAAACTCAGATCAATAGTTACAAAGGGTTTATTAAGTTCAATCCTATAACTCGAATTCAATTATCAGTTTCCCAACTCCCACTGCGACAAACTGTCAAAGTCTAGATCCTCGAAGGCAAACTCTCTATGAGTGACCAATTTGTCTAGACAGGCATTAAGATTCAATTTGATATGTTTTATATGTTATTTAGGCCAACTCTCATTGTATCTAGCAATCTAGCTCAGTAAGATTCAGATCAGAAAATCAGCCACACTATCGTTTTATTCCAATAATCTTAAGATCAATTCTTAGTTAAATACTCTAAGAACAAGCAATAAGAACAAACATGATGAAGGAGACAAGGGATTATCCTATCAGATCTAACAATCACAAGTTCATCAAAACCTTAGAAAATTCATAGATCTAACATGTGAATTATTGATATACTATGGTTTTTACCACTTCTTGATCATGGTATAAGTCCTTTTTTGAGTCTATTATATGTGTTTGAAGTATGTTTTAGAGTGTTTTCAGGTTCAGGTACTTTTTGGAGAACTTTGGTGATTATAGAGTCTTTTGAGATGCAGCGTTGTGAAAATGCATCAGAAGTTCAGCTATAGATGGGGAGACCTTCCCACAGTGAGATTTATATTATCTTTTGAGAAAAAATATAGCTTTGAGTTAGCTTTCCAATTCCACCGGTTTGAGGTCCATCCAACGGTTAATCTAAAGTTATGCCTAGTTTACTGAAGAGTGGTACGTCTGTCTCGCGAGAGGAAGCTGTCGAGGATTAGAAGGAGTGTTGATCGACGACACTGCCTTGGTGTCGATCACTGATGCCATAAGATGGGCCGATCCTATTTCATGACCAACTTAAGCCCAAAAGTCACCACATATTACCATAATGCCTTTGGACGACTTGAAACCCTATTTTACTGTTTCTAAGCCATTGTTAATGGTTGTGCTTGATACTATTCTAGAGAGAGAAATAAAGCTTAGGATTGTATATAGAGATCTGAACATCTTGAGAGAGAGAAGATCTTGAACTCCCTTTTTTCTTTACTCTATTCTTTTATATATCTATTGCAGTATTATTCATGCAATCATAATATTTTCTAATGAATATGTTGAGTAGTTCTATTGTTAGATGTAGGGTTATTCAAAGGTTAACTTATGGTTTGCTAAAAATTTATTGTTGTTAGGGTGATTTAGTTAGTTTCTTCATCTAGTTGTTCTTACTGCTAAGCTTATGATTGATAACCCTATACTTTGATATTAGGATTGATTAGTGCAAGTGAGAGCTTGGCATGTTGCCTGGATAAAACAAGTATGATCTGATTAGCTAGGCGCATACGAAAGTTGGTATAGGTGGTCAGATAACACATCAAACTCATTCGCTAAAGCTTGCTAGAATTAGTATCGATCAACACTCCATAGGATACATCGATCGTCAATCAATACGAGACATCGATCGACAATCCATAGGAGGCATCGATCGACACTCCCTTAGGACTTGCATACGAAAGTTGGACTCCTTGGTCTAAGCATTAGATAATCTCTACATACAAAACTTTATAGATTATATTCCAAGTTTGACTTCGAGAACAAGTATGTTAATGATGAATCCCTAATATCTCATTTAGTTTGCATACCCATCAATCCTAAGAGTTCACCAAAGTCTAGCTTTTCCCTCATTTTGATAACCAACAAACAACCTTTATTTGGTTACTTACTTAAAATCATTATTGTCTAGCATTATTTCGAAAACAAAAAAAATATATTGTGTAATCTTATAGTCTATGTGGATTCGGTTCCTACGTACTACAACCAGTGTTCTAAAATACGCTATACGCTAGCCGGGCGGCAAACTACCGTATAGCGCATAATTATCTATACAGATGTATATACGTGATATATTTTTTGTATAAATGTCTTATATTACAATATTTACATATATTCTCACAAAACCAGCGAGGAGAAAAAGAAGTTTAAATTTGAAACGTTGGTTGGACAATGAGGAGCTAAGGCAAATCATGTTGAGATGATATCAATATAATGGAAGAGAAAGACATGAGGAGTTGAGTATGATGAAGAGGCCGTACATGGCGTAGTAATACTAGTTACTCGAGTAACTTCCAAAGGTTAAACCAAAGTTACCCTAGTTATCCTACTATACTAGTTATACTAGTTACCCGGGTAACTTTGGATGAAGAAGAGAAACCCTATTCCCTTTGCTAAGGCATCAGACCGTTGCAAGGGAAGAGGAGGCGCGTGTGACAGGCTGGAGAAGAGCTGGATAAAGCAAAAGGAGCTTTATGCACAAGAAAGAAACTCATTGGATGGTTTGAATTAAAGCAAACCTTATCTCTTGTAATAGTGCCTCTTTATGAAACCCTCATTCTAGTGTTGCCTCCTCATATATATTGTAAACTCTGATCAGATTAATAATTAAAAAGTTTGAGATTATCTCTCTAGACTCTCTCTCTTGTTCATGATGATTCTTAAATACTCTTAAACATAATTAGTACCTAATCTCTCTACAAATCTCCCATTAATCTTCTCTAATCTACCTTTAATCTCTCAATACCTACTCTATTCTCTAAAATCATATGGTATCAGAGCCAGGTTTGCTTTGGTATTGAGAAACCTCGTTCCATTTCTTTCTTTCTCTAGCTCTTGTGTTCTTTCTCTTGTGTTCTTGAGTGTTCCGTGAAGCTGTGTGATAAAGTTGAGTCCTGTGGTGCTGTGCTTTGAGTTCGTGTGTTCTTGAAGTCTGGTACTGTGTGTTCTTCAGCTGAGTTGCAAGTTTGAAGCTTTCTGGTCATTTCTGGTTCAAGCAAGAGAAGATGGAGGGAAACAATTTCAGCAAGCTAGTTACTGTCCTAGTTGCGTTGAAAGGTGGTTCAAACTACCTCTTGTGGTCTCGATTGGTGAAGACTGCGGTTGGAAGGCTAGGGATGTGGAGCCACATCACTGATGATGGTCCGAAGCCAGTGGCCAAAGAAACTGAAGAAGATGAAGAGGAAAAGACTCTCACCAAAGCTGAAGCAAAGAAGTGGGTGCAAGAAGACTTGATGGTGCTCTCCGTGCTGCAAGGATCTCTTGATGTCCCTCTTCTTGAAGCTTACAGCTACTGTGAGACTCCCAAACACTTGTGGGAGACCCTCTTAAAGACGTCTGGAAACGTCTCCAACATCAGCCGTGTGTTTGAGCTGAAGAGAGCCATTAACTCCTTGAAGCAAGATGGAGGAGAGCTCACCAAACACATGGGAAAGTTTGGATCATTATGGTCTGAACTTGAAAGTCTAAGACCTAACACCATTGATCAAGCAACACTTATGGAAAGAATAGAACAAGATCAAGTGTTTGGGTTGTTGATGACATTGGATCCTTGCTACAAGGATTTCATCAAACACATCTTGAGATCGCCTAACCTACCATCCATGGAGGAAGTATGTGCGCAACTTCAGAAGGAGGAGGGATCTCTTGGCCTGTTTGGAGGCAAGGGTGAGCTCACTATGGCTCATCAAGCTGAAGGATGTGGGAACCGAAATTCGCACTATCGATTTCCGTTTAAATTAGGAAAGTAGAAGAACCCTAGTTTCTCAGAGGTCCCAGATATCTGCTAATACCACACGCTAAGCAATCAGAACACGAGATAAGAACGATAAATTATATGAAATCGTAAAAAGAGAAGAAAGAGAAGTCTTATTCCAAATTTGCGTATGAGCGTTAACAACAAGGTAGAAGCCTGGGCTCGAGAGCTGTCGGTGAGATTCCTAGTTCTAACAACCCTAAGACGACTAAACCTAATTGAGTCGCAGCTCGAATTACAAAAATGGAAAGTTGCCTAATTGCCCTAAGTACTAAGTTTGCTCTGGAAAGTCTTCCCATGCTTCTCGCCTAGGACTCCTTATATACTGGCTCCTAGGTCGGTTTGCGCTTTTCCTCTTCTGCCCTTAAGCCGTCATAGCGTAAAAATGGAGATATTCCATTTTTTCCAATCTTCGTAATTATCTTCAAAATTTCGTATTTATCCGCAGAAACTTGACATTTATCTTTCCTTGTGAACCAAGCGTAAACCGTCATGCGGCTTTCGGGCTGTTGGTTAAGAAATCGTAAGTTGGGCCTCGAGTCATGTCTTAGGTCCCTTTGGGCCGTCATCTGACTCGAAGCGTTTATTACGGTTTCTTTCGATAAAGAACGAACTTTCCGCGGTTTTTATGGTAAAGTTTGATTGATGACTTAGAATGGCGGGAAACATGAAATGGGTTCGCTACGGTCTTCAGAAGAAAGCATCGAAGGGTAGACTAGAATGCATGGACTAATGTCGTAGCGACGTTTCGGAAGAGCTCTGTCGCTACGTAGCGACCGAGCTTGGCTCGAGCTTGGTCGCTACGTAGCGACCGAGCGGAACACGCGTTCGGTCGTTGCGTAGCGACCTTTTTTGAGCCCCTATCTGATGTCTCGTGTTTCGTCCGCAAAGCTTTTCGTAAGAAAGGATCTATTTCGAAAAAGTATTCGTCGAAGAAAGTTCTCGTTTTCTTCTTCGGACGTTTTGAATGTTAACTCCTTCGTAACCGTTTTTGACCCCAACAGTTAGCCCCCCAGCTCGTTAGAGTCGAGACTCTAGCGCGCGGTTTGACGATTTTGGCAAAGTTAGGCGTATTGGACGAAGTTTACTTTAAACTCCGCGGAAGAAAATTCTTGGGAAAGTATATATTAAAAATATAAAATTCTGAGCCCATACTTCTATAAGTAGTGAGCTCTTGTCATTCATTTGCTTCACACCTTCCCTTCTTCAAACCTCCAAAACCTCTCTAGCTCCAAATCTTTTGCCTTCAACATGTCTTCTTCCCACGGCGACAAGAGAAGTTCCGACGTTGAGATGGGCGAGGCCACCTCTCCGGCTCCGATTCTGACTTCTCCGGTCGAAGCGTCGGCTTGCGTTGCTGACCATCTCTCCTTTCGAGAGAGACTAGTTCGTCGCCAAGCCGAGAAGGAACAGGTTCGAGCTGGCGCCGAGTTCCTATCCTCTTCTGCACTGGCCATTGCTCCGGGTCACGGGACCGAGGTCGTAACTCCGCGAGACATGGGAACTCTCGCAGGCTCGGGCGTTCCGGATGCTTCGGCTCTACCTACCGGATCGTCCACGACTCCGATTCTCGTTAAGGATAAGGAGAGGGCTGCTGACTCTATGCCTCCTCCTCCGCCCAGGAAAGAGATCGTTCTAGCGCTGCGCACTCCTAGTGTTGTTCCGGTTGCTCAGCCTAAGGGCCGGAAGAGGAAGTTTACCAAGGGCGGTGACGGGGAATCTTCACAGCAAGGAGGTTCGAGCATAGCGTCGGGGCTTCGCGGAAAGGTTTGTCGCTCACATAATCTCTTGACCGTTATATATTTTTCTAAAAGACAAAAAATCCCTAACTTTCTTCTCGTTTCGCAGTTCATGTCGTTGTTCGATGGGATGATCAGCGAGTGCGGTTCTGAGACCAGTCGTCTTGCCTGGGAGTTGTTGGAGCCGCAGGGTAGGTGGTCTGAAACCGAGGCCATGCTGATGTCTGTCAAGGATTCTCACTCCGTGAAAGTGTTGAAACTCGAGGTCGCGATAGGGGAGCTCGAGAGGGAACTCGGGAAGACGGCGAGTTCACTGCTTAAGGAGAAGAAAGCTAGGAAGGCCAAATCTTCGGAGGTGCGTCGGCTTCAGCGTCAGATCGAGGGTGATGCAGGATTAGCGAGCCGCAGGATCCGAGAGGCCACAGACGCTCTTCGTTCTGAGTTTCAGGCTCGCTTTGCGAAGATCTCTGCCTTTCTGGGCTCCCTCGAGTGCATCCGGAACAGGGATTTAGCCTTGGCGATGATTGAGGGCGGGGTGGCTGTGGTTCAGTCGTTCCAGAGTGAGACTCCTCCGACCTTAGAGGCCGAAGAGGCCCGACTGTCCGGCTGCAAGGGAGATTTGGCAGTCGTGGATGGAGATTTCGATCTCATCCTAGCTGACCTGAAATCCGCGTGCTTTCTTCCGACGTGTTCAGAAGGCTCAGGGGGGAAAGATCTGGTGCTCGAAGAAAGCGGAGGTGATGCGGCTCCAGGCTTGGACAAAGCGACGGGTGAAGAGGGAGCGTGAGTTCTGAGGATGACTTTGGTTAGATCTCTTGCGAGAGATTTTTTTATGTTTGATGTTTCAGCCTTAAATGGCCTTATTTCATATTTCGGGACTGGCCGTATGTGGCTTTGAATCCCTGCCGCTCTGTCTTTCTTTTTATGACAAGGTGATCGAGTTGCATTTTTCATAAGTTTACGTATGGTGTGGAAGGAGGGTGATGAATTGTCGTCTCATATCCTTCTTCAATGTGAAATGTTTTGTTCGAGATCCGTTTCGAGAGTTTTTCCGCGAGATATAGACTTCGCGGGATATCTGAAGATGTCGAATATAAACATAGAGGCATGGTTTTTGGATCTCGTATCTTTTGGATATCATGCCTTGAGATGTTAGAGACCAGTGCGCTGGGTTTAGGGCAAGACCTAGGTTTACTTTTGGTTTTAAGATTTTATGCGGTGAGTAGCCGACTATCGATTTATCTGTCTCAATTTTAACCTGTTTCGTACCGATTTAAAGTCCGCGATAGGTTCTCGGCTTACATGACTTGTTAGATATGAATCAAGCATCTCTCCGGAGATAATTTTTAAGCCAACCGAAAGTGTTGGACCAAAATTTCGGGGTTTTTTTATAGCGCTATTATCCTTGTGTCGGATGTACGAGAATCATGTTCGTGAGATGGCTATGTCTGTTTAGGACGTTCGAGAGTTCGATGTGATCAGCACCGGACTTCGCGGCAGATGCCGTCGTTTGGAGTTTTTACGCAAAATATGTGTTAAAATGTTCATCATTTGTTTTTGACGGAGTGTCCGTTTTCGTCGCTCAGAAGAAGTAACTCTCGAGGCATCTCTTGCGACGTCTCGCGATGCCAAAGGCTGCTTCTCCCTAACGGCTGATTTATTTCCTAATATCGAAAATGTTGTGCGGATAAAGAATAATTTGCTTGGTTAAGATATGTTGGAAACATCGAAGGGGTGGTCGGATGTTTTGGAATTTGATAGTATACGAGTATACGTATCCACTCCCCCCCCCCCTTTTTAATGACAGCTGAATTTGCCTTTCGACAAACTGCCTACGTACTCCTTATGGAGATCAAGCTGTCTCGTAGTTCGGTCATTGCGAGTTGGTTTGTTTACTGATAGTATTTTTTGAGATGCATCGCGTTTCAGATCCTTGGAATTTTTATGCCTTGCATGTTGGCTATTTCGTAGGAGCCTGGTCGGACGACTTTTTCGATTTTATAGGGTCCTTCCCAGTTTGCTCCAAGTTTTCCCGCATTTCGTTCAGCGGTGTTTTGGAAGACTTTGAGAAGGACCAGATCTCCTTGATTAAATCTGCGATTCCGTACGTTTGAATTATAGTACTTTGCGGCTGCGTGTTGGTAATTTTGGATTCGGATGAGCGCTCGATCTCGGCGCTCGTTAATGAGATCGAGATCATCCAGGAGCATGGTGTTATTGAGCTCCTCTCGTTCGGGAAGTAATCTTCTTCGAACACCGGGGAATTCTACTTCTGCGGGAATCATGCATTCCGTTCTGTACACCAGAGCGAAAGGGGTTTCTCCTGTTGCTCGCCTCGGGGTGGTACGGTGGGACCAAAGGACTCCCTCGAGTTCGTCGGCCCACCTGCCTTTTTTAGCCTCTAAGCGTTTCTTCAGTCCGTCGAGAATGGTTTTATTATTCGTTTCAGCTTGTCCGTTACACTGCGGATACCTGGGCGTCGACTTGTTAAGTCGTATCTTCCATTTTTCGCAGAATGCCTCGAATCGGGTGGAGATAAACTGAGATCTGTTATCGGTTACGAACTCGTAAGGAACTCCATGGCTACAGATGATGTTTCTCCATACGAAACTTTCGACTTGGACATCTTTTATACTTGCGTACAAATCTGCCTCTACCCATTTTGAAAAGAAATCGGTGAGGACTAAAAGGAAACGCTTTTGCTTTGAATTATGAAGGGGTCCGACGATATCCATGGCCCAGCGCATAAAGGGATAGGGCGATGTGATGGAGGAGAGAACTTCGGCTGGTTGTCGGATGGTTGGAGCATGCCTCTGGCTTTTTTCGCATTTTCGTGCGAACTTCTCGCAATCTCCGATCATCGTCGGCCAGTAGTATCCATGGCGTTTGATTTTCAATGCCAGCGATCTTCCACCGGAATGGTTGCCGCAGGACCCAAAATGTACTTCCTCCATCACTTTTCTTGCTTCTTCCCCTTCCAGGCACGTCATGAGTGGTCCGGAGAATCTCCATTTGTAAATTTCGCCGTCCACTGTTACGTAGCACGCGGCCTGTGTTTGGACTTTGCGGGCTTCCCATTTCTCGGTGGGCAGGTGTCCGTTGATAATGTAGTCTCGAATTGTCTACAGCCATGGGGTATCGCAGCCGTAATCAGATTGCTCCGATTGCGGTTGTATCGTAACTTCTTCTTCCCTGTCATCTTGACCTTCTATGAGGTTGACTACGATTGGTGGTCCGATGATCGGATGTTCGATGAACTCGGCCGGAATTACTCTTTTAAGTCCTGGGTCAGAACTTGATGCTAAGGCCGCGAGAGCGTCTGCCTGGACGTTTTCGGAATGGGTAATTCGCGTAAGGGCAAAACAGTCAAACTTTTGAGCTAGATTTTGGACCAGTTTGATGTACGCGTCCATCCATTCGTCCCTGGCTTCATACTCTCCGCTCAACTGACTTGCCACTAACTGGGAGTCGCAGTAAGCGTGGATGTTTCGTATCTTCAAGCCGTGAGCCAAACGCAGCCCTACGATGAGTGCTTCGTATTCGGCCTCTTTGTTTGAGGCGTGGAATTCCAGCCTGAATGATTGCTCTAAGATCTCGCTCGTCAGAGATGTGAGGTGAATTCCGATGCCTGATCCCTGCTTGGATGAGGATCCGTCGACGTGGAGGAGCCAGGTGGAATTTGGTTCCTCGTTGGTTATGGTCCCTGTCGGTAGTTCGACCAAGAAGTCTGCAAGCACTTGTGATTTTGCGCTTGTCCTTGGTCGGTACTCGATATCGTACTCGCTCAATTCGACCGCCCATTTGGCCAATCGGCCCGACTGACTCGGGCTATGCAGAATCGTCCATAGGGGAAAAGTCGTTAGGATGACGATCGTGTGGGATTGGAAATATGGTCTTAGTTTTCGGGCCGATGTTACGACCGCGCATGCTAATTTTTCCATTAGCGGGTACCTAGATTCGGCATTCAGCAAGGTTTTGCTTATATATAAAATAGGTTTCTGTTCGCCACGTTCTTCCCTGATCAGGACGCCGCTCATAGCTGTTGCCGACACGGCGATGTACAAGAATAGAGGTTCCCCCTCCACGGGTTTTGCGAGGACTGGAGGGGAAGCTAAATACCGCTTCAGCTGTTGGAAAGCGTTTTCGCATTCTTCCGAGCATTCAAATTTTTTTTTCCCCGTGAGACATCGTAGAAGGGCAGGCACTTGTCCGTTGATCGTGAAATAAATCGGTTAAGTGCCGCGACCCTACCTGTCAGCCTTTGGACTTCCCGCTTATTCTTCGGTGAAGCCATCTCGATCAGTGTGTTGATCTATTTTGGATTAGCTTCGATGCCGCGGAATATGACTAGGTAGCCGAGGAATTCCCCTGATGCCACGGCAAACCTGCATTTTGTCGGGTTGAGCTTCATGTTATGGGAATTTAACTGCGCGAAACATTTGCTCGAGATGTGATACGTGATCCTTTGCTTTGAGGGATTTGACCAGCATGTCGTCGATATAAACCTCCATCGTTTTACCGAGTTGTTTGGAGAACATACGGTTCACGAGTCGTTTGTAAGTTGCGCCAGCGTTTTTGAGGCCGAAGGGCATTACCCTGTAGCAATAGGTTCCACGATCGGTAATGAACGCAGTCTTCTCGCGATCGTCAGGGTTCATTATAATTTGATTGTAACCTGAGATGGCATCCATGAAAGACAGAAGTTCGTTACCCGACGTTGCTTCTACTAATCGATCGATGTGTGGCAGAGGGAATCTATCTTTTGGACAGGCCTTGTTTAGGTCGGTAAAATCCACGCAAACTCGCCATTTCCCGTTTTTCTTTTTGACTACTACAGGGTTAGCGAGCCAGTCTGGATACCTCACTTCCGTTATTGACCCGACTTTAAGCAATTTTTCGACCTTGTCATTTACCGCGGAAGCCCGTTCGGGTCCTAGCTTCCGCCTTTTTTGTTTGACGGGTTTGAAGGTCGTATCGATATTTAATTCGTGACACGTTATGTTAATGTCGATCCCTGGCATATCTTCCGCGGCCCATGCGAAAGTATTGAGGTTCTTTTTTAGACAGGTTATGATCTCTGTCCACAAAGGCTCGCGGAGATTGGCTCCGATCTCGACGCATCGTTCCGGAAATGCTTCTTCGAGACAGACTGTGACCACAGGTTTGCAAGTTGGTTCGCGTTTTTCCTCTAGGGCCGTGATGTTACGAGACTGCCAGAAGAGTTCCGCTGAATCTTGACTTCGCGAATCCTTGTTGGAGATCTTTTTCTCCGCTTTTCTAGGAGTGGTTTCGAGGTCTGGTCTTTTTCGTTTTTGTTCTGCGGTGTAACACACCTGTGATACTCTTGGGTTTCCCCATATTACCTCGATTCCGTTAGGGGTTGGGAACTTGAGGTAAAGATGGTATGTTGATGGGATGGCACGCATGGCGTTCAACCATGGCGTTCCCATGATAACGTTGTAAGATGCGGGACGGTCAACGACTTGAAGCTCTGTGACTCTTGTCACGGTTCCGGCTTTGACCGCCAGATTAATCGACCTGTAGGCCACGGTTGTTTCTCCCGAAAGTCCCAGTAGTGGGCTAGGTTATTTCACGATTTCAGATTGATCTATCCCCATTTTTTCGAGAGTATCCTTGAAGATGATATCGGCCGAACTTCTGGTGTCGATTACCACCCTAGCGACGTCAACATCTCGGATCGTCATCTCAATAACAAGGAGATCGTTTCGAGGTTTGGCTTGATCGACCGTTGCTCCCCCTTGAATGAGATGACGTTCACACACGTCGAGTCTTGCATATCGTTCCTGATCGTTGAGTGGCTTTTGCGGGTTAGATTGATCCGTAGAGCCCCCTCCTTCTAGCGCCAAACTGTGGGAACCAAAATTCGCACTGTCGATTTCCGTTTAAATTAGGAAAGTAGGAGAACCCTAGTTTTTCCGGATATCTGCTAATACCACACGCTAAGCAATCAGAACACGAGATAACAACGATAAATTATATGAAATCGTAAAAAGAGAGCAAAGAGAAGTCTTATTCCGAATTTGCGTATTAGCGTTTACAACAAGGTATAAGCCTGGGCTCGAGGGCTGTCGGTGAGATTCCTAGTTCTAACAACCCTAAGACGGCTAAACCTAATTGAGTCGCAGCTCGAATAACAAAAATGGAAAGTTGCCTAATTGCCCTAAGTGCTAAGTTTGCTCTGAGAAAGTCCTCCCATGCTTCTCGCCTAGGACTCCTTATATACTGGCTCCTAGGTCGGTTTGCGCTTTTTCTCTTCTGCCCTTAACCCGTCATAGCGTAAAAATGGAGATATTCTATTTTTTCCGATCTTCGTAATTATCTTCAAAATTTCGTATTTATCCGCGGAAACTTGACATTTATCTTTCCTTGCGAACCAAGCGTAAACCGTCATGCGGCTTACGGGGTGTTGGTTAAGAAATCATAAGTTAGGCCTCGAGTCATGTCTTAGGTCCCTTTGGGCCGTCATCTGACTCGATGCGTTTATTACGGTTTCTTTCGATAAAGAACGAACTTTCCGCGGGTTTTACGGTAAAGTTTGATCGATGACTTAGAATGGCGGGAAATATGAAATGGGTTCGCTACGGTCTTCGGGAGATAGCATCGAAGGGTAGACGAGAATCCATGGACTAATGTCGTAGTGACGTTTTGGAAAAGCTCGGTCGCTACGTACCGACCGAGCGGAACGGACGTTCGGTCGCTACGCAGCGACCGAGTGGAACGGACGCTCGGTCGCTACGTAGCTACCGAGTGGAACGGACGCTCGGTCGCTACGTAGCGACCGAGCTTGGCTTGAGCTCGGTTGCTACGTAGCGACCGAGCGGAACGGACGCTCCGAGCTTGGCTCGAGCTTGGTCGCTACGTAGCAACCGAGCGGAACACGCATTCTTTTTCGAGCCCCTGTCCGATCTTGTTTCCTCCGCAAAGCTTTTCGTAAGAAGAAAGTTCTCATTTTCTTCTTCGGACGTTTTGAATGTTAACTCCGTCGTAACCGTTTTTGACCCCAACAAAGGAATGCGAGCAGACAAGGCTGCATACAGAGGCTCATGAAGGAAGTATGAAAAGTATGAGAGAAGCTGTGAGCATTGCAAGAGAACCGGTCACAAGAAGAGTGAGTGTTTGATCCTACATCCTCACCTCAGGCCACGCGGGTTCAACAGGGATAGGGAAGCAAAGGCTCATCTTTCTGCTGAAGCAAATGGTGCTGGTTCATCCGGAGCTAGCTCAGGCGCGAAGGTGGGTGAAAGTGAAGGTAGAGCCTTGGCATCTCATCAACTAATTGGAAAGGGTATGGATCATGAGGTATTCAAGAGAGCTGACTTTGAAGCCTTCTTCAAAGCTCTTAAGGAGTCTGGTAACACTCTCGGAAACACCCTTGGATACTCATATGCTGCTCATACATTGCCTAGTAATACTGATAAGTTACTAGACATTTTTAAAAGCTTTTACACTGCTGCTAGTAATCCTAGTAATACTGATAAGTTACTAGACATGTTTAAAAGCGCTTACACTGCTACTAGTGAGCCGAGTATAACTAGTAAGATGTTAGGATTACTAGGAAACCTGATAGAACAAAATGAACCATCAAGGACTGAGATTACTAGAAACATGCATAAACCTTTGATCATTGATTCTGGTGCATCTCATCATTTGATTAGTGATAATAACCTGATTAAAGACATAGAACCGGCTCATGGACATGTTATGATTGCTAATGGAGATAGAATTCCTATTAGAGGAATTGGTAAACTGAAACTGTTTAATAAGGACTCTAAAGCATTTTTCATGCCTGAGTTTACTTCTAATCTTTTATCTATCAAAAGATGCACCACTGATCTTCGATGCAATGTTATCTTTAGTCCTGATGATATTAAGTTTCAGGATATTAAGAGCACTAAGTTGATTGGGCAAGGAGCAACCAAAGGAGACCTTTATATGCTTGAAGATCTTAGTCTCATCTCTAGTTCTTGCTTCTCATTTAGTTATGTTTCTTCCTTAAGTAAAGATGCATTGTGGCATGCTAGACTTGGACATCCACATGTTAGGGCTTTAAGCATTATGTTACCAGATGTCATGTTTAAAAATAATGATTGTGAGGCATGTATTTTGGGCAAACATTGTAGGACTGTGTTTCAAAGATTATCCACTATTTATGAGAATTGCTTTGATTTGATTCACTCTGATGTTTGGACTGAACCTTGTTTATCTAGGGGTGATTATAAGTATTATGTCACATTCATTGATGAAAAATCCAAATACACCTGGTTAACACTCATTAAAACAAAAGATAGGGTTCTTGATGCATTTAAAAATTTTCAAAGCTATGTTACTAACCATTATCATGCCAAGATTAAGATTTTCAGGTCAGATAATGGTGGGGAATACATAGGCCACGCATTCAAAGATCACCTAGCTCAACATGGGATCAGACTAGCTGTCCTTACACTCCACAACAGAATGGAGTTGCTGAAAGGAAGAACAGACACCTCATGGAAGTGGCCCGTTCAATGATGTTCCACAAGAGTGTCCCTAAGAGATTTTAGAGTGATGCTGTGATGAATGCTTGCTATCTGATCAACAGGATACCAACCAGAATCCTAGAGGATCAGTCACCATTTGAGGTACTCAACAAGAGTCGACCATTTCTGGATCACTTGAGGACATTTGGGTGTGTGTGCTATGTACTGGTGCCAGGAGAGATGAGAAACAAACTTGAAGCAAAGAGCACCAAGGCTATGCTTATTGGATATTCTGCATGTCAAAAGGGATACAAGTGCTTTGATCCCACTGCTAGAAGAGTCTTGGTGTCTAGGGATGTGAAGTTCATGGGAGATAAAGGGTATTATGAAGAGAAGAATTGGGAGGAGCTTGAAGAGCTTTCTCAACCATCAGATAGAGCTGCTAGTTTGAGAAACATACTAGAAGAACTCGGTATTGGCATGTCCCAGGATCAGAGCAGGCGTGAAGAGCCTACTCAAGTGGCCGCTGAAGAACCATCCCACTTTGAACATGAGGGGGGAAGTGAATCTGAAGCTGAAGGGTTAAAAGATCAATGCTCAGAAGAAGCTGGAGGTCTAGAAGATCAAGGCTCAGATTCTCATGTCCAAAGTGGAGATGAATCAGTAAGAGAAGTTCAGAATGAAGGTCAGGAAGCTGGAGAAGAAATCCAGATACAAGAAGAAGCTGTTGAGGAACAATTAGAAGTTCCTTTGAGAAGAAGCACACGGGTAAGGAGGGATGCTTCCGAGTGGCCAAACATGAGAAATTGGGTAAACACGAGAGTGTACTACAATGCCCAGGCTGTTGAGCATCCTTCCCAAGCTGTGTGCTCATTTGCTGAGTTTCCGGAAGAGCACTACTCCTTTATGGTAAGCTTAAATGAAAACTATGTGCCAAGAAGCTATGAAGAAGCAATGCTGATTCAAGAGTGGAGGGGTTCAGTCAATGATGAGGCTGATGCCATGATTAGAAATGATACATGGTATGAGAGTGAGTTGCCTAAGGGGAAGAGAGCTGTGTCATGCAAGTGGATCTTCACCATCAAGTATTTACGTAATGAGAAGATTGATAGGCGTAAGACAAGGCTGGTAGCAAGAGGTTTCACACAAACCTATGGAGAGGATTATATTGATACTTTTGCACCTGTTACAAAGCTCCATACCATTAGGATTGTACTATCAGTTGTAACCAACCTTGGGTGGGATCTTTGGCAAATGGATGTGAAGAATACTTTCCTCAAAGGAGAGCTAGAAGATGAAGTCTATATGCTACCACCTCCGGGTCTTGAAGGAATGGTGAAGCCAGGAAATGTTCTTAGACTGAAGAAAGCCATCTATGGATTGAAACAAGCACCTAGAGCATGGTACAATAAGGTAAGCACAACACTGAATGGTAGAGGCTTCAGGAAGTCCGAGCTTGATCACACCCTCTTTACCCTCAATACTCCCTCAGGCATCATTGTTTTGCTTGTGTATGTGGATGATATCATCATAACAGGCAGTGATAAGGAAGGAATCCGAGCCACCAAGGAGTTTCTGAAATCAATATTTGATATAAAGGATTTGGGAGAGATGAAGTACTTTCTTGGGATTGAGCTGTGCAGATCCAAGGAAGGGTTATTCATCTCTCAAAGGAAGTATGCATTGGATCTCTTGAAGGATGCTGGTGCGTATGGAGGAAGAACAGCCAAGATGCCCATGGAAGATGGGTACAAGGTTCCAAGTGAGGGGGAGATTGAAGACAGCAAGCTGTTCTATGATCCAAAGTTGTATAGGAAGCTTGTGGGGAAGCTGATATACTTGACTATCACCAGGCCAGACATATGCTTTGCTGTTAACCAAGTAAGCCAGCATATGCAAGCTCCACGAGAGCATCACTGGCGCATGGTGGAGAGAGTTCTCATGTACCTGAATGGAACTCAAGGGCTTGGTATATGGATGGGAGTCAATAAGAGCACTAAAGTTGTGGGTTATTGTGATGCTGATTGGGCTAGAGATAGAGCAGATAGAAGGTCTACAACAGGATATTGCACCTTCATTGGTGGAAACATGGTTACTTGGAAGAGTAAGAAGCAGAAGGTTGTATCATGCTCTAGTGCTGAAGCTGATTATAGAGCTATGCTAAAGCTTACCAACGAGTTGGTATGGATCAAAGGGATTCTTAGGCACTTGGAGATTGAGCAAGCAACACCAATGACTATGCATTGTGACAATCAGGTGGCTATTCACATTGCTATGAACTCAGTGTTTCATGAGAGGACAAAGCACATTGAAGTAGACTGCCACAAAGTGAGGTAGATGATAGTCTTGGGAGTGATCTTGCCATGTTATACAAGAAGTGAAGATCAGTTGGCAGATGTGTTCACCAAGGCAGCAAGACAAAAGACTATGGAGTCCATTCACATTAGATTGGGACTCATAGATCTTGGGAAGAGAAGGAGCTGATCCCCTAAGTCATGAGGTATTTACTCTTTTTCCCTCATCAAGGTTTTGTCCCAATGGGTTTTCCTTGGTGAGGTTTTTAATGAGGAAGATCTCATGGCTAAGCTTAGACTTTCACAAAGCTAAGCTTGAGGGGGAGTGTTGAGATGAGATCAATATATGGAAAGAGAAAGACATGAGGAGTTGAGTATGATGAAGAGGCCGTACATGGCGTAGTAATACTAGTTACCCGAGTAACTTCCAAAGGTTAAACCAAAGTTACCCTAGTTATCCTACTATACTAGTTATACTAGTTACCCGGGTAACTTTGGATGAAGAAGAGAAGCCATATTCCCTTTGCTAAGGCATCAGACCGTTGCAAGGGAAGAGGAGGCGCGTGTGACAGGCTGGAGAAGAGCTGGATAAAGCAAAAGGAGCTTTATGCACAAGGAAGAAGCTCATTGGATGGTTTGAATTAAAGCAAACCTTATCTCTTGTAATAGTGCCTTTTTATGAAACCCTCATCCTAGTGTTGCCTCCTCATATATATTGTAAACTCTGATCAGATTAATAATTAAGAAGTTTGAGATTATCTCTCTAGACTCTCTCTCTTGTTCATGATGATTCTTAAATACTCTTAAACATGATTACTACCTAATCTCTCTACAAATCTCCCATTAATCTTCTCTAATCTACCTTTAATCTCTCAATACCTACTCTATTCTCTAAAATCATGTCATTCTGGAAGGATGGAAGTCAGAGGAACTGCCTCCTAAAGCGAATATAATGGAACATATTGCTAGTTGTCGGAAAGCTTTGAGCCAATGGAGGAGACAAAACAATATGAATTCAGAAAAGGTAGTGGAGGAGGGAGAAGGTAGAGGGTCTTTATGCGAATGATGATGCTACTTCCGAGAAAATATCATAAGCTCTAAAGGAATTATCTACTGCTCTTGAGGCAGAAGAGTTGTTTTGGAGACAGAAAAGTAGGGTTCTCTGGTTAAGGGAAGATGATAGGAATTCAAAATACTTTCATGCGCTAGTAAAGAAAAAGAGAGCAAGGAATAGGATAACACAACTCCTAGATGAAAATGGAAATGTGGTGGAGGATGAGGAAGGATTAGTAGCCATTTCTACTAGCTATTTTAGGCAAATATTTGAGTCTTCCAATCCATAAGATATAGCTGATGCGCTCGCAGTGGTATCGACGACAATTACTGGGGCAATAAATGAAAATCTTACAGCTCTAGTAACTGGATGGGAGGTCAAATTTGCTTTGTTCGCTATGCATCCAGAAAAAGCCTCAGGACCAGATGGAATGACAGCCCTTTTCTACCAGAAGTTTTGGGATATTGTCAAAGATGACTTAACTCGTATGATTAATCAGTTTCTTTATGAAGGGACAATGGCACATGGTCTGAATGGCACGAATATATGTTTGATCCCTAAGACAACAAAGCCGAATGAGATGACAAAGTTTAGACCTATCAGTCTATGTAATGTCAGCTACAAGATAATATCTAAGGTCTTATACCAAAGATTGAAGAAGGTTCTACCACAGAGGATATCTGAAACCCAGTCAGCCTTTGTTGTTGGAAGACAGATCACAGATAATATCATGATAGCTCAAGAGATGTTCCACACACTGCTAACAAAACCGGGAGGAAGAGTTAAGAGAATGACCATAAAAACTGACATGAGTAAAGCATACGATAGGATGGAGTGGTCATTCATTCAGGCAGTTATGAGAAAGATGAGATTCTCAGAGATATGGATTGACTGGATTATGAGATGCATCACCTCGGTCAAGTATAAAGTGCTCATGAATGGTGAGCCGAGGGGAAATATTGTCCCTGAGAGAGGTTTACGTCAAGGAAATCCTTTGTCTCCTTTCATATTTATTCTATGCACGGAAGCGCTTGTTAGCCTTCTTAATAACGCAGAGAATTAAGGGAAGATAACGGGGATGCGAGTCGCACACGCTAGCCCCTCGGTATCTCACCTTCTCTTTGCTGATGATAGCCTTTTCTTCTGTAAGGCGGAGCCCCGTGAATGTGAAGAAGTTATGAAAGTAGTCAGGACATATGGGAAAGCATCATGTCAATGTATCAATTTTAATAAATCCTCATTACTCTTTGGTAAATGGATTTCAGCGAATGATCGACAGCAGATCAAAAAATACACTTGGTATCCAAAAAAAGGGTGGAATGGGTTCCTACTTAGGAATCCCAGAGGATATTAGTGGATCAAAGTGTAAGCTATTCGCCTTCTTAAAAGAAAAACTACTACACAGAGTGAATGGTTGGACTGGTAGATGGCTGTCTAAGGGTGGAAAGGAAGTTTTAATTAAATCTATCTTGCTAGCTCTTCCGACTTTTGTCATTTCCAGTTTCCTGCTTCCTTTGGATATATGTGAGAACCTAGCAAGTGCCATTGCATAGTTCTGATGGAGCTCGAATCCACCAAAAAGAGGAATCCACTGGGAAAAATGGGAAAAAATGTGTGCGCCTCGAGAGGAGGGAGGAATTGGTTTCCGTATGATCCATGAATTCAATCTAGCTCTTCTAGCTAAACAGCTTTGGCATCTTGTTCAATTTCCAGACTCATTAGTGACGAGAGTTCTTCGGGGGAAATATTACCGTCTGAGTTCGCCTTAGCGAACTGGCGTAGTGGATAGACAATCGTATGTATGGACGAGTATCATAGTTGCGAGGAAGCTACTACTTTTGGGTATTAGAAGCAAAGTGCACTCAGGATATGAAATTAATGTGTGGGAGGATCCTTGGATTCTTTCGACGCCAGCAAGGCCAACTCGCTCATGAGTCCTAGTAGTCGATTCAAAGGAGTGGGATACACGACTATTGGAACAATATGTGGATCAAAAAGACATCCCGATGATTCAGAATTTGGCCATAAGCCCTACTCACCGACAAGACACTTTTTGCTGGAGTTACACCAAAAATGATCAATATACGGTCAAGTCTGGATATTGGATTGCTACGAATTTGATGAGAACAGATGATGATTTAGAAGTTCTACACTCAAGTATAATTAAACTCCAAGCCTTTGCTTGGACAGTGAATGCGACACACAAAATTTGCCATTTTATATGGCAATTAATCTCCGGACAGGTAGCGGTAACAAAGAATCTAGTACGCCGCAATATGCGATGTGATAATTACTGCAGACGATGTGGAGAGCCAGAAGAAACTGTTACTCATGCGATCTTTGAATGCCCACCGGCCTTAGAAGCATTGGCATTATCATCAACACCGTCGAGCTCTGAAACTTTTCTTGTACCAAGTGTTTACGCTAATATGGACTATCTTTTTGGAGGAAGAATAATATTATGAAGCCGGAAGATGATAGAGATCCTTATCCTTGGATAATTTTGTGACACCCCGATTTACATAATAATATCTGAAATCTCCATTTTATAAATATTTGAAAGTCGATGTCCACGGTGGAAATCCAGTAAATAAAAATAAGTCCAAAATACAAAAGACAACATAAAGCCGAAAGTCCAGAATGTATAAATAAGCGGAAACGTCTGAAGTCGAAAGGCCCGAAAGCCCAATAACACCCAAAGCAACAAACCGATGTAATCACTCCTAGTCGTCAGTCTCACCTGAAAGGGGGGAAGGAAGGAGGGGTGAGCAACAGGGGAGTTACCCAGCGAGGTATGGGATGCTAAACCGCAAACCACTGACTCAGTTCATAGCACTACAACTATGTAGGCCTAGCTCTAACACGAAACAATCACGGTGTCTATTACACCACACAGAACAATCAATATATGTCTAGTGCACTAGACATCTACAACCAATGTGATGATAGTACATAGCTATTCTATGCACCCGCATTCTCCTCATAAGGATACATATATACGAAGTGTCGCTAGTACAGTCTATCTATGTACCCCTGTCCACCAAGTAGCGTCGATGGTACAAACGTCTCTGCACCACACGCCCAGTAGCGTTGATAGCACAAACGTCTTTGCGCTACATGCCCCAACAAAAGTAGCGTCACCAGTACAAACGTCTTTGTACCCCCCACGCCCCACACAAGTAGCGTCGAAGCTCAGACAGCTCTGAACTCACGCCCGTCACATAGTCCATACTCATAACTATGTATATACATATATATAACAATCCTCAGCATCAAACATTTTAATCAACCGTTGAATCCTATATTATCCTATTTCCGGTTTAACAATCAATAAAAAAAAAGAACAAGCAAGACTCGATTCACAGAGACAGGTCATGTTTCGAAACTAAACTTTCCATAATGGTAGTACTAAGCTAGCTCGGGATTTAACGAAGTAGCCCTCACCTTAGCAATGAAGAGAAGTGGTATCTATGAACTCCTAGTGCTTAAATAGACTCCAAATCTGAAACCAGGGCGACAAAACCGAGTCAGAACACCTTTCGATCTGTTGAAAACGGGTATGGTCAAGGTCTATGGAAAAGTCAACTTATTGGTCAAAAGTCAATCTGGTCAACCTTTGACCAAAAATCAATTTGACCTAACCGACCGGTTAACGGGTATGGTCAAGGTCTATGAAATGGTTTGTTGTCTTCAATCTCCCCCTCTCGTGGGACTTTGTAGCCATGCTCCATGGGCATCCTTGATGTCTTGCCTCCATAAGCACCTGCATCTTTCAATAGATCAAGTGTATACATCCTTTGGGACATGAATAAACCTTCCTTGGATCTTCAAATCTCAATTCCAAGAAAGTATTTCATTTCTCCCAAGTCTTTAATCTCAAACATAGATTTAAGGTACTCCTTGGTTGCTTTGATACCCTCCTTATCACTTCCAGTGATAATCATATCATCAACATACACAAGGAGTGCAATCATAACTGAGGGAGTAGTGAGAGTGAAGAGGGTATGATCTAGTTCTGACTTCTTAAAGCCTCGGCCATTCAATGTGGTACTTAGCTTATTATACCAAGCTCTTGGTGATTGCTTCAACCCATAGATAGCCTTCTTCAGCCTCAATACATTCCCTTTCTTTACTAGATGTTCCAGACCTGGTGGGGGATACATGTAGACTTCATCCTCAAGTTCTCCTTGTAAGAATGCATTTTTTACATCCATTTGCCACAATCCCCATCCAAGGTTAACTGCCAAGCTCAAAACAATCCGAATAGTATGTAACTTGGCTACTGGTGCAAATGTCTCAATGTAATCCTCTCCATAGGCCTGAGTGAATCCTCTTGCTACTAGTCTAGTCTTCTTCCTCTCAATCTGCCCATCAGCCTTGTATTTGATTGTGAAGATCCATCTACTAGACACAGCCCTCTTCCCTCTTTGAAGTTCACTCTCATACCATGTATCATTCTATATCATAGCTCTTGCCTCAGCTCCCACTGGTTCCTTCCATTTCTTATCCAACATTGCTTCTTCATAACTTATTGGAACATAGCTCTCATCCAAGTTCACCATGAATGCGCAATGTGCTTCTGGATATTGAGAAAAGGAGCACATGGCCTGAGAAGGATGCTCCACAGCCTGGGCATTGTAGTACACTCTCGTGTTTACCCAGGTAGAAGGATCCTTCCTCAGCCTTGTGCTTCTTCTCAACACTGGCTCTTCTCGCACCACTTCTTGTACTTCCTCTTGTGGCAGTATACTTGTTTCATATGTTTCTTCTTCTAGCTGACTTGCCTCAGCTCCTTCTTGTTGCTGACTTGCTTCATCTCCTTCTTGTTGCTCATTTGGTTCCACAGCTTGATCATGAGAGGCAGAACTCTCTTCTCCACTTGTGTCTTCACTGCTTTGAGTTTCTGTTTCATTCCCCCCCCCCCTCATGCTCAAGATTGGAAGCAGAATGATCCGGTACTGATGTGTTTGGTGTAGTGTTCCTCACACCTTGCTATTCTTGATGTACATTGATTCCAAGACCTTCAAGGATGATTCTCAATGTAGTCGCTCTATCTGAAGTGAGATCCCTCAAATCCTCTTGAATCTTCTCCTCATAGTACCCTTTCTCTTCAACAAACTTCACCTCCCGTGATACCAATACCCTTCTTGTGTTGGAATCATAGCACTTGTATCCTTTCTGACTTGATGAGTATCCAATGAACATTGCCTTTGAGCTTCTTGCTTCTAGTTTGTTCCTTAGTTCTCCAGGCACCATCACATAGCATAGACACCCAAAGATCCTCATATGCTCTAAGGATGGTTTGTATTGATTCAGTACCTCAAACGGAGAACGGCCTTGCAAGATCAGAGTAGGCGTTCTGTTGATTAGGTAGCAGGCTGTGGCAACAGCATCACTCCAAAACCTCTTGGGGACGTTTGATTGGAACATCATAGACCTGGCTACTTCCATTAGATGTTTGTTCTTCCTCTCAACAACTCCATTTTGCTGTGGAGTGTAAGGACAGCTTGTCTGATGCAATATCCCATGTTGAGATAGGTGTCGTTTGAATGCTTGTCATGTGTACTCTCCTCCATTATCAGACCTGAAAATCTTTATCTTGGCATGATAATGGTTAGTTACATAGGATTGAAAGTTTTTAAATGCATCAAGTACCCTATCTTTGGTTGGAATTAAAGTTAACAAGGTGTATTTGGATTTTTCATCAATAAAAGTCACATAATACTTATGATTCTCTCTAGATAAGCATGGAGCAGTCCAAACATCAGAATGCATTAAATCAAAACACTTCTCATAAATAGTAGTGGACTTAGAAAAAACAGTTTTACAATGCTTGCTTAAAATACAAGCTTCACAATATTTATTCTCAAAAGAAACACCTGGCAACATCAGTTTCAAAGCCTTATTATGAGGGTGTCATAGTCTAGCATGCCACAATGCATTTTTACTTAAACTAGCAGATGAAACAGAAGTAAACGAGCAGCTTATATCAAATACAGGAGCAAGATCTTCAAGTAAATATAAATCTCCTTTGGTTACTCCTTTTTCAATCATCTTGCTGATTTTAATATCCCGAAACTTCACATCATTAGGACTGAATATAACATTACATTGCAAATCAGTAGCACATTTCTTGATTGATACCAAGTTTGAAGTGAATTTAGGCATATTATAGGTTTTAGTTTCCTTATTAAACAATTTAAGACTTCCTATTCCTCTAATAGGAATCTTATCACCATTAGCTATCATCACATGTCCATTAGTTGGTAAGATGTCTTTAATTAAACTAGTGTCACTGATCATATGATGAGATGCACCAAAATCAACTACTAAAGGTTTAGTGATATGAGAACTAGAAATGTGAGCAAGGATGCTTGACGGCTTAAATGCATTATCAATTCTAGCAATATGAGCAATCTTAGACTGATTAAGCATTTCTCTTAAGCTATCAGGCATCTTAACAGTTCTAGATGGATCATTATAGTTTTCTATAGCCCTAGCACCAAAGGAATAACCAAAGATGTTACCATTCTCCTTGAACAACTTGATGAGGGCATCAAGATCGGATCTCTTGAGGTAATCCTAATCATTGTTCCCACGGTTTCTTGGAGTTCCAGTGTAGGCTACAAGAGACTTCCCATCACTTGCCTCACGTCCATCCATCTCCGGTCCCTTGCTTGTACTAGCTCCGCTTGCTCCATCAGAGATGTTTGCTCTTGCCTCACGGTCCTTCATGAATTTTGCTGGCTTGAGGTGTGGGTGAAGGATCCAGCAAGCACTCTTCTTGTGTCCATGCTTCTTGCAATGATCACAGCTTCCATTGAACATCCATTCCTCATACTTCCCATGCGCAGCCTTGTTAGCTTGAGGAGCTTCACCTTGTTCAGCTTGGTAAGCTTGATTGGCTATGGACAGATCTCCTTTCTTTCCAAACAACCCAATGGACCCTTGTTCCTTCTGAATCTGCGCACACACTTCTTCAAGATCAGGTAGAGTATCTTCCCTCAGCAAGTGTTGAATGAGACCATTGTAGGCTGGGTTCAAGGTAAGGAGCAACCCAAAGACTTTATCTTGCTCTCTCCTCTTGTTGAGCTCATCAGCATCCGTTGTGCTCGGCCTAAGCATCTCCATTTCAGACAAGAGAGTTCTGAACCTCCCTAGATGCTTGGTGAACTCCATATCCTCTTGCACCAGGTTGTTGATCGCTTGCTTTACCTCAAACACTCTGCTTAGGTTTGAGGTATTGCCATACACCTTCTTCAATGTATCCCACAGCTATTTAGCAGACTCACAGTAGCTGTATGCATCTAGAATCGCCGGCTCAAGTGATGCATGAATAACGGACATCACCAACATGTCCTCCTGATGCCACTTCTCAGCCGCATTGCTCGTGGCTTCACCTTCAGCCTCTCCTTGGGTAATGAGCTTTGGAGCTTCTCCTGGTGAGATTTGCTTCCAAAGCCCTTTGCTTCCCACCGTGGTTCTCACCATCTGAGACCACACCAAGTAGTTGTTTCCCTTGAAACAAACTGCCACCTTCATGTTCATGTTCATTCCACTCTCCATGTTGAATGATGAACTCTTTAGACTTCACTAACTTTATCTTGAGCTAAATGACTTGTAAGAACCTTCACAGCCTCAGCCTTCAACCCCCCCCCCCCCCCCCCCACTACAAGAAATATGAGTATTGGTAGCACATCACGGTAGCATGAATTCACAAACTGCTACTAAAAATGGTTATTTTGGATGTCTAGCTCTATCGTAGCGTTAAATCAACGTTACGTAGTATTTTACAGGGATTTTAGGAAGCGGGAAGTCAAAAATCCAATTTTTATACTTGTAACATTCATGAGTGCCAAATACTTAGTGAAAAATCACTTTTGCCACCAAAATATTTGGTTTTAGTAGAACTATTTTTTTTCTAAGTTTTTCATTTTTTCTTGCTCAAAAAAAAAAACAGCAATTCACTATTTTATCTTCTTCTCCATTATCCACTTCAATCGAGCTTCTTCATCCTCCATCTTCTTCTATTATGGGTCATCTTTCTCTAAGTTTCCCTTAAATCGATTGACTGAAATCGAAGTAGCAAAACTAAATCTAGAGATTGAAGAGTATTAGCGGAGGAGGAGACGAAGCCACGACGGAGATGCTGCCGGAGTTTTAGTGACGGTAACGTCTCTTGTATGTTTATAAGCTAAAGCTTGTACCTTTGAAGCTCTGCTTAGTTTTGCTCCCTTAGACTTGGTCTCACCTTTTCTTTTAGTTACTCTGTTTCCTTTGAGAAGAAGCGGACATTTCTGGTGCTTCTGATTCCTGATCTTTGTGATTTCTAGGGTTTGTGATTCATGATCTTTGTTTCCAGAGCAACCCGAGTTTGAAGATGGTTTTGACGATGAGATTAAGGAAATCGTTGAGAAGTTTAACTTCAGGGAACCTGTTGCCTCTGAGGTAAGACTCTTTTCTTTTGGCTCTTGAGCTTGATTGAGAGAGTCAAGCTAAAAAAAATCGAGTGTTGACCCTCTAAGCATGAACACAGTCTCTGGCTTATGATGTTTGTATCTGAGGGGAAATTGGATTTGTTTGCAAGAGGTAGATCGATTTGTTTCTGGGCTATGGTGATATATATGAATCCAGCGTATTATCTCAAAAGGCCAAAGCATTTGGCATTGCTTTCCATTGTGTTCGTCTCTGTTTCTATGGACGTTTGGGATCGTATATATCTTGCCCGAGAAAATGAGTTAGGTTTTGTATGAATATCTCTGTCTAAGAGACAGTTTTAGTATCATTGTAAGCATTAGCTTATGCTGATTTTTTATGTTAGGGAGCGTAAAGCTGTTCGGTTCGTTGATGATGGTCAAAGTTCGTTCCTTTAGCTTAGAACAATTTTAAAGCTCATGTCTCTCTTAATTATCAGGTATGCATGTTTATTTCTTCTTTCTTCAAGAGTTTACACAAGACTTGTTGCTGTTTGGTGAGTTACTTGCATCAGAGGAGCTTGTCTTGTGTCTGAATCCCCTTTTGCTGTGACTGGACTGAATTGAAACTACAGTTTGATGGCTTGTGGTGAGATCTTATTTGTCTTTATCTGATCTGATCGTAGCTCTTATTACTGAGTTTAAGTTTCATATCTGTTGCGGATGAATGGAACCATTTTAAAGGCTGCTATGTATTGATTCGATAGGAATGGTGTAGAGCCTGATGATTGACGAGGCATCAAGGGTTGCGAGTTCTAGAGTACCAGAAAAAGGAATCCTTGCTCCGAAGCATCTTCACTGCCGCTTCGGGTTGAGATTGTGAAGGCTGCGACTGTGGATTCAAATTCTCATCATCATCCTCTCGGTTTGTCCTGACTTCAAGTGTACTTAAAAAGAAGAACACGTTGGGGATTGTATGATCACTTTCTTGTATTGGCAGTGCGTTAGTCTCAAAGCAACTTTCCATTAGAGGAAGACCACAATGACTTGCATTCACTTCAAAGGATGATTTAGGTTTCTTTGATTTTTATTTTGATATGTTAAAGCTTGTTGAGGCATATGTTCTTAGATGAAGTTCCTAGACTTAGCAATCATAGGAATTGTTTTGGTTTATGTTTATTTTGGATGATATATAAAATAATGTATGTTTTGAAAATTTAATGAAATATAATTTTTTATATATAGATCAAATTGCAATGTTTTTATTTACATTTAGCACTACAATTTATGTGTCAATTAACATTTTGGCAGTAATAAATTAGAAAAAAAAAACAAAAAATAATAAATTTTTATTTCAAATTCTAGACCCTAAACATGCCCTAAACTCCAATATCCAACACTTGTGATAAATTTCAATATGAACATTTGTAGAAATTAATAACTAGAACAATAATGTATAGATGACAAAAAAAAGTTTTGTATTTTGTAGTTTTTTCAAACTTATAATTTAATTTTAAACTTAAACTCCATGTATATCCTAAAACTCAAATCATATAATTAATTCTATACACTTTCCTAAATTTCTATACAATTTCTTAAATTTCAAATCTTTTCTCCAAACTCTAACCCCAAATTTCAAACTTTAAACTATATATTTCAAACATCAAACCCCCAAAAATACTCCAAACCTCAAACCCTGAACTTGAACCTTACATATACATACTTCAAACCATATATTCATATTTAAAATGTATACTTAATAATTTTAATACCCTAAATTAAATCTTGCATACAAAGTCATAAATCTAATATATTCAACTTATAATATAAATTCTAAACTTAAATAACAAATATATTCTAAAACTCAAACCATATACTTAACCTTAAACCCTAAACAACATATCTCATATTAACTTATATCATAAAACATTCAATCTTGATTTTTTAATATTTTAGTCAATCACACAACTTCAAAATTTAAATACAAAATTCAGATTTAAAATTTGAAATTATGATATCAAATTATCTAAAGTTTTTTTCGTCAAATTATTTTAAGTTTCTATAGTTAATTATAATAACTATAAATAAATAAAAAGCAAATTCAATTGTTTTTTGAGCCATTGATTTATTTGGATCAAAGACCCAAAATCAATCTCCTTATCTATCCTCGTCCTTATTTTCTATTGGTCGAGACAATAATAATGAAGATCTCAATTATAGACCATTGATCACAATTTAATCAATGGTCCAGATTATTTTGTGTTTTTTTTCTTCTGATTGGCCACACAATCCAACCCTCTCTCTTCCACAGGTCTAACGCCTCTCTTCTCTGTCTCTCTGTTTCCTCTCTCTCTGATTCTGGTTTTGTTTTTTGGGTTCTTAGTTAAAGAAGGTGGAGGAGGCTGAAGAAGCTTGATGGTGGCGGTTTCGATGTCGACAATGGTGGTCTCTTTTAACACAACTCTTCACAAATCTTCTCTGAGTCCGTGTTAATCTTAGATTCTCTGAAATCTTACATGCTTATGTCTCTAATTCTACACACACACATACACACTTGCATCTGATTGTTTATATGTTATTTTTTTTTTTGTAGCTGTAGCATCAAGATTTACTCTGGCTTGAAGCCTCATTCTGCAAGTTCTTTCCTTTTTCTTCTTCTTAATCTAATTGAAAGATTTTGTCTTTAAATCGACTAGGGTTAGTACGAATGGGAGTGAACTGATTTATTTAGTGTTTCTTATATTCCTTCACACTTAACATGTTTGGGTTTTTGCAGGAACAAGATGTGGTGTGGAGATGACAGATAAGGTAGCGGTGGTGGTAGAGATGGAGCCGAGCAAGAAGAAAAAGAGAAAGGTGGTCATGAGGAGTCATGACAGATGAGAAAGCTTGATGGTGGTGGAATAGGAGAGACAATGGCGAGGTTTGACGGTGGCTATTCAAAGCCGATGAGGCAGAAGAAGAAGAAATTGACAGCGACGAGTTTTACTTTAGATGCAGGGTTAATTTTTTTTTAGGTTAAGTTGTTTCATGTTTAGATTATCAAACCGGGTCTGGTTTACTTAGTTTTTTTAAATTTCGGTTTAGTTTTGTTCAACAGATTTTGTTTGTTTATTGATTTTTATTAATAAATCAATTTGAATTATAAATTAATTTTCGATTTAATTTTCTAATTATTTAGTTTTCAATTAATTAATTATTCATAACTAGCTTATTTAATTAATTAATCATAATTAAATTATTTAATTAATTAATTTTGGTTATTTTTATATAGTTATAGCATTATATATATGTTAGTATAAATTATTTTATAGCACATATCGAATGCTATAAAACATGAAACTATAACTCAAGAATAACGCTATAATATGTTTATTTATTATAGCATACGAAAATACGCTATGATAACTGGAGAGTCTATTATAGCTGCGGCTGTCACGGCGTTCATCGAAACGCTACGAAAACGATACGGTAGCACATTCTCGACGCTACTAATGCCGATATTTCTTGTAGTACCCACAACTTCAATAACACACAAGAACCAGACTTTGAACTCGGACAGCACCCAGAAACTCTCAAGAACACAAGAACACCAAACAAACTCTTCAAAGCTTCAATCTTGAATCTTCAAAGAACCCACCACGAACTCAGGTTCTCACGAACCTGGATTTGATACCATAACACTTATAGTGTTGTTTAGAGTAATCTGAGTGTTTAAAGAATATTAAAAGAGATTTAGAGAAGATTAGAGTATGAAATGAGATTAAGAGTCTAATATGGAACCATTGAGATTCAAGACTAAGAGAAAAACTCAAAACTTGCTTAATCTTATTAATGAGAGAGTTTACCTATATAAGAAGAGACAACTAGGGTTTTCGTAAAGTAGAAGCTAAGATAAGCATGTGGAGTCAATGGCCATTTCAAATCCATCCAATTGCCTTCTCCACACGTTTTAAACATCTCCTAGCTAGATGTTGCTTTTGCTTTTACTTTCCAGCTGTGCCAGCCTGTCCAAGACTCTCCCTTATCCTTTCCAACGGTCTGATTCATCCCACAAAGTCTAAGGTAGTTTCTTATCTTCACATAAGTTACTCGGGTAACTTAGTAAATGTTTGGTCGAGGTTTATGTCGTCCTAGATCGTACGGACGGTACGGCCTGTACGGCCAGGGTCGACCTAAACTCTCTCATTCAGCCCAAGCTTACCTTCTCTTCTCTTCCTTCACCCTATCCTCTCTTCTGTTCTTATTACTCAGCTCATCTCAACACTTCTTGTTCATCTCCAACAATGGAGTTTCAGGAGACATATTAAATCTATATCTATCTATTATTATAAAGTATACTTTGTCTCTCTCCTCTTTCTGCCACATCACTAAATAAGAGAAGGAGAGAGTGACACGTGTCCAAGTCTAAATCAGGTTTCTGCTTTACATTGTTGGGCTTTACCTATGGGCTTTACATTGTTGGGATTCAATGATCTTTATTTGGGATGTTACAAAAAATACTTAAGTCCGATACTTCCATACATATTTTTTAATAGTTGGGGAGGTCAACATCAAGAGTTCGTCTTGGTCATCGACTTCTCATTTATCTCCAACAATGGAGTTTCAGGAGACATATTAAATCTATATCTATTAATATAAAGTACACTTTTTCTCTCACCTTCTTCTGCCCCATTACTAAATAGGGGAAGGAGAGAGTGACACGTGTCAAAATTTAAATCAGGTTTCTTCTTTACATTGTTGGGCTTTACATTGTTGGGCTGCGATGATCTTTATTTGGGCTGTTACAAAAAAATACTTAAGCCAATACTTCCATACATATTCTTTAATAGTTGGGTCGTCGACATCAAGGGTTCGTCGTGCTCATTGACTTCTCATTCATCTCCAACAATGGAGTTTCAGGAGAACTATTTGAGACGAATAGTGATGATGATTCCTTAGATATAGAACGATACGCCCTAAATCAGGAAAGATCACTTTAGCTGGGTGTTGGATATGAACCGAGAAGGCAAATGGCACTTCTGGAACTGAGATGGATTGAAAGGATCGTCAAGAGATGTGGAATGGCTCTTGATATACCCACGATCTAAGGCTAACCATCTAAGAAAGAATGTAGTGTGTTGGCTAACCACCAAACAACACACAAAGATGAATTGGCTGATCACCAAATCAACAAGCCGGTTCACACCAATGAACTAGCTAAAAAACTCTCTCTCTCACTCAGAGAAAAGAAGAAAACAAAAAAATAAACTCAACTTAGACTGATTTTATTCATGGAAGAGATTACATATTTATACTACTGGTAGTCAAAGAGAATTAAAGAGAATTGTGGGAAAACAAGGCATATAAAATAGAAACATTGACTAGAATATTATTAATGAGTCAAAGACTCAGTCTTCCATGCAGATTGGTCAAAGATGACCCTTCGGTTCACGTTCTGGTCAAGGAAACCCTTCGGCTACTGTCCAGGTTCATCTGAACCTGATAGATGCACGGCGGTAACGATAAAGATTCCCGCGGGACTGTCCGGATGGTCTTCAGGTTCTTCACGACCCAAGCTAAGTCTGGCTCGACTATTGTCCTTGGAATGTCGAGATTGTCGGGAAAGACGAGCTCTGGTACGGTCAGTTCGGTCGTTTGATCGTGGTTCCAGCCGAAACTCCATTCCGGACGAACGCGGGTCGATCCAGTACACGGCTCGGTCAGTCTGATCGGTACGGTTGGATGGATGAACCTCGGTTGAATTGTTCAGAACGTCCTGATGTCCATGCGGAGCTGGTTCCATGTACTGATCCATGGACTGGGGCACATCATTCCCTCCTTCTTCAAAAAGATTTGTCCTCAAATCTGTAACATTGAAAGGAAAAGGGTTATAAGCAAAAGAATTATAATCAGCACAATGCTCACCTTAAGTTTGGTCCGGTTTTTGAATGGAAGAAGATCCTTCTTGGTTCGCTTGATGACCACAGATTTGTTCTTCATCTAGCCCCTCCATTGGCTCATTTGTGAAGTCATCAAAAATCGGCAATGAGACTGAAAGTTCTTCTTTTTCTGGCTCGGTTTCAACTTTGTCATTCTCCAAAGTCACCAACGGTTTCTGGTTTTGGCACTTGTTAGCATAATGACCGATCATATGGCATTTGAAGCACCTGGTAGAATGAGCTTTGCTTGTGGTTTTCACAGCTTTGCTTTTATCAAAAGAAAATACATTAGTTTTCAAATTGGAATTTGAAAGAGAAGAAAGATTACCTCGTTTGAGATTATGCTGTTTTGGTGCAGAAGAAGTGTTGGCGTTTCCCTTCTTTTTGAGTTGCTGAATAGCAAAAATTGCCTTATGCAACATCTTCTCCAAACTTGCATAAGTCTGAAGCTCATTCCGATCAAGCATATCACAATTGCTTATCTTGGCTTTAGTGAACGAACGATCACCATTTTTGACCCTCTTCTCATCATCATCTAACCTGTTTTGTCTTTTCCTTTGGTTTCTTTGTTTCTGCACAAAATCAAACCCATTAGAAGCAAAATGTTTCTTATCTCCAAAAATCAATTGCTCTTTTTCAAACACGGTTTTAAAAGGATAAAAAACGTCTTGTTGTGGCTTTGAAGCCTGCTTTGATTTCTCGTGAAGTCCAAACATCCTGAAAAACACTTAACCAAAGAGTTAGCAAATAAAAATCATCACACTTTCAAAGTGTTTAGCTCACGATTTTTAGGTGATCACTCAGAGTTCTTTTCACTGGTTCAAAGGATGATAGGCAGTCAAAATTCAGCAATCAAAACCCAAAACAACTTTTAAGGGTAAAGAGAGAAAGAAAGATGAATAGATTTTTATGTGGATCCGCCTTAATTGTCCTAAGGTTGGGTTTGTCTTCAGCCAGCAGAGTTTCTCTTCCACCGCTCCCCCTGGATTTCTCTTCAGAAGTGATTCAAGCCTAAAACGATAACTCTTTTTTTCTTTTTTTTATATCGTTTTTTTATAAAGGCGATCACAAGGGAGTAAAGGTACAGCCCAGATCCAACAAGAAATAATAAAAGAAATTTGTGGAGAGATGAGAAGATGAAAAGATGAAATAAAAACAAACCAGCCAAAGTGGCTCTGATACCACTTGATACGCCCTAAATCGGGAAGGATCACTTTAGCTGGGTGTTGGATATGAACCGAGAAGACAAATGTCACTTCTGAAACTGAGAAGGATTGAAAGGATCGTCAAGAGATGTGGAATGGCTCTTGATATACCCACGATCTAAGGCTAACCACCTAAGAAAGAATGTAGTGCGTTGGCTAACCACCAAACAACACACAAAGATGATTTGGCTGACCACCAAATCAACAAGCCGGTTCACACCAATGAACTAGCTTAAGAACTCTCTCTCTCACTCAGAGAAAAGAAGAAACAAAAAAATAAACTCAAACTTAGACTCATTTTATTCATGGAAGAGATTACATATTTATACTACTTGTAGTCAAAGAGAATTAAAGAGAATGGTGGGAAAACAAGGCATATAAAATAGAAACATTGACTAGAATATTATTAATGAGTCAAAGACTCAGTCTTCCATGCAGATTGGTCAAAGATGACCCTTCGGTTCACGTTCTGGTCAAGGAAACCCTTCAATTACTGTCCAGGTTCATCTGAACCTGATAGATGCACGGCGGTAACGATAAGGACTCCTGCGGGACTATCCGGATGGTCCGCCGGGTGAGAATCCATGTCTGTCTTCAGGTTCTTCACGACCCAAGCTAAGTCTGGCTCGACTATTGTCCTCAGAATGTCGAGATGGTCGGGAAAGACGAGCTCTGTTACGGTCAGTTCGGTCGTCTGATCATGGTTCCTGCCGAAACTCCATTCCGGACAAACGCGGGTCGATCCGGTACACGGCTCGGTCCGTCTGATCGGTACGGTTGGATGGATGAACCTCGGTTGAATTGTTCAGAACGTCCTGATGTCCATGCGGAGCTGGTTCCATGTACTGATCCATGGACTGGGGCACATCAGAGAAGTCTTGGTATCGTTTCATCTCCTGTTCGTCTCCCTAGAACCGTTACGCAATGAATTGATTGTCTATCATTAACTCTTTCGACCCATTGCAACCACGATTTCACATTCAATGCATTTTCTCTCTCTCTTCAAGGCGGTGCAGCTACAACCATAAAAAGATTAGTCTACATACCGTAAGCATCATCTTCACAAATAAAATATTTCCAAGTAGAAATGGCGTTGTCTCAAAGCGTGTGTTTGTAGGACGGGTTTACCCCTAGTAATTAATATATCAGATATAATCTTAATTCAAGTTCTTTTTGAAATAAAAAATTCAGTAGTCTAGTGGTTGGTTTATGTTTAGATAGCGTCCCAATCGAGTTCGAAAGCCCAAACTAACAATTTTGTTTAAAAAATGTATTTTTTGAAATCCAAAATATTTTGGTTTAGGTCAGATTCAGTTTTGGTTTTTTTTTTTTTATTAAAATTTGAGATTTTAGATCCATTATTTTAACAGTTTCGGTTTGGAGTTGGTATAAGTTTCTTGGGGTCGGGTTTGGTTCTGTTTTTCCGATCCGGATAGTTTGCTAAACCATATGTGGAACACAGCTGACTTACGGTATTGTGAATGCTTCAAATTTTGTAAAGAAGTAAAAGACCACATGAAGACAGCAAAGAGGAGTACATAAAAAGTCAAATAAAGTCTTTTAGAATACAAAACCATAAAAGTTATGGGCCTTCGCTTCTCTGTAATCCCACTGATGACCAAATTGTACAGCGCACGACGACCTCTGCATTTCCGTCAATTCCGGCCATGAATCGCCAAGCGCCGTCGTTATTATGTTAACCGACGTCTTTTGGCTTCGCACGCGACGGAGCCGCATCGTCTTCTTCCTCATCTGTTCTCCTTTACTTATCCCACTCCTCTGTGCCTCAATCCCTCTCCTCTGCGCCGCCGAGATCTTCAGTCGCCTCCGCAATCGCCATCCATGGTTCGCTAAATCCGCCGATGAAGATGATTTGCGGCTCCAGAGATGCGAGGAAGGATGTAACTGCGGCGGGTCTGGGCCGGAAGAAGCGGGATTGCTTCAGAGATACTTGGAAGATCAGCTGATTCTGGTTAGATCTGTTTACGGATGCGGTGAAGAAGAAGACCAAAATCGCGATCCCGATCAAAATAGGATTTTACTTCTTTCGTGATTGTTTGTTTTGAAGTTTTAGATGTTTATGTAGATATAAAAGCACACGGATCCGATTTATTATATACTTCCAAACTCCGATCAATTGAAATTTTCCACTTTCGTCTTTGTGTCTTTCATTCCAATTTTTTCTTGCAAAATGAATTCTTCATTAGGTAATAATTCTCACACAAAAAAAAAAAATTAACATAGATATTTGAGTATTCGTACACCCTACACACAAACTCTACCCTATTTGCCTTATTTCTCCCTAATTTTCTTCCCCCCCATCTACTCATCGTCTCTCCATTCTATAGTATTCCACTTCTTTTAGTATATTCAGCTAATTTGCTCTAGATATTTTGACAACAAATTTCATCAAAGAAAAAAAACATTTATATCTTTATTTTACAGATATATAAATATAAATAGTTATTTAAAAAAATAACATAATATATATAGGAGGAATTTCACTTATACCATTTTTGTGATACCATTATTCATGTTTACCATCAACAAATAAACATTTTCAAAAATACATTTTTTTCATTAAACGGTAAAAGACTCTTATACCATTGGTCATTATATATATAATAAATAAATATTTAAATAAATAAACCTTAAAACTTAATTCTAAATCGTAAATCATCAACCTTAAATCATTTTGTTTTTTGAAATACGAACTATAAACCTCTAAACCTCAACTCTAAACCCTAAACCATAAAAGCAAATTCTAAACCCTAAACCCTAAACCTTTTACTCTAAACCCTAAAACATCAGCTCTAAACCCTAAAACCCTAAACTTCAGCTCTAAACCCTAAACCCTCAATACAAAACCCTAAACTATAAACCATAAACTCTAAAAAATAAACTCTAAACCCCAAAAAATTAACCCTAAACCCTAAAAACATCAACTCTAAACCCTAAACCTTCAACTCTAAACCCTAAATTCTAAACACTAAACCCTAAAAGCCTAGAGCTGATGTTTAAGGGTTTAGATTTGAAGGTTTAGGGTTTTAGGGTTTAGGGTTCGAATGTTGGAAAAATAGAGGATTTAAGGTTTATGTTTAGGATTTAGAGTTGATGTTTTAGGGTTTAGATTTGAAGGTTTAGGGTTTCAAGTTAATGTTTCGGGTTTAGGTTTTAGAGTTGATGTTTGAGGGTTTAGGGTTTAGAGTTGATGATTTAGGGTTTAGAGTTGAAGGTTTAGGGTTTAGAGTTGAGAGGTGGGGTAGGATAGGGTTTTTGGAATATGAAATTTAGGATTCTAATAAATATATAAATAAATACTTAAAAATAAAAATAAAATTTCAAAAACAAAATTCAAAAAAATATATATTAAAAAGTATAATTCGAAAACATAAAAAAAAAATTATTTTTTTATTTTTATTTATTTAAAAAATGATTTATTATATATATAGAGAACAAGGGTATAAGAGTCTGTTGCCACTTGATAAAGAAGGTATTTTTGAAAACGTCCCTTGTATTTTTGAAATTATACTTTTCAATTCTAAATTTATTTATTGTTTTCAAAATATATATTTTCAAAATTATTGTTTGAAATTTTATTTAGAAATCCAAAAATATTATTGAAACTATTTTTAAAATTGGGAAAATTGCCAAAAATGACTTAAAACTTGATTTTGAATACAAAAGTGTATCCCAAATTCAATCAAATGCAAAAGTAGTCCAAAATGCTAGTAAAATTACAACAACCTCCTTAAGACCAAACAAAAAACTTGTATTGAGTTTTACCATTACAACCCTCTGTGTGAGAAGACTTACAAAGAAGTTTTCTCTGAGAAGACTTCTCTCGTTCAGTAGATCTTTAAAATGATTTAAATTTTTTATAAAAAATATTTTGATAGAAAAAAAATTGAAATCATATAATAATAAACATTTCTAAATGAAGTAAATTTATTTATACTAAAATTTAATTATTTTCAACGTAGATGAGTGAATGTAAATTAACTCATGATAGTTCTTGTTTTAGGGTTTGGTAATATATGTTATAGCATTGTTGGTATTTTTAGTGTTAGATTTTGAAATCTTATCTTCTTCTTTATTTTAAATTTTTTTTGACCTATATGTGTTTACTTACTATCTAATAACTTGATTTAAACATTTTTTAAGTATCTTAAAAGTTTAAAGAAGTGGTTTTTTGCTTTGTTATTTGACTATAGGGTATGGAAGACTCACAAAAGAGTTCTTGGGAAGTCTTCTGACATATCCCGCCTAAATTTAGAAGAATTTCGGTTTTCCGCCTAAATCGAAATCTTCCTGAAGTCTTCTAGAGAAAGTTTTCTCATGTATTAAATCTTAAAAGTAATTAATAAATATTATGAAAGAATCAAAATCATGTATTACTAAACATTTCTAAATGATAGAAATTTTGTTTTACTAAAATTGATTTATTTTTAACCAGATGAGTGAATGTAGATTGAGTCATGATAGCCTTTAGTGTAGGATTTGGTAACATATGTTATATAATATTGTTGGTATTTTTTTGGGTTAGATTTTGAAATTTATCTTTTTATTTTTTTTTTAGTTTGACCTATATGTGTTTAGTGACTATCTAATAACTTGATTTAAACAATTTCTAAGTTTATTTTAAGTTTAAAGAAGTGTTATTTGTTTAGTTATTTGATTATAGGGCCTGGAAGACTCCGACAAAAAACTTTGGTTTAGGGTTTAGTAACATATGTTATAGTATTGTTTGTATTTAAGGTTAAATTTTGGAATCTTAACTTTTTTTTAAAAAAATTGACATACATATGTTTAGTTTTGTGTATATTAAACATTTTACAAGTTGATTTTAAGTTTAATGAATTGCTATTTGATATTTAATTAGTTATTTGATTAGATTATGGCTTGGAAGACTTCTAGAAAACTTCCCAAGAAGACTTCTAGAATATTTTTCAAGAAGACTTTCCAAAAATATTTCCATAAGGCTTCCCAAGAATACTCTCGGAAGACATATTACCACCTAAATTTTAATAGAATTTTGGTTTTCCGCCTAAATTTTAGTAGAATTTAGATTTTTTGCCTAAATAGAAGTCTTTAGAAATGTTCTCATATATTTGATTTTAAGGTGTAGAAGACTTCCCAAGAAGTCTTCTGTATCGAAAATATTTAACCTAATTGTAATTTTGTTTCCATATATAAAGAAAATTTACACATTCTCTTTCTTCCTCTCAAATGGCTGCAACAAAAACGTAATGTTTCTCACTCTAAAACTCTCCAACCTCTCTCTAATCTGTTTGAACATCAAAACACCAAACTTTAAATCCATTTCTCATTTTTTTCTTATGTCTTCTCACTTTCTTTTTGCGGGTTTTTCATTACATGGTTCTCATCTTTCACTCTTTCAAAGGTAGATCTATAAATTTTGGATACATATTATTGTGTGTTTTATATATTAGATTTTAAAAAGCTATAGATTCAACCTAATGTGACTGTTTTATTTATTATTTAAGCATAAAATAATATTTTTGAAGTTTTTCTCTGTTTTGAAGCCATTTGAATGTTTTTAAATTTGCAGGTTTTTCAGATCTGAGACCAATTTTGAAAGACTTCTCAGAAGACTCTCGGAAGACTCCTCGGCAAGTCTTCTAATGCATTTTATGCTAGAAGACTAGAAGACGTTCCACGAAGTCTTCCGAAGTTTTCTGCCATAATTGTTTGGCTCACGCCTGTTTAACACCCGATCAAACCACCCTAGGCTAGCATTCTTAATCATCTGAAAAACCGTCAACCCAAACCTGTTACTTGTGCTTTACGTTTTCTTAGTTTTAATCATTGATTGTTTTAGCTTGATATTGAACCCATAGAGATAAATTTTAAATAGTTCATCTGGAATTGAATCTAAAATATTACAACAACCACTATTAACTTGTCAGTAGTAAAGATTCAATTTTAGTGTATCAACTTAAACAACACTGTCTCCGGTGTTATACAATATGATCGGCGAAATAAATAAATAAAAACTATAAAAAAATTAACAAGGAAAATGGAAGTATATCAGGAGTCTGATAAGAAATGTCGATCGATACAATTAAATATTTTCTTTTTCCTATATTATGTTAAAACTTTAATCAGAATAATGTGTAAAATTTATTGAAATTACAAATATATATAATATTGCACATAATGATGTAATTAAATTATATTAACTATTTTTAAATATGATTTAAAAAATATAAATTATAAATTCATTATGTCATATCAAAAGATAATTTTCATTCAATTATTAAAAATTAAGAATTTTATGTACCAAATACTACAAGAATAAAATAATAATATAATATGTTTTGACAAAATAAATTATATATAAAATATAAACCATATATATTAATTATATGAGAACATTTCTAGAAGACTTCTATTTAGGCAAAAAATCTAAATTGTATCGATCGACATTTCTTATCAGACTCCAGATATACTTCCATTTTCCTTGTTAATTTTTTTATAGTTTTTATTTATTTATTTCGCCGATCATATTGTATAACACCGGAGACAGTGTTGTTTAAGTTGATACACTAAAATTGAATCTTTACTACTGACAAGTTAATAGTGGTTGTTGTAATATTTTAGATTCAATTCCAGATGAACTATTTAAAATTTATCTCTATGGGTTCAATATCAAGCTAAAACAATCAATGATTAAAACTAAGAAAACGTAAAGCACAAGTAACAGGTTTGGGTTGACGGTTTTTCAGATGATTAAGAATGCTAGCCTAGGGTGGTTTGATCGGGTGTTAAACAGGCGTGAGCCAAACAATTATTCAAATTCAATTAAGAGCAAGTCTAGAACTCGGAACACTATGAGTAGATCATCCCACTCTCGTGGAGCTTCACCTTTTGTCAGTCGATCTCAGTACTTAAACTGTCGGTTGGGCTGATACACGATGACAAACATTAAAGATCAACTCCGATTTGTTCACAAGACACCCTAACATCTACTTTCTCTGGCTAAGGATGCAATGCTTATTCATTCAATGTCTAGTAACTTATAACACTTTTGATGCATAAGTTAAGCCTAATTTCATATACAAAGTTATCAGTTTAGCATAAGGAATAAGTGTTGGAATGAATGAAGACAATCGATTTATCAACCTATCTATGTTTAGCTCCCGGATCTAACACCCTAGACTAATCAAGCTGACTACCCAAACATAAAACAAGAAAACACAGAGATAGAGACATAATAAAACATGAATACGATTGCAGTGAAATAAAAATAGGGTTCGGGGAGTTCTTCTCTAAATCGAGAGAAATTAATCCTTCTCCCTTTACAAGGTAGAAAATCACAACAATGATAGCTCTAGAGTCTGGTTTTCTCTGTAAAAACCAGCGTAGAAAGTAAAGGAGATGATAAAAAGAATATATATGAGGTTCGTGCAGCCGGAAGAAAAAGATGGGATAAGTAGGGCAAATCCCAAAATATCTTGGTAATTTCCTTAATCATCGTGAGCGGCTGCTCCATATGATCACCCACCAGGCTGCTCTACCTGGCTGCTCCGCACGAAAACTCCAATTCTCATGCTTTTGTTCATGTGCCCCTCCAAGAGCCTCCATATCTACTCCGGACCTGAATTGACTCAAAAAGGACTAGAAAGACTCGATAAGAACTTAAAAACAATATAGAAAACATATGTACAATGTGTCAAAACACAACATATCATAAGTTTGGGAAAGGTAGTTATTGAGTCGTTTTATAGAGTCAAAATAGAGTCAAATAGGGGTATTGATCTTTTTCTTGGAACAAACCGTTTAACCAATTTCTAGCACTATTCTTTGAGGTTATTGATTGCAGGATGTACTGAATGGAAACACCAAAGGGGATCACCTGCTATTAACATCCATGCTTTCAGAAAATGTTTGAAGGAACCAAAGTTGACCTTCAACCTTATCTACATAATTTGCCTGTCTTGGGGCTTGGAATACGCTGGATCAGATTCATTATGCATGTTTATAAGTTAAAAGTCTGTGTGTTTTTACTTTCACTCTTTTCTCTCTTCGTCGTCTAGAAAAAAAAAAAAAAATTGCGATGATTTTTTAAGATGCACATGGATAGAAATTTTTTCTATAACCTCATTATTCTAATTCAAAGAAATGATTACACATTGTTGGAAGCCAGAGGTAGAAACATTTCTCATGACTCCACTGTTCGCCTACATTTTCCAAACCCGCAAGGTCTGGTGAAGAATTGGAATCGCAGTGGGACTGTCCACAGATCAACCCCTCTAACAACTCTAGCCCGAAGTATAAATTACCAGATAATTAGATTACATATCTAGGTTAGTTAATAGTTACTAGATCTTGACCCGCACGACTGTGCGGGTTTTATTTATAAAATATTATAGATTATGCAATATAATATGTCAATAAATTAATATAATTTGGTGTTATATATTATCTAATTTTATAGTAATATTTATGTGGCGTATAATATTACTACTATAAATTTTATGAATTTTGTATTTTTGTAACAAAATTTATTTTCAAAACAATATTATGTAACAATACTGATTTACATAAATTTTGTTTTATTTCTAAAATTGGAATATATATAGAAATTAAATTAAGTTGAACCTACATAATAGAAAATTTGGTATATAGTGATTAATTAAACCAATTAAGTATAGCTGTTTAAATAATAAACCGAATTGGCTTATAAAACTTTAGTCTACTGTTATTAAAGTCTGTGTAAATTAATAAAGATCAAATGTTTCATCTATTAAGGGAAGTGTAAATTAATTGTATTACATGGTAAAAGCATTTAAAGGTACGACTTCTAAGGGTATGACTGGTTTCCCCGCTACCACTCGCAAACGCAGCTTTTGCGGTTGGTAGCGGTTGTTGGCGTTTTGCAACAATCACTCAAACAGCTCTATACCGCTTCAAACTGGTCTAAACCTCATAAATTCAAAAACTGGTTTCAGCTAGCGTTTGCGGTTACATGTTTGCGGTTACAGGAGGATAATTGTTTTTAAAAAAATAATATAAATACAAAAATAAAAATATTCAATAAAAATTTTAAATTGGAATTATAAAAATACTAAAATATATCTATTATATTTTAATTAATAATATAAAATTTTAAAATAAAAATATTTTCTATTATTTTTAAAAATTTAAAACTATAACTTTCTAAATATAATTTTTATATTTATTATAATATTATGATTTTTGATATTTTTATAATTATATAAAATGTAAATATTGTCAATTTATTATTTAACCGCTACTGCATTTGGTAGTTAACCAGTCATAAGTATCTCGCAAACGCACCAATTTCTAATCGCAAAACCAGTCGTACAAATCTCAAAACCGCTAGAAACCGCAACCACTCGCATCCGCAAACTCCAGCAACCGCAACCGCTGCGTTTGAACTAGTCAGGCCCTGAGTGATCTAAATTAAAAACAAAATCACATATGAAATAAGTCATAATTTATGTGCTCAATAGATAAGATATGTTTATTTTTAAATTAGAAATAGAAATAAATATTTATTTTTTAAAAAATGTTTTAAAATATTTCTTAAATTTAATTTTGAAAATAAATTCAATTTGAAATTATTATTAGAGAAACTCTATGATAGTCTTTTTTAGTTTATCTTCACAAAATAGCTCTCAATAAAAAAAATGACCAAAATAAGTTTTATTAAAGGGTAAAAATCCTATGTAAACTAATATAAACTTAGGCGTTACACTTAAAGGATATAATTTTGGGGATAGTGTTTCAAATTTTGAAAAATAAAAAAAGTTATTCAAAATTTTAAAATAAAAGGGGTTATTTTGGTAATTTTCTTTTTCGAGGGTAATTTTGTGACAAAAACTTATAAACGAGCTATTTGAGAGAGTTTCCCTTATTATTATCATTAAAATATTATTAAAAGTATTTTTTTTATAATTATTAATTTTTGTTTACAATCAAAACTAAACTAAAATTTAGTTTCTAATTATACTTTGCGCGATAATTAAAATTTTAAATAACTAATTTCGAAAATATGTTTTAAAAAGATTCTAAAGATATTTGTAGATTTTGTTAGAAATTTATTTAAGATATTTATTAGTATTTCAAATAAAAATAAAAATATTAAAAGATATTATAATTAAGTTATGTAAAATTTAATAAATTTTTTTAGGGATAGCTCAAATAAAAAAATCATAAATGAAATAAGTCATAACTTCTATTGTAATAGTGCATATGGTAAATTTATTTATTTAATTAGTTGAAGTTTTTATTTAATCGGATCCAACAAGAATCCGAGTTCATTTTAATGGGATGTACATAAAGAAGAGAAAACATTAGTTCCCAAGAAGCAAATGTTGATGTACCCAATTCCTCATGACCGAAAAGGCTTCCTCCGCGTCTCTATCATCTTCCGGTGTCTCCGGGCGGTGAACAAAGCCGTGGCTTCTTCCTTCAAACACCAGAACCTTTGACTCTTCACCAATCTTCTCCACAATTTCTTTCAAACCCTCCACTTGGCAAAGCGGGTCTATGTCCCCGGCAATGAACAAGACCGGGACGTTCACGTCTCCGGCCACCGCA